>NC_137811.1:58025834-58028913 GCF_963921795.1 Nannobrachium achirus
TTAAATGCCCCTGCCCCCCCCCTCCCACAATTGCTGTCCTAAATATTGCATGTCCTCACAAAGCATAGTAATATAACGTCGTTGTTGGGTGGAAACGTTGTATGTCCAAAACCATTCATTTTGCAATTTTTCAATTTAAAAATGATTTAAACATGCCGTAAAAAAAAAAACTGTTTTCACTACTTTTGTGCGGACGGCCTTGAACGATGAGGCAGAGCTTTACTTTGCGAAAGAACATACAAATTTAAACTTGGAGATACGAGTTTTCCACCCGACAACGACGACAATGTACAAAAGTGTGTGTGCGCGTGTGTGCCCGTGTGTGTGTGTGTGTGTGCAGCGTGCACACAGGGGTCTCCGGGCTGGTCAGATGAGGCAGTGAGCTACTGCTGGGTGCAGGATGTAATGATGTCAGCTCACACACACACACACACACACACACACACACACACACACACACACACACACACACACACACACACACACACACACACACACACACACACACACACACACACACACACACACACACACACACACAGGCCCCTTCTGATTAATGAGGCTGCCTGACCTGCTCCAGGCCCTATCTAAACTGCCCACGGACACACACACACACACACACACACACACACACACACACACACACACACACACACACACACACACACACACACACACACACACACACACACACACACACACACACACACACACACACACACACACACAGAGAGAGAGAGAGAGGGGGGGGGGGGAGCAAACACACATACATCCATACAGTACATACGGTACATACATGCAGTACAAACACACACTTCCGTCAAACACACATCGCGCAAGATATCATGCCACACGTGCACACGCCTGTACACAAGCACACCTATGCGCACAGCAGACGAATCCATATAAAAATCACACACACACCCACACACACACACACACACACACACACGCACACGCACACGCACACGCACACGCACACACACTGCATCATCCAAGCAAGCATGTGCAGGACCGGAACAGTCTCAAAACACGCATGCACGCCACACACACACGCACGTACACGGCATCATGTGTTTGATGGATGGGGCACTCGTGCTCGGTTTGGGCCTGACATTCTCGGACAGTATAATACGCAATTACTCTCCTTATCACCTTGGCCGGGACAATAAAGCCTCTCGGTGCCATAGCTCACGCCAGCCAAGGAGAGAATTTGTTTTCACTTTTGCAGAGACACCTCTCTCCATCATGGGGCCATGCATGGTCCAGCCCTGGCTGGCCAGCTTCAAACGGCGGGGGACCGCTCTTATACGGTCCTTACAAAAGAAAACACAACTACTGTACCCCACACCGACCAGCCCCTCACTGGAGTCTGGAACACTGTGGGATATACTTAGGCTGTAGCCACCGGCGAAGGCACTTCACAAAGCTTGTGCACTGTCTTGCGGGCCAAGCTAAATGCTACTGTGGCTACCGCGGCGCACTCAGCGAGAGCATAGTGTGGAATGGAACAGTGGTTCTCAACCTTCTCAGGATGTGACCCTCAAATTAATCATATTTTAACTGGGGACCCCCCTCACCCTGACGAACACTAAGAGTTGAGGCATTACATTTTGTATAACACGGTTCTATTGTGAAAATAGCAGATCTAGGGTTGCGAGGCGTTGTGAGCATGTAGATCGGCTTTTTTCACAATTTCTGCCTCTAATGTTTGACAATTTGGCCAATGTTTAATTTCTCATTTTAGAGGTATTAACTCATTGCATGCCAGGCCGATAGTCCCGAGATTATTTTAATGTCTTTCCCTGCCAGGCCCGATAGTCCCCGAGAATTTCCGCCATTTTGAAAAAAAAAAAAAAAAAAAAAAAAAAAAAAAATTCAAAATTTTTTTTTGGACCCCAAAAAATGTAGTAGGCATGATAGAAATCGCGAAATTGCATGTTTAACCCCCATAGCAACCCCATCTATCAAACATGGCAGCCATCTTTGTTTACATTTTAGGAAAACATAATGGCTTGTATCTCATGGAATGCCTGAACGGATTTCCTTCGGATTTTTTTGTTTGAAAGCTGTGAGCAATGTGGACACACGTGGTGCATTATCTAGGCATGGGTGTGCCATGATCCGTGCACTATGAATTACATGGAAGTCTATGGAGGACCAGAGGCACCATAGAGTACGAAGGTATTGTTAAATGGCGGGGAATGTGTTAAACAGTCCTTAACACATCGGGTGCCCCTGGATGGAGCCTCATTTATCCCCTCTCGCTGCCCAGGCCCACCACCATTCTATTGAATACGGCCTGCTGCGTCAATGCATGCGTCATGACGTCACTTCAAAGTTGGTCATTTTGCCGCAGCCGGCCACAGTTTTTAGCCATAAAACAAACATCAGAGATAAAGGGCGTTAAAGATGGGGAATGCATTGGAGTATATGGAGAAAAAACGGACGCGCGATACTCTCAGCGTCGATTCGAAGCGACCCGCGGTGAATGGGCTGCATCCAGGCGTAGCCCTGACCTAACGGTGAGATTTAAAGTTAATACTGTAAATACAGTAAAAACATCAAAACGTTGTGGGCCTCCAGCGACATCAAAGAGTTTGACGCGTGGGCACCCGCTGAGTTAAATTGTCACTTTGGAAATGTGCAGATACCCTCTATACACTTAAACTGTATGGTTGTTTGTTTACTGTTGAGTGAAGAAACAATGTTGCACATTAAGTTAATCATCTGGGGACCCCCCCAAAATAATTTGGGGGACCCCCCCCGGGGGTCCAACCCACAGGTTGGGGAACCACTGGAATATAAAATGACAAGAAAGCCATATTTGTCAGATACTGGGTCTACCCTCCCTGCTTAATTAGACGATTGGCGACAATGCGTGCAGACGTGTGTGAGTAACCTTGATGTTTGGGCGTATACATCCCCAAATCACTATACCGGTATTCACCTAATTGTTGTTGTGATTACATTGTTATCACCTATTGCGGGGATATGGATAACGAGTTCACAGGCGTGCCACTACTGCATCTGTTTGCCATAGGGGGAAGGGGGGAGAAAAAAAAAACTTTTTTAGGTG
>NC_137811.1:58029113-58074113 GCF_963921795.1 Nannobrachium achirus
AGTGGAAATAGCAGATCTACAATGTTCTTTTTTAAATGTAAAATTGTCAAATACGTCAGTAATTTCTTTGTGTCTTTAAGTCATGTGTCATGATTGCCATGTGCAACTTCAAAGCCTAAAAGCCCAAACAGAAATGTGATTGTCAACGACAAATACACAATTAAATCGCTAATCGCAATTATTTGAGGGACAATTAATCGTCATGTAAAATGTCATAATCATGACAGCCCTATCTAGGTAGGAATGTCCCAAAAATAGGAACGATTACAAGCGTGGGGTAAATATCCAGCGTTTCGCTGTCACCCCCACCCCCCCCCCCCCCCCCCCCTCTTGACAGCTCCGCTGTGTACATGGCGGGCACGGCCTGCGAGTCGCCCCCCCAAAACGTACGACAGTTCGTTCGCCTGACGTCGTCTCGTTATGTACACAGACGCTCACTGCCAATATGCAGACAGTGTACTGGCAGTGGTGTAAAGTAACTAAGTAGATTTACTTACGGTAAGTACTGTACTTTTTTAGTTTTCAGTACTTTTACTTCTACTCCACAACATCTCAGAGGCAAATATTGTACTTTTACTCCACTACGTTTATTTGAAAACTTTAGTTACTAGCTACTTTGCAGATATAAATGATTATATTATATTGTAAAACATACATTAATCCACTATTTCCCTCTTTTATACCTAGGGTATTTGAAAATAGCCGATCTACAAGCTCACAACGCGTCGCATCGCTTGTAGATCTGCTATTTTCAAACGGTTTGTACTTTTACTTTTGGCACTTTAAGTACATTTTGATGCCAATACTTTCGTACTTTTTCTCAAGTACATTTTGAATTCCGGACTTTTCCTACTTGTAACAAAGTATTTCTATTATTGCAGTATTGATACTTTTACTCGAGTTAAACATAATGAGTCCTCTTTCCACCACTGGACGCTGGCAAACGCCGGACCGGTTTCTTTCTCATCAACATCTAGTCACTGAGAGCCACACACACACCCTGTTAAGACGACTTCCCCATCAGTCCTCATCTGCCCTCTACACCCCCCCCCCCCCCACCCCCCCACCCCCCCCATCCCCACACAGCTACAGGGCCTTACGCCGCCTTTACCAACATAACTTACATCGCCTCTATTACTTACCCTCTCTGTCACAAGGACGGATTAGTTCAACTTTTAGTTTCCTACTTATTTTATTAGTATTGCAGCTTAGCCCCCGTGAAGGGAGCCCATTTATAACCTTTAAACAGATCACACAGGCTGATAATATTTCAGAGTGTGTCGGGGGCCGAGGCGCTGGAATGTGATTTCAGTTGATAGCGTCTTGTGGCTAACGCTTTCTGCCCATTAAGACGACCCGGGCAACGACGACGGGGGAGCAAATCGCGTTAGGGTTGTGTTTTTTTTCTTTCTTTCTTCTTTAAGAGGGGGGGGGGGGGGGGTCACTAATCAGAGTCGAGAGAGAGTCACTCTTTTACCTCTTTGGCTTTCGATCGCTCTTCCTTCAGCCCGCTGGCTGTCCCTCCATCTTTTTGGGACCATCAATTTTCTTCCTCTCTTTCTTTCTTTCTCTCTGTCTGTCGGTTTTGCGGTGGATTCCTTCACTTGTTTCTTTTTTTTTCACCGTCCCTGCTAGGGCTGTCACGATTATGACATTTTACATGACGATTTAATTTTTTTTTTTTTTGTCAATTACATTTCTGTTTGGTTTTTAGGCTTTGAAGTTGCACATGGCAATCATGACACATAACTTAAAAATTACTGACATATTTTAAATGTTATACTTACAAAAGAACATTGATAGTGGAAATAGCAGATCTACAAGCTCACAACACGTCGCCATACTTTTGAAAGTGTTTTTAACTATATTATAGGAAGAAGAGAAGTCCGCACACTGTTCAAGTAGAAACAACGTTTTCGACCCTAGCGGGTCTTCATCAGGTCTGGTTTTTAACTATACTAACATTTCTCAACATGGAAACGATTATGACGATTATGCAAAATAATTGCGATTAGACGATTATGTAATAATTGTGACAGCCCTAGTCCCTGCTTTTTCTCTCTGTGCCACCGTCATGCCACCCACAGCTCACATACAGTACATGCATGTGTGCGCATGGTGCACGTGCACACACGTACGCGTGGCGTGCAGGTGACAAGCAGGTGACATAATAGCGACACAGGTCTACTCTGTAGTGACGATTGCGGGTAACAAATGAAAATACAACATCTAATTATATCGCAGAGTGCCTGAGCGGTACTGTACATCACTGTTAAGACACATTTAAAATAACATCCAGTTACTCTGTACCATGCGCACTCGCACACGCACGTGCACGCTATATGCACGGAACCCACGCGCACAGCCACACACACACACACACACACACACGTGCGCGTGCTGGCGCGTAGCAGGCGCCTATGACGGATGGAGGGCCCTCCTGCAAGCGCTCAGTCAGCCTGTCAGGCCACTGGCTGCTGCTGCTTCTGTCATTGACTTAAAAGGGCATCAAGGAGCCGTGTGTGGGACATTACTGAGACCAGGGGTGTCGCACCAAATTCTGGGCCCTGGACGCTTTAACTATTGAGAAATAGCAGATCTACAAGCTCACAGTGCGGCACCGAGTGCCGCGCTGCGAGCTTGTATATCTGCTATTTTTTTATTTGAATTTTCAATTGAAGTCTTTGAATATTTCAAATCCTTCTAAGTTTCTATGTCAGTGGTGCTCAAACCTTTTCATGTGAAGGACCCCCAAAATGATATGTATTTGGCCACGGACCCCCATCTCAAAATATTTAGTTCCAGGGGACCCCCCCAGAAGCAAAATCTGAGCTACAAAATGTTCGCTTTAAAAATACAACTATTCAAAGATTTGCACACATTTTCACGACTATTAAAAAAATATCAGATCTATCTGCTATTTTTCAATAGCTAAAAGTATAAAATAATGAAGGCCCCTTCACCTTGAGCCCTAGTAACTCAGTCCCATTTCCCCCCCCTTGTGACGCCCCTGTCTGTCATTGACTTAAAAGGGCATCAAGGAGCCGTGTGTGGGACATTACTGAGACGGTAGGGAAACTGCTGGGCAGCCGCAGGAAGACCCGCTCAGAGACTCCCAGCTCCACAGTGAGAGGCGATCATTCGAGACCGGTAGCCTCCCACACCTCCTCACCCACTAACCCCCCCTCCCGACCTCCCCCAAAGCCCCTCCAAAAAAATACAATTTAATTCAACCGCCTGATCCGGCTTGGACCTGTGGGAAAGGACGCGTTTCATTCCGTGTTGAGGACGAGTTCCCGAGGATGTGTAGTGCAGACCTTTTCAGGCCTCGACCCCCAAAATAATCATATTTTAACTGGGGACCCCCCACCAACCTGACGAGCACTAAGAGTTGAGGCATTACATTTTGTATTACATGCGATGCAGTTCTGTTGTGAAAATAGCCGATCTACATGCTCAGTTGCTCACAACGCCTCGCAACAATCTCAGCCTCTAATATTTGACAATTTGGACAATGTTTAATTTGTCATTTTAGAGGCATTAAAAAGTTCGTATTAATTGTCACGTTAGAAATGTGCAGATACCCTCTATACATTTAAACTTTATGTTGGTTTGTTTACTGTTGAGTGAGAAAACAATGTTGCACATTAAGTCAGGGGTAGTCAACAGGGGGTCTGGGACAACTAGGGGGTCCTCAGAGTTACTACAGGGGGTCCTTCAAATCTTTGTGAGATAGATTCCTTTTTTATATTAACCACTTGAACCCTAATGTCCATATTCTGAGAACTTTAGCCAAAAATAGCAGATCTACAAGCTCACAACGCCTCGCTGAGCTTGTAGATCAGCTATTTTCGGCAAAGAGGTTTGGTGTAGAGGTGAAAAAAGAGAACACTAAGTACAGAGTGAAAGGTCAAGTTTATTAAGTATGGACGGTTCAAGTGGTTAAATATCTGAAAACACACATTGACATGAATCCAAAATACACTGACGATGGTGCTGTCAAACAATGAAACTGTATGGAATCTATGAACAGGTTGTGGGGGGTCCCTGCTTCATCTCTCTCTCAACTAAGGGGTCCTTGGCCTGAAAACATTGAAGACCCCAGGTGTAGTGGAGGAGGGGGTGTGCGACCGGGGGTGTGGTGGTGGTCATGGTTCTACCTGTGTGCGTCCTGTAGTGGTCCTTCATGGCCGACACGTTGAGGAAGGCGTAGTGACACGTGGGCCAGGAGCATTTATAGGGCTTCTCCCCCGTATGAAGCTTCATGTGGTTGTTCAGTGCCCACTTCTCACTGAAGGAGCGCTCGCACAGGTCACACTCAAACTTCCTGCGGGTGGAGAGAGAGAACGAGAGAGAGGGAGAGAGGGAGGGAGAAGGACGAGGGAGAAGGAGAGGGAGAGAGGGAGGGAGGGAGGGAGGCAGTGGCGTCAGTTCAGAAAAAGCTATGGCAACATGGCTGGTGTCTTGCACGTGAGCGAACACCAGTGTTGATTTCGTCGACTAAAACTATGACGAAAAATGTTTGTCGACTGTGTTTTTTCACTGACGAAAAATAAATAAAAACTAAATAAAAACTAAGCTGTGTTGACTAAAACTAAGACTAAATATATTGACAATTTCGTCAACAAAATAAAAACTAGACTAAAACGTTAGGGAGGGAATAGTGGAGGAGAAAGTAATTTGGTTGCTCTCAGGTGTTGTGTGCTGAAAATAGCAGATCTACAAGCTCACAACGCGTCGACTCGCAGCGCGACGCGTTGTGAGCTTGTAGATCGGCTATTTTCAGCAACCAAGTGTAAAATCAGTCATTACGATGCCATCAAGGCCTGACAAAATACATTTTAGTTTACTAAATAAACTGTAGATTTAGTCGCCTAAAATCTTATATTTAGTCGACTAAAACTAGACTAAAACAAAAACTTTTCAGGTGACAAAATTATGACTAAAACTAAATGACATTTTATTCAAAGGACTATGACTAAAACTAAATCGAAATTTGCTGTCAAAAACAACACTGGCGAACACCAATCAAGTTGCCATACTTTAGCAACAGGCATGATACATTTATTTTAAGAAGTACATTCTATTTTTTCCCTCGTTTCTACGGTTTCTTGGGCAGCCTGGAACGGTTGTTCAAGTGCAGCTAAACTTGGCATGTTAGTAAACGTGTCACAATTAACAATAATGCATTGCACCTGTGCAGCTGACCTGGCTGCGGAACCTGGGAATATACCATTTTGTCAAGATGGGGAGAATACAAGTGTGGAGAATACAATTATAATACCTTGTTAAAGTGACCATTTTGATAGACTTTGCATTTGGGGTTAGTTTTCACTGGAATTTAACAACATAATAACCAGCACAGATAGACAAAGAGACATTCATGGATTTATATTTAAAAGTAACTTTTATTTTCCCCCCTGGACCCAGGGTATGGCAGCTGCATACCCCTGCCATACCCAATTGACGCGCCTGGAGGGAGGGAAAGAGAGGATAAAGAGGGAGAGCAGAAAATAACAAACAAAGGAGAGTGTTATTGACTAGTCCCAAAGCTGAGGTACTGTAAAAAAAAAAAAAAAAAAGAGGAGAGAAAAAAAGAAAAGTAGAAAATCCTACTCTATGAGTACGGGAAAGGATAGACATACATACACGTGCGTATGCACACACACGCACACACACACACACACAGACATGTGCTTACTATCCACCCAATCTAGGTGTACAATCACATGATTGCACGGTGCGTAACATGTACGCAATGAGCGAGGGTGCGTGCACGCACACACCCACACACACACACACACACACACACACACACACACGTGTACGTGCACACAGGCACACAGAATGCAGGGCCTGCTGTGTGTCATGTCTGTATAAGCAGGCATTGATTTTTCTGTCCTGGCCTGCCACCTCCACCATTTATTCTCTGCTTTGCGCCAGGGCCCAGAGGACTGGAGAAATTCTGTTAGTGTGTGTACACCACACACACACACACACACACACACACACACACACACACACACACACACACACACACACACACACACACACACACACACACACACACACACACACACACACACACACACACACACACACACACACACACACAGTACAAGACCCCCTGCCGGGCCAGTGGGGAGAATAGAGTTCACCTGTCCAGGGGTCCCTGACCACTTAGCCAGGGCTAAATGAACAGCTAGCAAGACTTTACCTCCCGGCTCTCTCTCTCTCTGTCTCTCTCTCTCTCTGTCTCTCTCTCTCTCTCTCTCCTAGGGCTCCTACAGAATGCTGTACTCATAACGGAGCTTCATCTTTACGGTTCCCTGCTCTGTCCCCGTCACAAACACTAAGCCGGCCAGCGTTTCTCAAACCTTCACATTTCAGGGTCTTCCCTCAACTCTGACAGTGTACAAATGGAACCAGATGGACTCGTTAGGGCAGTGGCTCTCAACCATTTCAGGCCGCGACCCCCAAAATAATCATATTTTAACTGTTTATTTTACTGTTTATAGATTCCAGCAATGCTGTGTATCGATTAAAAAAATAAAAAAAAATAAAAGAATAGGAAGACACTATAGTTGTGATGTCCCCATCGTTACTTTTCAGGAATTGGAAAAAAAATAATAACCCACGTTCCAATGGATCCAATGTAGTTATTACTTAGTCACAAGTCATTAGTTAAATATGTGTAAGACCCTCAGACAGACCCTTGCTTAGGCATGTCATTGTAGGCGTAAATGTCCTAAATCTGTTGACTTGTGACACGTTGTAGATTGACTAATTGTCATCTATTGTACGTATAAAATAGGGCATTTATTTGTAAGAAAACATATAGAGATATGGTTTCTGCCCGACTGCGACAGCATATATTTCTTTCAAAATATCTTTTACTCTGCATGGCGATTCTTGAGACATCTGTCCATCTCAGTGACTAGTGAACGCCCGCTGCCTAAGAGGGATGTTACACAGCGTTGAGTAAGCCAGTCGGACCTTCTATATATCCATCTCCATTTTATTAAACCACCAGTAAGGCCCATTAGTGAGAGAGGAAAATAAATTAATAATAAAAGAAAAGAACAATAGCAAACCCTGTGCATGAATTAATCTTTAGCCCTGCGCTATAATTTAGGCGCCGAATGACTAATGCGCGAGTCATAAACAAATGAAGTCAGGTTTTGGGGAGCATTCGTCTTGCGGCGAGGGGCATGTTATTTTAGGCTGTCTTTAAGGCCTGATTGTGTCGCTTAATCCCCGTGGAATGTGTTTCATAGCGAGCAGCATGACACTCACCTGAACAAATAATGACTCCTAGCAGCGTGTAGCATGTGTCTGAATCAATAATTCAAACTCATACATCTTCTTTACTGGAAGGGGGGGGGGGGGGGGGGGGGGTGGGGGGGGGTGATAGGAGGGAGGGAAAAGGGTAAGAAAGAGGGAGGATTAACCGATTTAGACCGGGTAGTAAGCATTATTTTATGCTTTAGCTATTGAAAAATAGCAGATATACAAGCTCACTGCGAGCTTGTAGATCTGCTACTTTTGAAAAATCGTGAAAATTTGTGCACGTCTTTGAATATTTTTCACCCGATTCTAAGTGTTTTCTGAATCCTTCTAAGGTTTTTAAAAACCTATGTTTCTATGTGAGTGGTGCTCAAACTTTTTCATGTGAAGGACCCCCAAAATGATATGCATTTGGCCACGGACCCCCATCTCAAAATATTTCGTTCCAGGGACCCCCCAGAAGCAAAATCTGAGTTACGAATGTTCGCTTTAAAAATACATATATTCAAAGATTTGCAGACATTTCCGTGACTTTTCAAAAAATAGCAGATCTACAAGCTCGCAGCGCGGCACTCGGTGCCGCGCTGTGAGCTTGTATATCTGCTATTTTTCAATAGCTAAAAAAGCACAAAATAATGGTTAAAGTATTAATGCATAAAAATGCATTCCCCGGCCTACGTGGGTTAAGAAGGGTGGGAGGAATAGAGAGGGAAAGAGAGAGAGAGATGGAAGAAGGGAAATGTGCCTGGCTGGGGCTTTTCATATCAATCTATATCTTCCATAAAGATGAATCGGGCTCCGATATCGGTGTCGACCCGCTCTCCTGTTGACGCCACTACTCCTCGCGGGGACATTTTAAGCTCATTTATACCAGGCAGGAAGGAAGACCATCTAAAATGGCGCCTTTATCACCTGGCTCTAATCTCAAAGGCATATTCAAACTCTTCCCCCCAACCTCTCCGTCACTCACAAAGTGATTTGGCAGAGACTTTATTTGGCTGATAGATATACGTAGGTACGTCGGGTTGATAGATGCGCGTATGTCGTCTGTATTTCCAAACCTTTTTTTTCCTTGCTCTCTCTTGTCTCTCCCGGGTATTTATAGAAGGGCTCGTCGGCGTGCCACCGGGGGAGAGGTAAATAAGATGAGTGAATAGATGCTATCTTTTATTGTAAACATTATGCACAACACTCCTGCTTTATGAGCTAAACGGGCCATTGTTTATCACGCAGCGTAATCGCGCAGGCAGGCAGGCAGGGCCTTGACGTGGGCACGCGGCGTGCAGGGGAAAGAGAGGAGAGAGGGATGGAGAGAGAGAGAGAGGGAGAAAAAGAAAGAAGGAAAGATGGGGAGGAGAGAAGATGGAGGAGTCGGGGCTTGGCACGGAGCGGACTATCAGTGGGGGTTTTGTAAGGATGAGAGGAGGGCCCCGCGTCTATTTTTATGGGATCAGATGGAGCTCTTTGATCTTGTCTCCGCGTGTCAGATCCCGTCACGATCCACCGTCTCGCCCATACATATGCATATACTACTAGCAGCCAGCGCCTCTAAACAGCACCGGCACCATGCAAAACACTATGGGGTAACGGGGAGGTAGAGAGAGCACTCAGGGAGCACAGGGAGAGAGAGAGGCAGAGAGAGAGCAAGAGAGACAGAGAGACAGACAGAGAGAGAGAGAGAGAGAGAGAAAGACAGAGATACAAAGAGAAAGAGAACTTGTAAAGTATCAGTAGTATCAGTATAAAAGTACCAGTAAGACGCCTAAGGGCCTAAATGCGGGACATCGCCCTAAAAGGTGAGGTCGCGCCATCTGTCTTGGCCATATACTGTATGGATTCTGTTAGTGTGGTTCTCCAAACAGGGCATCATCTGGGATACGATCCCCTTTATGCCCATACATGGAGATCCCTAACAGAATCCCTTTTATGCCCATATATGGAGATCCCTGCTCTGAGTATCTGACATCGATGTGATGTCACCTGTGATGTCACAGTGATGTGGTCAGGGGAACCACAGTGTCAAATTAATAGTAAAAGGCCGGTATTACTTTACAAAAAGTACAAAAGTATTGGTATCAAAATGTACTTGAAGTACTGAAAGTAGAAAGTACTCATTATACTCAAGTTTTCAATATATAAAATGTATACAAATCTTTTGAAAATAGCTGATCTACAAGTGGCAAATGCTTCACGATGTGACACTTTGGCCAACATGTATATAGGGCTGAAGTGGTTAATGTATGTTTTGTAATAAGAATCAAAATCTACAAAGTAACAAAGTAATTTAGTATGAAACCTGCAGAACCTGTGCGTCAGCCGTCAGTCACGCCTCATGTCACGCTCCATATATGGCCAAGACAGAATTGGAGATCCGTGATGTCATCACTATTAAGCCCATATCTGGTAATGCCCATATACGGACATATTGTGTGAGTCTCATATGGTCTATGATGTCAGACATCTATGTCAGTCGTCAGTCATCTCCATATTTGAGAAAATACTGGCCACATTTTGGCCAACGTAGACAACCAACCAGGTCTGTGCATTTTTTTGGTCAAAGTTGATCATGCCAAAGCGCCAGCGCTCGCTCAGCAGTGTGCCGTCACCAGTCAGTCGGATGCGTGCACGCCCCCATGTGCACATGGGCCCTTAGGGCGTCTTACCAGTAACTAAAGTTTTTACAAGTAATTGTAGTGGAGTATACAGTAAGTACAATATTTCCCTCTCAGACACAATGGAGTAGAAGTAAAAGTACAGTACTTGAGTACTGTACATGTACTTGGTTAGCAACAGAGAGAGAAAGAGAGAGAGAGAGAGAGAGAGAGAGAGAGAGAGAGAGATGTGAATAATATGATGAAGCGATAAATATACAAACAGACCCAGCAAGCATGCACGGTCAGGACCTGGACGAATCAATGATGTCTCGATTGGGTCCAGATCAAGTCAAACCATGACTAGTCAGATGTGGCCTAGAATATCACCTGATTTCAACCAACATAAACTTGCCCACGAAAACGGACGTCCTGGATTAATCAGAGAGGGTCCGATCGAGGCCAGATAAATATCATAACTAGTCAGATATGTCTCAGAATATAACCTTACAGTATATGCTCATATTTCAACTAACATTACAAACAATAACAAAAATCCTGTCAAACTAAAAGAGTCCATATGACGTCCTGGTAATGACGTCACGATCATCCCCATATGGGCTGTGATCTGGCCTGGTTCTGAACGTCACTGGAGTCTCCAGAGGACATATCATAACATCATGACGTCATTTGGCTTGCAGGGGATGAATAGACAGATGAACACAAATCCATAAGAAGGTCTGATCATTTCCTTGATGTGGAGTCTTGTGGACTCTCTGAACACATCTGTAATCACACTGAACTACAGTTCCACTTCCTACAGCCTTCCTTCGCTGTACAGTACATCCACTACAGCATCTCTCTCTCTCTCTCTTTCAATCTCTCTCTTTGCTCTTTCCTTCTCCCTCGTTCTCCTCTGCATCCCCTCCCATCCTCTCTCTCTTTCCTTCTTGTGATCACAGAGCAGGCCAACATGACTGACATCCCATGCAGATGTTATTAGAAGAGCCAGGTGGGCCTCTTTGCACCGTGTCTGTACTGTACCACCATCACTCATTACCATATCGGCGTTGTGGTCGGGTGGAAACCTTGTGTATGTCCAAAACCGTTCATTTTGTATTTATCATTTTTTATCATTTTTAATAATGAACTAGTGAAAATAGACGATCTACAAGCACACATTTTGTGCGATGGTCTCGGAGGATGAAGCAGGGCTTCAGCAAGGAAAAACGTACAAATTTGAAACTTGGAGATCCAAGGTTTCTGCCCGACATTTAAAAGGCAATAATTGACACATTGGCTACATTTCTAGGAAGGAAGAAATGATGTGCTAATTAACCACTTAAAAGATAAATACAGTATAGTTAGAATATTAAGCTCACAACGCTTTGCAATTCGACATGTTGCGAGCTTGTACTCCTGCTATTTTCACACTGATATTTTTTGAATATTAATAGACATTTTTGTATCTTATGTATTTATTTATTTATTGGCGTCCATATTCGGAGAATTTTAGCCAAAAATAGCAGATAGGCGTTGTGAGCTTGTAGATCGTCTATTTTCAGCAAAGTGGTTTGGTGTAGAGGGGAAAAAGAGCAGACTAAGTACAGAGTGAAAGGTCAAGTTTTTTTTAAGTATTGATGTTTCAAGTGGTTAAATATCTGAAAACACAAATTGACATGATTGCAAAACACACTGATGATTGCGCTGTCAAACGATGAAACTATATGGAATCTATGAAAAGGTTGTGGGGGTCCCTGCCTCATCTCTCTCTCAACTAAGGGGTCCCCTTGGCCTGAAAACATTGAAGACCCCTGCCTTAAGCCTCAACACCACTCTGCACTATCGCCCCCAAGTGGTAAGGTGCAGCTTGTGGAGTGGGTTGTTTAATGTGTGTGTGTGTGGGTGTGCGTGCGTGCGTGCATGCGTGCGTGCGTGCGTGCGTGAGTGTCTGCGCGCGCGTGTGCGTGTGTTTGCGTGCGTGTGCGTGCGCGCATGTGTGTCTAACTGTAATTACATATTTGATACAAAGAGCGAGTGCACAAATGTTTAGAGGGGGACATTTTGTTTGGTTGTACACAGTGTGTGATCGTCAGCGCCCATAGCGACATGACTGACGGGTGAACACAGCCAATCACGGCTTTGCAAATCGGCTGCGATTAATTATTCTGTTTTTTTTTTTTTTTTTTTACTTCCAACGGGTCCTGGCGTTTGTGTTGTGTCCTCGACCAGTCAGCGAGGGGAAACAATCCGCCGCGCACTGTGCACACAATGAGAGAAAGAGGGTAGGAGAGAGAGAGAGAGAGAGAGAGAGAGAGAGGGAGAGAGAGGGAGAGAGAGAGAGAGAGAGAGAGAGAGAGAGAGGGGCCGACTCTCGCCTCAAGCCAAACTGACACAAACAGACAACTTCAAAGTGAAGACTGTTGTTTGTTTGGCAAAGGGAGGAGGAGGGGGGAGTGTGTGTGTGTGTGGGGGGGTTTATCTGATATGCAACTGTCAGGAGAACATTTTCACATGCAAAATAGCGAGAGAGTGAGAGAGATTACCTAGAGGGAGAAACATGACAGCATTCACTAAGGTCAGAATGGATCATCATCTTTACGCTCCCACCCTCGCCTCTCTCTCTGCCTCTCTCTCTCTCTCTCTCTCGCTCTCTCTCTCTCTCTCTCCTTTCATTTTTTCCCTTCCTCTCCTCTTTTCCTCCCTCTCATGCTGTTTTCAGACTCCATCACTCCAGCACTTTCGACAGCCCCGGCAGCTTGAATCCGGACTAAATTAGCTTGAATGAAGATTAAATCATTTGGCCCTGAGCTTCTCTCTGCCCGATATTGGGAGAAGAGTGAGGAAGACTTAAATGGCGTCTGACTGGGTCAGAACCTATGGACGTGTCTGTAGGGGCGAAGGCCGCTTCTTCAATGGGAGTCAATTGAAACCCGATTAGGGGCGAGTGTTGCTTAAAAAATGGGGAAAAGATTAGATTTCTGGGACAAGTGTTTCCTAAGTGTATAGAACCACGACTTCGTTATTTTTCGTTAGCGCGCTCAAAGTCGCAAACTGACGACAGGCTTGTTTCCCGGGCTGACGAATCGAAGCGGATGTCGCGATCACTCGCGGTGCTTGGAAACGGCTTCGGAAAGAGCGCTGTGGTTTATAGTCGATGTGCTCGGCGGGTAATCAAATCAGCGTGCTTAATAGCACTACTTTAACATTCAAATGAATGAGTCCGGCCTTTCGCGTAACGGAGGATACGGTTAGCTCTGTGGCAATCTCTACTGCAACACGCACGCACGCGCACGCACACGCACACACACACACACACACACACACACACACACCCACACACACACACACACAGACAGACAGCTAGGAAAGCCGCACAGCAAGGAGGAAAGACCTGAATCTCAGCACACAAGAACGGGTCAAAGAATTATTCCAATCGAAGGGCATTTTAAATTGGAACATCTGCCGAGTTATACTTAGGGCCCGCGTGAGTTATACGGCTAGCGCGCGGCGTAGCGCGACAACTGCAACTCGCCATGAAGGGGCCGCGCGCGTCTAGAGAGTATAGCAGCACGGACCTCCTCTGAGAGGGCTAGTGCTGCATATGACTGCAATATAACCCAGTAAGGACTGGAATTATTGTATACTTTAGCTGTTGAAAAATAGCAGATATACAAGCTCACAGCACGGCACAGCTTGTAAATCTGCTATTTTTGCAAATCTTTGAATATTTTTTTTTTCAAAGCAAACTTTTAACTCAGATCTCTGCTTCTGGGAGGGAGGTCCCTGGAACAACATATTTTGAGATATTTTGAGTCTGCGGCCAAATAAATGTAATTTTGAAGGTCCCGTTGACATGGAAAAGTTTGAGAACCAAATAGAACAAAATATTCAAAGATTTTTCTTTCTTTTTTTTTCCAAAAATAGCAGATCTACAAGCTCGCAGCGCAGCACTCGGTGCCGCGCTATGAGCTTGTATATCTGCTATTTGTCAATAGTTAAAGCATAAAATAATGGTTAGTGAGCTTGTAAATCTGCTATTTTTGAAAAAAAAAAAAAAAATCTTTGAATATTCTGAATCTCCAATCAGAAACATTACCATTCAGAAGATTGACTTCCATTATTCTAAATGGAGGCGTCACCTAAACCTAACCTTAACCCCAACCTCAGTGGAGGTGTTTCTGAATGGAGGTCTGGTCTGCCCCCGCGTTTGTTCCCGGTCGTAACGTGATAAACAACAGCAACAGCAGCCGAGATGCTGCTGCCGATTTATATTTACCTACGGTCCCGAGAGGAGGAGGAGGAGGAGAGGAGGGAGAGAAAAGGAAAGAAAAAAAAGATAATGAAATAAATAATAAAAGACCAAGCCCATCAGATAAGCTCCTGTTTATCCCGCTGTAGGGCAAATACAAATTGTCAATTTAATGAACACGGTGGACGTGATGAAAGCGGGGTGAAGGAGCCTCCACTGCGCCTGACAAACAATCAGGAAATGTTATCTTAATATTGTTCCGCTGTTATTCAGCCCATAACTTAGGGGTGGGGTGGGGGGGGGGGGGGGGGGTATGGGTGAGGCTGTGGGGGGGAGGGGGGTGGGGTAGGTGGGTGAAAGAGGAGAGGAGAAGAGAAGAGAGGGGGGGACAGCAGGGAGGCACAAAGGGCAGGTCCCTCTGTGGTGGCCTGTGTTATTGCCTGTTTTTATTATGAGCCATAGCTCAATAGTACCCAAACACACTTTAAAACACACATACAAATACGTGCAGGCACGCAGGCACACACACACGGGAATGTGCACTCGGGAATATTCACATACACATACACGCAGATGTGTGCACAACCAAAGCACAAACAAATACACATATTTATTTACTACACAAAATCACATCAGCACAAAACAGAGTTTCAGGAGAGAACAAAGAAACTATGATGCTGTGGCAGGACATCCAAAGACTACCTGTGTGCGCGCGTGTGTGCGTGCGTGTGAGTGTGTGTGTGTGTGTGTGTGTGTGTATGCGCGCGTGCGTGCGTGTGCGTGTGTAATGGGCGATGGGTGTGTGTGTGATGTGATCTTTCCGGACTCAATTAATTTACGAGCATAATGGGTTTTTATGAATATCGGACCATTAATCAAAACATTTCACCCAAAAACCCGCAAATCAAGCGCTCCCCAAACGCAGTCTGCTGATCTTACGGGCTGTTAAGCAGCTCCGGGAGAAGTGCTAGAAGTGTGATTTGTGTGACACAGTCGGGTCAAAGGCCTCTCAAACCATCCCTCCTCCAAACCCGCCATCAGCAGCACTTAGAAAGATGCTTCACAACTTTTCTTTTTTTTTTTTTCTTCTTTTTTTTGGGTGGTTGGGGGTGTCGAGGGGGTTGTATTTAAAGCCTTACAATCCAAGGACCCAACCAAAATTAACTATTATCTCCACATTTATATATTGCCGGCACTAAATTGCGTCGCGAAGAGTTACTATCAACGTGAATATCTGCAACAATAACTCAACGCGTACAGCGGTGTAGGATGGGATGCTCTTTATCAGTCTTCTGATAGCCCTTAAATACAGCACAAGGCAGCCATATCAGAGCTTTTTCTCTCTAATATCAGCCCACATTAGCGCCTCGTAAATCAAATTACACTCCTAGAATTTCATTAGGCTCACCTGCCAGCGCTGCGGTGCCGCGGAAATATTTATGTTTTTCCAGCCGCGATTGTGTGTGCACTCGCAGGTACACACAAAGGGAAAAGAAGGGGAGGATTAAAGGAGGTGGGAAAAAAGCGAAAACAAGTCGGGCAATAAACATAATTATCTTTTAAGAATACAGCGAAACTGTCATAAATTCCTGGCGGCGGCGGCGAGGAAAAGAGAGGAGAGCGGGCGTTCTTCTGCGAGGCCCGTGGGCTGAGAGTCGGCGGCAACTCTGCTCTGCTATTTACCATCTTTAACCCATTTGGGCCTAGCTTTAACTATTGAAAAATAGCAGATATACAAGCTCACAGCGCGGCACCGAGTGCCGCGCTGCGAGCTTGTAGATCTGCTATTTTTTGGAAAAAGTCGTGAAAATGTGTGCAAATCTTTGAATATAATGTATTTTTAAAGCGAACGTTTGAAACTCAAATTTTGCTTCTGGGGGGGGGGGAGGGGGGTCCCTGGAACTAAATATTTTGAGATGGGGGTCCGTGGGGCAAATACATATTTTTTGGGGGTCCTTCACATGAAAAAGTTTGAGAACCACTGACATAGTAGTCTCTCAAGAACAGACTAACTGAGCTCCAGTTAAGTGAAAAGGACATTTTCTTTGAAGATGGCTATAGCCAGATTGCTGACATAGAAACATAGGTTTTTCAAAAATCCTTACAGTAGAAGGACTCAAAAAGACACTTATAGAATGGGGTCAAAATTCTAATTTTCACGATTTGTTTTTTCTCAAAAATAGCAGATCTACAAGCTTGCAGCGCGGCACTCGGTGCCGCGCTGTGAGCTTGTATATCTGCTATTTTGTCAATAGTTAGAGCATTAAATAATAATATTCAATAACGTGTACCCGTTCTGAATGGCTTAACCAGGGGTAGACTCCCCCCCCCACCCCCCAATCTGATTAGCATGTTCCTGAAACTCACTCTCTCTCAAATCAAATAGGATGATGTATGACACAGATCACCAAAGCCTGAAAAGACGGGGCTAATCCGATTTTTATAAAGTAAAAAAAAAAAAAAAAAAAAGGAGAGAAAGGCTGCTAATAAACGCTGGAGACAACACACTTGTTGTTGTTAGAACCTGGATCCAATATCAGCGGATGCCTCTTGTCTTTATTGTCTAATTAGCTCAAAAGGAATTTATGTTTCCCATTTGTTTATTTGCCTTGTTGTTATTCGTTCGTTTGTTTGTTTGCTCGGCAGGAAACGTACGAGGCGAGCGGCCGGGGGCCTGTGGGTCATAAACATCATCCTCCTCCCCGCGTTTTTCTACTGTATGCGAGGGCGAGAGAGAGAGAGAGAGAGCCGGACGGCCGCGGGAAGCGGAACGCAGCCATCCCCGTTGTTACTCCCATTCTTTTTTTTTTCTTCTTAACTCCCCATCTGGAGTGGCTGTGTGTGTGTGTGTCTGGGTGGCGGGGCGTACACGCGGGGTTGGATATGGATTTTGATTAGACACAGAGGGAAATGAGTGAGCCAGTGACCGTAACGACAGCCACTTAATAAAAAGGTACAGTCTATACATCAAAGAGCATCTGCGCTGTAAATCACTTGGCCCCTTCATAACGACGCGCGTCCCCCTGTCCCATTACCAGACCGGTGGGCCCCACTAAACAGGGCCACTCATATTTACTCTATGAGCTCAATATCATTTTAGAATAATGAGCTTTGTCCCTTATCTAATTAACAGAGGCCTATAGGTCCATTCTGTCTGGGCTTTTTTTCACCCTCTCTCTCTCTCCCTCTCCCTCTCTCTCTCTCTCCCTCTCTCTCTCTCTGCAAATTAGGAAGCCAGTATATCGGTTTAGCCCACGGTTGTTTAGCAAATTGGCTTGGTGCACTTTAAAAATCGCCAGTGTTCATTTAACTCTAAGAGCGTGCAAATGTAACCGAACGTTAACCATTTTGGTTACGTTTGCGCACTCTCAGTTACGAGTGGATACATTTTAACGCTGAGGATTTTAAAAAAAACTGTTAGTCCGAAGATTTCGGGCAGAAGCAAGAACACGGGTAAGCCACGTGTGATGTGTGAGTGTGTGTGTGCGTGCGTGCGTGCGTGCGTGCGTGCGTGCGTGCGTGCGTGCGTGTGTGTGTGTGCAGTGTGTGTCTGTTGGTGGGGTGTTATGTGCTCCAGTGGGCAGTAGTAGTGAACACTGGGTCCATTCTCCTTCTTATTACTGGAATTCTAATTCAATGATCACCTTAGATCAAACACGTGCCATAAATCAGATAGGCCTGACAGAGGATGAAAAATTGTATTAATAATGTGAAACTTATTATACAGTCCCAAACGTTCCCTTGATAAATGACATTGTTTGGGCCTGACAATGATTGCATTTAAAACATTATTTTCTGTTTTGTACCGGTGTGTGTGTGTATAGGCTTTATGAGTGCTTGTGTGTGTGTGTGTGTGTGTGTGTGTGTGTGTGTGTGTGTGTGTGTGTGTGTGTGTGTGTTGCTGACATAGAAACGTGTGCACTGATGAACATAGTGGGTTTTTGGAAAAAGGGGGGTGGGGTGTGGGGGAGTAGGAGTAGTTCGGCGGTGGGGTTCTCCAGCCTCATAAAATATTCACAGCATTTGTGTGGCTGTTTGTGTGTGACGGTATGTGTGTGTGCGTCTGTGTGTGTGTGTGCGTGCGTGCGTGCGTGCGTGCGTGCGTGTGCGTGTGTGTGAGTGTGTGTGTGTGTGTGGTCGCCGAAGAGAAATAGCTCGGTGGCTCACCGCAGCGCACACGCAACTCTCACACTCAGCGGACCACAAGAAAAGGCGGCTGCATGCGTGCACATCTTCAAGTCATAAAGCGTTATTACCGGTCATCACAGTCACATAGCAGCAAGTATGAAGAAGTACAGAAATGAGCCGTACTTACACAAATCACCCACGAAAAGAGAGCCTGGGTTTGTGTTACTGCAGTCTGATTTCAGCTGACAGAGCAAACAAACTTTACATTAAAACATTTTTTTCAACCATGGTCTGGTTAATAGAAAATGCTACTATATATATTTCTTAAGCGAGCCCAGGACTGGTTTAAAACGCGAGCCTGCAGGGAAACAAGAAAGGAAGGGAAAAAATTGATAATAAGGGAAAAAGGCAACGGCTATGATGTCTGAAATGAATACTACAGTACATCTGCAGTGGATAGATGAAGAGTTGTTGGGTTTTTAAATGAAATGAATAGTACATCTGCAGTGGATAGATGAAGAGTTGTTGGGTTTTATGATGAATAGTACATCTGCAGTGGATAGATGAAGAGAGTTGTTGGGTTTTATGAAATGAATAGTGCATCTGCAGTGGATAGATGAAGACTTGTTGGGTTTTAAAATGAAATGAATAGTACATCTGCAGTGGATAGATGAAGAGTTGTTGGGTTTTTAAATTAAATGAATAGTACATCTGCAGTGGATAGATGAAGAGTTGTTGGGTTTTATGATGAATAGTACATCTGCAGTGGATAGATGAAGAGTTGTTGGGTTTTATGATGAATAGTACATCTGCAGTGGATAGATGAAGAGTTGTTGGGTTTTATGATGAATAGTACATCTGCAGTGGATAGATGAAGAGTTGTTGGGTTTTATGATGAATAGTACATCTGCAGTGGATAGATGAAGAGTTGTTGGGTTTTTCCCCTGCATTTTTGCTGAACAGGAGGAAGTGTTTGGGCCGGACAGATCTTCCCCAAGCCATTATGCAGGGGGGGGGGGGGGGGGGGGGTCCCCAGATGATTAACTTAATGTGCAACATTGTTTTCCTCACACAGTACTGTAATGCTTCATTTATACGCAAAAAATTACCAATCTACAAGCTCATAATGCGTCGCGATGCATCCTGTTATGAGCTTGTAGACCGCCTATTTTCAGGGCACGACACCGGCTCGAAACAACGCATATATATATATATATATATATATATATATATATATATATATCAGGCTTAACACTGCGCATATACTGTTGCCACTTGGATATTGGAGAGAGAAGAATGCATAATGCATAAATACGGCCTACAGTATTTGTTTTTCCCTTGCAAGGACAAACATATTATGTTGTATCACAGCATTCTAATTTAAACCCTGTCTCTTGGTCCTTTTTTAAAGGGGGAGGAGGGGGGGGGGCAGGGCTTGCCATCTCATCTTCTAAAACTAATGCAGCTTAAAGAAATAGGCTGTCGATCAGACCCATCCGCCACCAGAACAATTACAATTTCATACCTCCGTTCTCATACATTGTTTTTTCCCCCCCTCCCTCCCTCCCACTTTCTTTCTTTCTTCTTTTTTAACCCATTCAAACCAGGAAAGCGTCTGTGTCATTTCAGATTGTTGGCTACTCAATAGCAGATGTACAAGCTCGCAGTGCGGCACGATATTTTTGAGCAATCTTTTGAAAGTAGGAATGGGACGATAAGCGATATTGTCATTTATCGTGATAAAAAACACTCACGATAATCGTATCGTGGAGATTTAATTTATCGTGATATCGTCCTCCGTCATGCACTGGGATCAATTCACCTTTTATTTGCCGAGCTGCATATCTGGTACCACTTAAACCCTCTATAATTGGTAAAAGGTACATACTCTTTTTTTCACTCTCTATCAAAATGTCTTTGCCAAAAAATAGCAGATCTACAAGCTCACAAAACACAACATGTTGTGAGCTTGTAGATCTGCTATTTTTTAGCAAATGTTCCGCCACCAGGACAATGGATTTTGATCATCCCGATAACATCGTAAATCGCGATTTCTTTTGCCACAATCATCGTGATATGACATTTTCATATCGTCCTAATTTGAAAGATCCTGAAAGTGCGAGAACCGCCGTCGATTTCAGAAGGCATTTCGCAGAACGGGGCCCTCGGGTTGTCTTAATGGGTTAAACGCTGTAGCGCTCAAGGTAACAACGCAAAGAAGGAAAGTCTAATTAAGTTCCTGGACACATACAATTAGACAGAGCATGGAGGACCCCTGCCTGGGCCCTCCCTGCAGAGCTGGCTTTCACCTCCCGTCTCCCCTCTCTCCCAAGAACACCCCCACCACCACGTCCTCTACTGTATGATACAATCCTCCTCTATACCTCTTATTACCCCCACCACCACGTCCTCTACTGTATGATACAATCCTCCTCTATACCTCTTATTACCCCCACCACCACGTCCTCTACTGTATGATACAATCCTCCTCTATACCTCTTATTACCCCCACCACCACGTCCTCTACTGTATGATACAATCCTCCTCTATACCTCTTATTACCCCCACCACCACGTCCTCTACTGTATGATACAATCCTCCTCCATACCTCTACGGATCTGATCTTAATACCCCCTTCCCAGTGGTGGAAAGTAACAAAGTACATGTATTTATTATATTTGTACTTTACTTGAGTATTTCCAATTTCCAATACTCTTACTTCTACTCCACCACATCTGATCTGGGTCCAAATATTAGTACTTTTTACTCCACTACATGTATTTGAAAACGTCAGTTACCAGTTACTTTGTGGATATAAATTATAATATTATAAAACATACATTAACCACTTTAACCACTATTTTATGCCTAGGCTATTTGAAAATGGCCGATCTACAAGCTCACAATGCGTCACATCACAAAATGTACTTTAAAGTACATTTTGACGCCAACACTTTCATACTTTTACTCAAGTGCATTTTGAATTACGGACTTTTACTTGGGTGTGTATTTCCACATTGATTGCAGTATTGATACTTTTACCCAAGTAAAACATTTTCAGTACTTTTTCCACCACTGCCCCCTCCCACCCCCACCTCCAACCCCCCCTCGTCTATAACCCCCCCCCCCCCCCCTTCCCCCCTCCCCCCTCCTCCTCGTCCACAGCAAACGACCATGATGGGAGGCCATTCATCTCACTCGGGCTCGGCCACCACAATGAAATAAATCAAGAATTTTCCCAAATATAACAATATTTGTATTTGGGGTGGGGCAGCTCCCATAATTGATGACTGCAGCTGTGCTAATTAAAAACGCTGGAGCTTTCATTAATCTTGGTCGGAGATGGGGGGGGGGGGGTATTGGAGGAGGGTGGTGAGGTGGTGGTGGTTGGTTGTTGGTACAGTGTGGGGGTGGTGGCGGTGTGTGTGTGTGTGTGTGTGTGTGTGTGTGTGTGTGTGTGTGTGTGTGTGTGTGTGTGTGTTTGGGGGGTGGGGGGGAAGGCAGCGATTGGCCCTTACAGGCTGTCAGCCTATAACGTCGCTCTCATCACTCAGGTGATTTTGGGGCCATTGTTGAGTTTATTAGCGCGGCGAGGTTAATGCGAGACGCCCATTAATAATCACAACAAAAGCATATGTACACAAACTCACTCGCTTGTCTCTCCCTTCCCCTCTCTCTCTCTCTCTCTCTCTCTCTCTCTCCCTCTCTCTCTCTCTCTCTCTCCAGTGCCACACAGCTCCGGCAGCTGAACAAGGGGACAATAATATATAGAACAATCAGACATGTTTACCGCCATGTCCTGGCCTAGAGAAGTTAATTGCTTTTCTGACTTTGCTTTGTGTTTTATTCGCGGGGCCTCCGTCTTATACTGCGTCGGACGATTAATCACGCAGACGAACTTTTGCCACTTTTGCCTGTGTTTGCACAGTCAAAAAGCTGGACTTGTAATATCACTGACACACAACGGTGACCGGCTGGCTGCTACACGCTTCATACTTCACAAACACTCCAGAATTCTACCCCATAATCTATTTCCTAGAGTGGTGTTGTTCAAGGAAAAGGTTGTTAAATATGAGACGCTGACACTGACTGAGCGGTGTGTTCCAATTATGCTCTTATCATCACACTGGGTTATTTGTGAATAAAATTATGAATGTATTCAAAAAGTTGAGAATCACTTTGTTAGCCACTGTGTATCATGCCTATAACCAGGGATGTGCAGAGAATGTTAGAGAGGCAGGGGCTGACATTTCTAAAAGGGCCTTTTGGTGGAAATATCGAAAATAGCAGACCTGCAAGCTCACAACGCGTCGCAGCGCGACGCGTTGTGAGCTTGGAGGTCGGCCATTTTCGGTACTTGATACTAGGGTTGTTCGATTAATCGATTTTTAATCGTAACCCGTTTTTTTTCCTTTGGAAGATTTAAAAAAATGGAAATCGTAAAATCGATTTTCACTTTAATTAGGGAAATTCTTACTCATTGGAGCCTTGCACGCGCAAAAAGTACACAGCCCCGTCCTCCTAAAGCAGGACGACAAGGTCCGACACCAAATTAATACTACTTTCTATCTGATGTGTAATTTCTTTGATGCGCGTTTAGCGCACGTCAGACTGAGCAGAGTTCACCAGCGCACTGCGCTCACTCGCGATGGTTCAAGCAGCAAACAGAACAAAACGCTGCTGAGCTGGTAAACTTACTTACTTGTTGTAGTTTGAAAGAAGCTTATTAATTCTGTGTTACCCACCTACTGACTGTAGTCTACTCCTAGTCCTACTGTCCCTGTCACTGTGTTAATTGCGTCGGGAAGCGAAGCGCTTCGCCTCCGTTTACAATCAGTCAACATCTCCGTGCATGAGTGGTGCAGGGCAGGGGCGTAGCCAGGAATTACATTTTGGTAGGCGAAATGCCTACCAAAATGCCTCACCAGCCTCCAAGAGCTGGCTTGTTTTGGCTGTTTTGTCACTCACTATTGATAATGAAACACTAAGGACGCTAAGTTGTATGTGATTGTTGCACAACTAAAGTTATTATTATTAATACCCTTATTGTTTTATTGCATTTTGCTATTTGGCTATATAAAAAAAATCAAAAAATGAAACAATAATGAAAAAAAAAAACATTTCCTTGCATTTTTTAAATGAAAACAAAATAGTTGAAACAATGTATTATTCTTTTAACAAGAAATCGAAATCGAAAATCGGGATTTCAGAGAAAATAATCGAGATTTTATTTTTTGGCCATATCGAACAACCCTACTTGATACCACACTAAACTAAGCATAATCAAGTGAATACTGAGAGTTTGGACAAGGCAATTCTCTTGGATTTGCGTTTCTTTCACCATAGTAAAAACTGCATTCATGGTCTGGAGAAGACACTTGCTACAGAGGGATAAAAGGGCAGGGGCTCAAGCCCCCTTTGATGTCTATGTGTGCACGTGCCTGCCTACAATCGAAAGCTCAGGAAAACACACAGATACTAGACAGGTTGTTTGGGGCGACTCGATAGCCGGATGGTTAAGGCACACATTTCACATTGGCACAGAACGCCCTCTGCAGCGGGTCCCCTGTCCCATTCCCAGCCGGACCCGACCATTTGCTGTGTGGCTTTGTCTTTCCCCTTCTCTCTGGCCGCATTTCCTGTCTGTGTCTTCACAAACTAAAACAAAAAAATCGAACCTCTGTTCGAAGTGGAGTTGTGTGTGTGTGTGTGTGTGTGTGTGTGTGTGTGTGTGTGTGTGTGTGTGTGTGTATTGCAGTTGATGCTCAGGGCAGGCTAGACTCAACAGCACCTCTCTGGTCACCCAGGGTTACTACATACAGGCTACATACAGACCCACAGACCCACCCACCCACATACCCACCCACATACCTACACACACGGCCACGTATAGGGAGCTTGTGTTCCACACAGCTCCAAAAAGACAATGACAATGCCTAAAATAAATCTTAAAATGTTTGTTTGGAGTGCTGAAAATGCTCTTCGGACATTTGGAAAGGTCAAGTGGAAAGAAGAAAACATTGTGAAAATAGCAAGCATCTGCAAGCACACAGCGGCCCACACTGCGAGGCGTTGTGGTGAGCTTGTAGATCGTCTATTTTCACAATATTTATCTGTGGTGGCACAGAGTCAAACTAAATGTAAGTGCTTGTCAGAGTGTGTGTGTGTGTGTGTGTGTGTGTGTGTGTGTGTGTGTGTGTGTGTGTGTGTGTGTGTGTGTGTGTGTGTGTGTGTGTGTGTGCGTGCGTGCGTGCGTGCGTGCGTGCGTGCGTGCGTGCGTGTATGTTTTAAATACATTTAGAGGTATTTTTGGTGTTGCTGAAAATGCTCTTCAGATGTTTGGAAAGGTCAGGTGGAACATTAACAACAAGTCGGAGCGTTGTTGTGTGGCGTGTTGTGCGCTGCGTAACACTGCCATGTGTCATGGATGTGTCATGGTGGACACGGTGGACACAGAACAGGACATTTGAGGGCGTGATGCTGAACTGCGCGTGTTGATGCCAATGAACGCAGATGCACCAGCAGCAGCGCAGGGTGAGGAGAGATCAGCTGGCAAGGGAGCTGCTCCATCTGTAGCCTGTTTAGCATACGGAACAGTTTATTGGATTGAACAAGACGAAAACATTATTAAGCCGGCGTTGCCTTTATTTGTTAATGTCGCATGCATCACCTGAATGCAGTGGAACAAATGTGTTTTAAAAAAATACGGTTGCCGAGATTAAAATTGCAGTGTTTACACGTTCACGCCGATCATCCGCTGATTGTTTTACGTCCAACAATTTGATTATTTCCATATTTTGTTAATTAGAACGGTGCACACTTTTAACTCATAACTGAAGAAAACTCTTAAACCCCATTAAGAGAACGACCGATTTAGAGTAGAATCGGCCTCAGGTCTTAACTCATTTACTGCTATTAAAAAGTCATCCTATGTTGTTTTCTGCCACGTGTGCGCGCGTGTGTTCATCATGCACGACGGTTCACGGATCGCACACACTCTGCGAGCATGCCGTGGTAAACTTTTGAAAACAACAATCCTCGATATTCCATTACGAACATGTCTGCACTGAGCCAGCGTAAACAAGGAAGCAATGCGTTTCGGTGACAGGTGGCGGTTGTCTCACCCCCTGTTTCCGGTCCCGGAACATCCGTATCCGGTTCCAACGGATAGATGTGTCTCTAAGGCAGGGGTTCCCAAACTTTTTGGTCTCAGGGCACCCCATGAATATTTGTTTAATCCGAGGCACCCCTACATTATAATTTTCACTCCCGGCACCTTATATTTATAGCATATCATCGTTGTCGGGTGGAAACCTTGTATGTCCAAAACCGTTCGTTTGTATTTATCATCTATAAAATGTACTAAACTAGTGAAAACAGCAGATCTACAAGCACACAACTCCTCACATCGCGAGGCGTTGTGTGCTTGTAGATCGGCTGTTTTCACTAGTTTTGTGCGACAGTCTTGTATGCTGAAGCAGGGCTTTGCTTTACCAAAAGATGTACACATTTGAAACTTGGGCTTTGCTTTACCAAAAGATGTACACATTTGAAACTTGGGCTTTGCTTTACCAAAAGATGTACACATTTGAAACTTGTGCTTTGCTTTACCAAAAGATGTAAACTTGGAGATACAAGGTTTCTGCCCGACAGTGATGATATTTTAGTGATTATGTTGCGAGGAAAACGTTGAGATAACAGCCATTTTGGTTAGAACTGACTGAAAATAACTTTGTACTTCAAGTTTAAAATGATACTAAATATTTTTTCAAGTGTCCAAATAAATTCCAAATATTATCAAATGATCTCGCGGCACCCTTGGACTGCCGTCACGGCACCCCAGGGTGCCCCGTCCTACTTTGAAAACCCCTGCTCTAGGGTACAAAAAAAAAAGTCAGATCGACGATCATACTTTTAATTGTTTTATACGATTAAAGCATATTACATTCTCGGGTTCCTCGGGCCTGTCAGAGAGAGACAGCGATCCTCGGGTTGATCCTGGGTGTAGCAGTAAATGTGTTAATGGGATAAAGACGTGTAAAAGAATCCATAAAAAAAAGCTAAAATAAACATGCAACTAGATTTTTCTAGGGGCAGTGTGCACGTGACGGATCGGGTGGACGAAGGAGATGCAGAGGCTGGAGGACGAGGTGTTTTGCGATAAGGGGCCGCAGAATCACGCGTGCCCCAACACACCGACTGATTCCAGACATTAACCCATTTAGGCTTTAGATATTGATAAAATAGCAGATATACAAGCTCACAGCACGGCACAGAGTGCCGCGCTGCGAGCTTGTAGATCTGCTATTTTTGAAAAGTCGTTAAAATAGGAGCAAATCTTTGAAAATGTATTTTTAAAGCGAACATTTGTAACTCAAATCTTTGCTTCTGGGGGGGGGGTCCCTGGAACTAATTATTTTGAGATGGGGATCCGTGGCCAAATATCTATAATTTTGGAGGTCCTTGACATGAAAAAAGTTTGAGCACCACTGACATAGAAAAAAAAGAAAAAAACTTATTTAGAAGACATTTATAGAATCGGGTCAAAAATATTCAAAATTCATGAATGTTCACAATTTTTCAAAAATAGCAGATCTACAAGCTCGCAGCGCGGCACTCGGTGCCGCGCTGTGAGCTTGTATATCTGCTGTTTTTCAACAGCTAAAGCATAAAATAATGGTTAATAACGTAATAACGCGCAATGATGCGTACCCGGTCCACATGGCTTAACCTCTCCAGTGTGTCTGAAACCAGACTGCTGCTGGAGTTCAGCTAAAACGGACTGTCCTCACGCCGGAAGGGATGTCCCCGCGTTGTAATCTGGGTCGTCTCGTCTCTCTCCCTTTGACCTGGATGGAGTGTCCGCTGTCTGTTCCCAGGCCACAGCTACTCCCGCTTGCTGCATGTGTCCAGCCTAAGTTTTTTCAGGTTTTACAAACATTGTGCATTCACTGATATCATCGCATTACATCACTGAGAGTAGAGACGGCGATATGTTCCGATTATCCTATAGTCTAGATCGGTGGTTCTCAACCTTTTTCAGACCGCGATCCCTCAAATAATCATATTTTAACTGGGGACACCCCCACCCTAAGGAGCACTAGGAGTTGAGGCATTACATTTTGTATAACATGGTTCTTTTATGAAAATAGCAGATCTATATGCTCACAGTGAGCATGTAGATCGGCTATTTTCACAATTTCTGCCTCTATATTTGTCAATTTGGCCAAAGTTTAATTTGTTATTTTATAGGTATTACATTTTAATTTTAGAAATGTGCAGATACCCTCTATACACCACTGAGAGAAAAAACAAGGTTGCACATTAAGTTAAACATCTGGGGACCCGACCCACAGGTTGAGAACCACTGGTCTAGATCTGGATATGCTAGATCCTACGCGGCCGTGGTAGGTGGGTCTCCTACTGTTTCCCGATAGAGATGTCTTAAAGCAGCGACTTTTAGTTTTCCCAGGCCTTCAGACATCAGTTGTAGTGCTTTCTGCAATGACCACCGGCCGTTCTGGTAATGCCAGCAAATGAGAATACGCCCTCTGTTACCTCCTCCCACACTGCCTGACCTCCAGGAATACTGGAGGAACCGTGGTAGTCCCATTAATTATATGCTTGGACTTTTAACCGCGTACATGGTCTGTCTAGTCTACAGAAACGACTTCTCTGTCGACACTCTTCCAACGTGACAATAGCGACATGAAAACATTGGAATATAGGGCACCTGCTGGCCTACTGGTCCAGGCGCATACCACTTAGGTATAAAGGTATTGCCATAGTAGGCATGAATGCCTGGCGGCGGCGCCGGTTCGATTCCCGATCCGGATGACCTTTACCGTGTGTCACTCCCCATCTCTTCCCCCATTCCTGTCAGTCATAAAGGCATAAAAGACCCCCAAAAAACTAATCTAAAAAAATTATAAAAGTAATCTGAATGCCTAAACTACACCACGGAATCATTAAGTTGGTCCATACAGTACATGTTGTTCTGCCCGTAAGATGACGTCTTGAAATGAAGATGTTCTTTGCCATGCCCATGATGCATTAGACATTGTAGAAGAATCTCAAGATAAGGCCCTGTATCAAAACACTTCCAAAACAAATACTACAAAGATCCCATTTTCTCTTCTTTTCTTGAAGGCGTTGTAGAGTTACCAATTACCAAATGATCAAAATTATTGACTTATTCCATTATTACTAACTTACTTACAACAGAGAGTATGCGCGTGACATCATCATCATACGCGGAAGTTATGTTGGAACGCCTACTGAGTGGCAAAAAACTACTTTCTGGCCTTGACAGCCCATACATCCAAACAGAAAAGTCCTATCTGATTGCATTAAACGACGTTAAACTCACTTTGCCACTCGATTTGCCATTCACTTTATGCATGAGCATACCCTCTATGCTTTTGGCAGGCCTTTATTAGACTGACAAGACAGGTCAGGGCAGAGGTGCATATCACCAAAACAGATCCTCCTGCCCAAGGGTCCACAGGGGGTCCTCAGAGTTACTACAGGGGGTCCTCCAAATCTCTTTTTTTTAACCCTTTTTATATTAACCACTTGAACCCTAGCGTCCATATTCTGAGAACTTTAACCAAAAATAGCAAATCTACAAGATCAGCTATTTTCGGCAAAGAGGTTTGATGTAGAGGGGAAAAAGAGCAGACTGAGTGAAAGGTCAAGTTTATTAAGTATTGACGGTTCAAGTGGTTAAATACTGTATCTGAAAACACAAATTGACATGAATCCAAAATACACTGATGATCGTGCTGTCAAACGAGGGGGGTCCCTGCTTCATCTCTCGCTCAACTAAGGGGTCCTTGGCCTGAAAACGTTAAAATGAATCTCCTCTAAAGCATCATCTACTTAACAGGGGAGTGACACCAACAGACCCTGGGCTGATGAAACAGTATCACGTCGTTACTGTTACTGCCATAACGGCGGAGACAGTTTACTAAGTAGCACCTATGAACACCGCAGATGGATATCATCACCGCCGCCGTAATGGCTTTAGCTACACGTTAATTCACAACTTTAGCTCCTACACCACGACTCCGCCGTGGAATTATGGCCAGCCCGCATCTGGTAGAGGCGGCGCGGCGTGCAGTTGTACGATGGAGCATGGAGAAAGAGCGGAAGAAAGAGGGAGAGAGAGAGAGAGAGAGAGGAAAGGAAGGAGAAATACAAAAGAGGAGCGAGGGACAGAGATAGAGAGAGGCAGGGGCGTCACAAGAGTGTGGGGGGGGGGGGGGGGGGGGGGGGGGGGGACTGAGTTACTAGGGCCCAAGGAGGAGGAGGGGCCTTAATTATTTTATGCTTTAACTACTGGAGAAGAAGAGTCCCGCACACTGTCTTCACTCACAATAGATTTAATACAACGTTTCGGTCGTTCAGACCTTCATCAGGCATCCTCATCCTCAGGATGCCTGATGAAGGTCTGAACGACCGAAACGTTGTATTAAATCTATTGTGAGTGAAGACAGTGTGCGGGACTCTTCTTCTCCATTCGTCATTGTCACTGTTCCAACGCACCTGTCCCTGTAGGTGTGCATAAGGCCTTCTCTTCTATGCTTTAACTACTGAAAAATAGCAGATATACAAGCTCACAGCGCGGCACCGAGTGCCCGCTGTGAGCTTGTAGATCTGCTATTTTTGAAAAGTCGTGGAAAATGTGTGCAAATCTTTAAATATATGTATTTTTTTAAGCGAACATTTGTAACTCAGATTTAGCTTCTGGGGAGGTCCCTGGAACTAAATATTTTGAGATGGGGGGGTCCGTGGCCAAATACATATCATTTTGGGCGTCCTTCACATGAAAAAGTTTGAGCAACACTGACATAGAAACATATGTTTAAAAAAAAAAACCTTAGAAGCTCGCAGCGTGGCACTCGGTGCCGCGATGTGAGCTTGTATATCTGCTATTTTTCAATAGTTAAAGCAACAAAATAATGCGTAAGAATGCGTTCCCAGTCTAAATTTGGTTAAACCCCCTCCTCCCCCTATGAAGAACATTCATGGGGGGCCCACAGTGAATTCTTGTACCCGGGGCCCAGAATTTGGTGCGACGCCCCTGGAGAGAGGGACAGAGAGAAGGAGAAAGGGAGAGAGAGGTGGGTGGGTGGAGGTGGGCGGGTGTAGCGGTGTGAAGGCAGTCGCAGCATATGGTGCCACGCTGCCATAAACAAGCTTTATGAAAAGACCAGGGACATTTATTTAATCACAGAATACCTGAGGAATTGGAACGAGGGGCACACTTTGTCCCATTATTGTTAGACCATAAATTTAACCGCTTTACCAAGAGGAGGAAGAAGAAGAAGAGGAAGGAGGAGGAAGAAAAGAACCTGGTACAGTAGTGGCGTGCAAGACAGCAGAAGGAGCAGGTAAACGTATAGAGCTGCTCTAACCTCGCCTCACCAGGCTTTCTGGGGGAAAGCCTGGTGTTCGTTCACAACAGGCCGTTTGGTTTCCGCCTAAAGCGGAAACATCTAGAAGAAGCGGCGTCGCTTTGATTTGGTTCCCCCAAATTGACACGTATTAGTCCACGGACCCCCATTTGAAAAGATATGCCGGGAGCCCCATAAGAGAAGATTTTTTACGTCTCTAGCAGTTATTCTGAACCATTTTAATGTCAAGGAGAGAAGGACCCACAGTTTGTGAGATTACATTGTGGTGTAGCCAGGGTATATGTCTAGTAGTCTACACAGTAAATTCATCAAGTGTAATTCTAATTCTTAGTAGAGATGTGCCGATTGATCGGTGAGTGATAATGCCTCTATCGGCTTTGATCGGAATCGGCTTTGCCGATCTATAAGCTAGATCAGCTATTTTCACAATATTTATCTGTGGGACTGAATGTAACCTCGGCTTCAACTCCTACAGGTTGAATTGGATACTAAAGGACCTCATCCTGCAATTTCCTAATGTTTATACTTAATATACAATGTAAATGTTTTGTAAGAAGAATCATTAAATATATAAAAAATGCTTCTACAGTAACACAACAAATAGACACATTTATGGATCTGGCACTGTGATCAGGAATATCGGCATCAGCAGATACTGATTCCAGTTACTTGGTGATCGGTATCGGCCCCAAAAATCGCAATTGGAGCATCTCTAATTCTTAGAGTGTACAAAAGTAACAAAATGGAGGCTCTCAAGAGTTACAAATGGTTAAATGAATAGTGAGGTTCACAGTAGCGGGGGGGGGAGAAAGGGCATTTTGGTGATGCAGAGTAACGCGCTAAGCTACGGATCATGCCTATGTGGAAATCAGCAACCTGCACAACAACTAACTAACGCATGTTGTCTGGTCAAAGAACACACACGTTTTCTCTCCGTCTATCGATCTCTCTTTCCTTCTGTCTCCCTCTATTTGTCTCTCGTCGCTCATAAACAGCTGTCCTTTAGCCTTTAACCCATGTAGACCTGGAATTACTTGATGCTTTAACTATTGAAAAATAGCAGATATACAAGCTCACAGCGCGGCACCGAGTGCCGCGCTGTGAGCTTGTATATCTGCTATTTTTGAAATGAAAATGTGTGCAAATCTTAGAATATCTCATTTTTAAAGTGAACATTTGTAACTCAAATATTTGCTTCTGGGGGGTCCCTGATACAAAATATTTTGAAACGGGGGTCGGCGGCCAAATACACATAATTCTAGGGGTCCTTGTCATGAACGAGTTTGAGAACCACTGACGTAGAAAAATTTGTTTTTCAAAAAACCTTAGAAGGATTTAGAAGACAAATTTTAATTTTCAAGTTTTTTCTAAAATAGCAGAACCCTACAAGGTCACAGCGCGCCACCGAGTGCCACGCTGTGACCTTGTATATCTGCTCTTTTTAATAGTCAAAGAATGAAATAATAATACGTAATAATGCGTACCCGGTCTAAATGCGTTAAAGCACCCCCCAATCCCCTCCCCCCTTTTCAAGCGAACAAGTGTCTCAAAGCCAAGGTAAAGAATTAAAAAATTGATTACCGGCCGTGACCCCTGGAGAGGCCCAAACAAAATAATATCAGAAAATAACAAGCCGGGGTCTAATGGCCCCTGGAGGAAAGAGCAACTTCTCATTTGTATTGAATAGGAACACCACGGAACACACAGGCCTGTATACATTCACTCAATAAAACCCTGGGCTGCACTGGGGCTCATTTCAAAACCCCTGGGTGCTGATGGAAATCTCTCTCTCTCACACACACACACACAGGCATGCACACACACACACACACACACACACACACACACACACACACACACACACACACGCACGCGCGCGCACACGCACACGCACACACACACACACACACACACACACACACACACACACACACACACAGGTGCGTAGTGCAAATCGTCACTTTCGGGCAGAAACCTCGTATCTCTCAAGTTTCAAATGTGTAAGTTTTTTCACCAAGTAAAGCCCTGCTTCATCATACAAGGCCGTTGCAAAAAAGTAGTGAAAACAGCAGATCTACAAGCACACAACACCTCGCGGTTGTGTGCTTGTAGATCGGCTGTTTTCACTAGTTTGAATCAATTTTTTAAAATGATAAATGCAAAACGAATGGTTTTGGACATACAAGGTTTTCACCCGACAACGACGATATATACACTAACATGTACATAGACAAAGGCGCAGTCTCTCTCTCTCACAAGAAGGTACGCATGCATGCATGTGCGTGTGTGCACACACACACACACACACACACACACACATACATACATATATATGTCACGGTTTTAAAGAGAACCAGGGCATTCGAGACGCGGAGCACTCGTGGTGCGGCACGGGGCGGAGCAAGCGGTCGCCAATACAACGTACTCCAGGCGGTGCGCCGCTCTATTGTCCACGACACTGCGAGCGGCTACCGAAGCCCCCCTGTATCCACGAAGCCCAAACGAGTTACGAGGCCCCCCTGGGTCCACGAAGCCCCAAGCGGCGCGAAGGCCAGCGGACCTTGGTCCTGCTCTTCGCCCCCGAGCGCCGCAGGCGCGAGTGGCCGCGAAGAGCGGGCCAGGGCCGCGCGGCCGGCGGAGCGCCGCGCGAGTTACGAAGCCGTGGTGAATGCAATCGTTATATTTATGCCCAGGCCGTAAGGCCTGGGCAAGCGCACGTTAAACGCCCTGTCCAAGTGACTACAATGGAGCTAATGGCTAGGCTAGGCTAGGCTAGGCTAGGCTAGGCTAGGCTAGGCTAGTAAATAAAGAGTAAACACTTCCGGTCTGCGGCGAGTTCAAAGCGTGACGTAACTCTCTTATCCAGTGGCTGACGTCGCCATCTGGTGGTGATTAGTGTGTGGTGAACTACAAAACGAGCGCTCTTACCGAGGTCTCCCTGAGTTACCCATTTACCCTGTAACATATATACACATTACACACACACCCAGGCATATACAGCGTTGGGTCAGGGGGACAGCGGTAGCTCAGAGCCAGCTGTGACCTGCCCGGCCCAGGTGCTCAGGAAAACCACTGTTAACAGCCACGATTGATGATCTAATCAAACTGTCACCACCGCCGTCCGCGGCGGCCGGGGGAGGGAGGGAGGGGCAGCTAGCGGAGGAGGGGTTGGGAGAGCGTTGCTGAGAAGGAGGGCAAGGGTAGGGTGCATGCATGGGCGGTGGTTGTGGAGTGAGTGTGCGTGTGTGTGCGAGCACGCGTGCATGTGGGGGTATAGGGGACACTGGACGTAAGGGTGGGATGTGTGTGTGTGTGTGTGTGTGTGTGTGTGTGTGTGTGTGTGTGTGTGTGTGTGTGTGTGTGTGTGTGTGTGTGTGTGTGTGTGTGTGACTGTGTGTGTGTGCGTGCGTGCGTGGTGGTAGGCGTTGCAGGGTGAATATCCAGGAGGCCTTGGTGCATGCTTACCGTTAGCCCAAATTGAGAGTGACAGTCTCAATAGTGAAAAGGCCTTTTTTTTTTCTTCTAAGTAATGGAGGAAACAACTCCAGCGGCCTTCCGGAGGATGTCACATAATCAAGGAGCGCCTCGCCCCCTCCGTCCCCCCGTCCCCCCCACCCCACACCCCACAGCGCTCCTCCTCCCTATAACGTCTCAGCCCACTGCAGGGCGCTTTGGGCGCTGCTGGAAAAGGAGAACTTTGGGGAGATGATTTGATACGGTGGTCCCAAAACTATAGCCTGGCCACCGCTGAGACGTCTGATGTCTGTTACAGCGGTCTTCAACGTTTCAGGCCAAGGACCCCTTAGCTGATAGAGTGATGAAGCAGGGACCCCCACTACATATTGTATAAATGTGTGATGCAGATTTTCACTCGATTTCATAGATAGATTCATAGACTTGTTTGACAGCACTGGCATCAGTCTGTGTTGGATTCGTGTTTTTAGTTAACTTGACCTCTCACTGTGTACTTGGTCTGCTCTTTTTTTTACCAAACCTATTTGCCGAAAATAGCCTATCTACAAGCTCACAAAGCTCACAGCGCCTCGCGCTGCGAGGCGTTGTAGATCGTTGTAGATCTACAAGGCGTTGTAGATCTGCGATTTTTGGCTAACGTTCTCCTCAGAATAGCGATGCGAGGGTTCAAGTTTTTAATTTAAAAGAATGATCCTATCACAAATATTTGGTGGCCCCCCTCTAGTAACTCTGAGGACCCCCTTAGGGGTCCCGGACCCCCTGTTGAAGACTCCTGGTCTATTGGGTCTCGCGCACCTTAAACCAGCGATTCTTAAACCTGTGTGTCGAGGCCCACTGGTCAGGTTATTGCTGTGGCACCACAAATAATTGGCAAAACAATAAGATTTGAATGATAAAACAATTAGAGTTAACATTTTAATTACATGGTATGTTTCATTTCAAACCTTGACAAACGTGTTTTCATTGTGATTATGTTGGTTCTATTGATCCAAGTCGGAAACCCAATCGGTTGATTGATCGCTAGAATAAACATGCGTGCAGCCAGCGACACGGACCATCTGATGGGTGGACCTCAAATGCTTTAAACACACACACACGCGCACACGCACACGCACACACACACACACACACACACACACACACACACACACACACACACACACAAACTCAAACCTCTGCAACCCTACTGATGCTGCAGATCCCAAAGCCCCCACACAGATGCACATCAAATGCCTGAAGATAGAAGGGAAAAAAAAGAAAGGATATTGTAAAACAGAAGCGGCTGTGTTAAGATTAAACGTACAGTATATGATGATTGGCGGTAGTAATATAGTCCTTTTTTTACAGACATAGCCACTGCACACAAACACATGCTGTGAGGCTGTGTGGGAAGACATGGAAGAAAGGAGAAAAAAAACACATTTCATTATCAAGCCAACATCAAAAAAGTGATGAATTATTAAACTGCCTATATATACTGTATAAAAAAAGGAAAGAGTCAAAAAGCCAAAAGTTCAGCAAGTTGTAAAACCAGTGCTGGCCTTGTTGATTTGTGCCTGTTTCTGCTCTGTGTGTTAATCACCCTGTTCAGGATATATCCACGACTGCCGCTCGCCTGTCCAGCTTGCATTAATTCAATCGCTGCTCGGCTAATGCATTGATTAATTGGTTCATTAGTGATGCCTGGCAACATTCATTTCTGCCATGACAGAATGATGTTTCAATAGAAAAGAGACGCAGGCCTTACTGCCCACGTCCCCCCCCCCCCCCCCCCCCCGCATTTCCACTCTGTGCTTCAGCAGCTCGTTGTCAACAGTTAACGCGCGATGTGATCACTTTGTGAGTATAACCGGTGGGTTCTGTGCCGCAGGACATGAAATTAAACCATCTAGACCGGGGTATGCATTATTGCGTATTATTATTTTATGCTTTAACTATTACTATTAAAAAATTGCAGATCTACAAGCTCGCAGCGCGTCACAGAGATTTGTTTTGGGGCTTTTTATGCCTTTATTCGATAGGACAGTAGACTGACCGGAAATGAGGAGAGAGATGGGGAATGACATGTGGCACAGGTCGTCCGGATCGGGAATCGAACCGGCGACGCCAGCAGGCATCATAGCCTAGTATGTGGTATGCGCCTTGACCACCAGGCCAGCGGGCACCCCTGATATTTCTTTTAAAAACATGAACATTTGAATTTTGACCTGATTTTGACCCCCGATTCTATAAGTGTCTTCTAAATCCTTCTAAGTTTTTTTTTGGAAAAACACATGTTTCCACGTCAGTGGTTCTCAAACTCTTTCATGCCAAGGACCCCTAGAATTATATGTATTTGGCCGCTGACCCCCGTCTCAAAATATTTTGTATCAGGGACCCCCCAGAAGCAAATATTTGAGTTACAAATGTTCACTTTAAAAATGAGATATTCAAAGATTTGCACAAAATGTTCATGATTTTTCAAAAATAGCAGATCTACAAGCTAATGGATCATATATCTGCTATTTTTCCATAGTTGAAAGCATTAAATAATTCTAGGCCTAAATCGATTAATATGAAGGTGAATCAAGCACATTCCCTGCCCCGTTGGTTAAGTAATGTCACTTTGACTTGGACGGAGTGGGTGACATCATTCCTGGGAGAAAAGCTGAGAAGCGTTGAGGAGCGGCGGCGCTGATGGCTGGCGCTGCTACACGGGGATGAGGTAGCCGCCGCTTCGAGAAAAAGACAAACTACCGCGGGTCATCCGTTCCACAAGTCAAGGTCATATTGTTCTGACACAACTATGACAACCAACTAACAGTATTATGGGTGACAGGAGAGCATATATAGCTTGTCGCTTGTCGTACCTTTAGAACTAATAGTGGCCTTTCCACTGCACCTTAGAATTGTTCTGAGAACGGCTAACAACCTTTCCGATTGCATTTCCATTTGGCACCGGCCGCTTTAAGCCGTGCCACGGTTTCCAGGTGCTCGACACAGCCAAACCTCCATGCCTGCAGGAGGGGTTTAGGACGTAGTCATAGTGAGTTCAGTTGATTGGGTTTCGGGCCCGGTGGTGGGAAAACACTAAATGATCTCAGAGTCTAAGACCAAAGGCTGCCCCAAATGTATGTCTAAATATTTACTACTGCTGGACAAAGATGAGAGACAGCGATATATATACGTTTACAGATCCACTACTATTCATGGAAGACATTATGTCGTTGACGTTGTCACCTACACTGCCCTACAAACTAAGCCAAAGTGCAGTAACGACAAACATTTTTTTTTTTATTGGTTTAAAGGTTTTTCAACTGGTCAGCCAAATGAGATATGGGCATATACTGTAAGTGATATTACACAGATTGTATATCTGTTCTTGAGGTGATCGTTTATCCCCCCAAATCACAAAGGCTCACCAATTGATTTTCATTTTTTATGTATTTTATTTCTTTGCGCTTCAATATATTCCCCACCATATTGCATGACGAAGAAATTATGACATTTCTACTGAAACAAGTGACGAGAGGCATACATGGACACTTTTCGCCGAGGTATAGTGTGCACAATATGTGGGTTGAGAGACTCATCTCTCTCTCTGTTTTCATGGAAATTGTCACAGGTCTCTTTCCAATACTTTTGTCAGTCCAAAAATCCACATTTAAGAATAAAATAAGTGTCTGCTGCTTTTCAGATATATTGTAGCAGCGTAAATCGCATCCTACGATACTTGCCGTTACTTTTCAGCTTTATGTACAGTACACAGCTTGACTCCAAACGTGTGCAACCGTAGCCTTAATATCATTAGTAATATGACACCACTAAAACTACACAGATCTCAATGTAGTTTCTCGAATAATAATCATAATCTTCTCTGCCGTGGACCTGGAAGCAGGAGTAGTAATCCTACTCCTTCTTCCAGGTCCACGGCAGAGAAAATAAATATATATATAACTGTTCACGCAACTGCGCCCTGAATCGGTCATGGAAAATATCTATAAATGGCCTAGCATAATAAAACAATAAAGGAACACGGCTTCCACATTAGTAGCGCCGAAGCAGGATCAGTTGCCATGCCACATAGCCACAGTCTTTACCATGACAGCTAGGTGACATATAAGTATTATTATTGTCATCATCAATATATTATGAGTTGTATTAAAACCTGCAAATACTGTAGCACATCATACTATAGCCTAACATTATGCACTACAGTATGTCACTGAGGCTGCTGGGAGGCAGTGGTACTGAGCTTTAGTTAACCCTCAGATACCGGGAACGCGCCCGAGTCGCGTTAGATTTTAACCACTTTAACCATTATTTTATGGATAACTGTTGAAAAATAGCAGATATACAAGCTCACAGCCGCGCTGCGAGCTTGTAGATCTGCTATTTTTGAAAAATCATGAAAATGTGTGCTAGTCTTTGAATATCTTTGACTCGATCTTTGACCCGACTTCTAAATCCTTCCTCTCAGTGGTTCTCAAACTTTTTCATGTCAAGGACCCCCAAAATTACATTTATTTGGCCGCAGACCCCCCCCATCTCAAAATATGTTGTTCCAGGGACCCCCAAGAAGCAGAGATTTGAGTTACAAAAAAGTTTGCTTTGAAAAATATATTTTGAAAAATGTGCACACATTTTCATGATTTTTTCAAAAATAGCAGATCTACAAGCTTGCAGCGCGGCACTCGGTGCCATGCTGTGAGCTTGTATATCTGCTATTTTTCAATAGTTAAAGCATTCAATAATTCTAACCCTAAAAGGGTTAATGATGAGCAAGACCACACGGGTAGAGAGTTTTGCATAAGAGCGTGTCAGCTTTTCAGAGAACCAACCAACACTCTACCCAACCTTACACCCACCCCCGCCAAACACACACAGACACATGCACACACCCACACACACATACACACGTACACACACGCACGCACACACTTGCTCAGACAATTCTGCACCATATGCCCATGACAAGTGCATAAAAACCGCTCCCAAGCGATAGCACGGGCCAACCCATAAAAACTTAATGCACCTAATTTTCCAGTAATCAAACTTTTATAGACTGCGATGGCTTTTAAACTAACAAATTTTAATTATCGCTTAATTTTAACGGCAATATTAACGCGATCCCTCATTCTGCGAGTGTTCATCCTCCATGAAATATTGAGTAGGGTAAACAGCGGGGCCCGATGTCCGCTCTGGCGCGCGTTCAAACAAACAGCCAGGCAACACAAAGGTGAGCTGGGGGTCGGCCGTTGTGCGGCCACCTCTCCCTCCAGCCGTCACGCTAAGCCTCTGGTCGCTGCAGCGTGGGAGGAGGCTGCATGAGACAGGCATGTCTCGAAGCCTGGAGTCCATGGGCCATACGAGACGTCGCTATCCGAAAGGTGGCAAATATTACTTAGCATTTTTGAGAAGCTCTATATCTGTAGATTAGGTTTTGGTATGATAACCCTAGGGCTGTCACAATTATTACATACTCGTCTAATTGCAATTATTTTACATAATTGCGATTATTTTTCATAATCGTCATAATCGTTTCCATGTTGAAAAAGTTTAGTGGTAAAAAAAATAGTGGAAATAGCAGATCTGCAAGCTCTCAACGCGTTGTGAGCTTGTTCCACTATCAATGTTTTTTTAAGTATAAAGTCAAATATGTCAGTAATTTCTTTGTATATTTAGGTTATTTGTCCTATCTACTGTACCATGTGCAACTTCAAAGCCTAAAAGCCAAACAGATATGTAATTATCAATGACAAAAACACAATGAAATCGTTAAGCGCAATTATTTGAGTGACAATTAATCGTCATGTAAAATGTCATAATCGTGACAGCCCTATCCATGGGCCATACAGTACAATATGTCGCCCTCGGAAAGGTCGCAAAGGTTACTTAGCATTTTTGAGAAGCTCTATATCTGTAGATTATAATTTGGTGTGATAACCCTTCCTGAGTCAAAGCTAAATTGGTGTTATCAGCCCCTAAAGTTGGTGTCCCATTATACAGGGAAACATTATCAAAAGATGAATCTGCTTTAAGTAGCCTATGAGGAGTCAAACTAGGGGTTTTTCATGATCCTGAATCCATTGCTAACATTTGTTTTGCACGAATAACATTCCTTGGGCTAAAAACAGCCCCACAAAACAATGGTTTAGTGATGAAAAGTGATGAGCTTTGTGGGGGCCGTTTTTAGCCCAAGGAATGTTTTTCGTGTAAAACAAATGCTCGCAAATGGATTCAGAATCATGAAAACCCCGTAGTTTGACCCCTAATAGGCTACTTAAAGTAGATTTCTTTTTTTTCCTGTATAGTAAACTTAATTGGACACCAACTTTAAGGGTTATCACACCAAAATATAACCAGTAAGACTCCCTAATCGGGAGATAAGCGACCGTAGGTGGCTTATCTCCACAAATAGGGCAAAAATGTGTTTTTCCAAAATCTTCCTGATCCATGTTGATGACATGAGTGTAGACATGCTGTGTAGTGATATTCGTGATTTTAGGGAAAAAACTGTAGGAGCAGTGTCCAAAAATGTGTTTTAAAAATCGGCCTGAAGGTGGCGCTAGAATAGGGCCATGTGAGAAATGAGGGGTGGGGTCTCCGCGTTGCCTTGGCGGACGAATAGGTACCGGCCCCGGCTCTCCCGGACGCTCCTAGCCCGAGTTACGGCATTTTATGTGCGCTGCAGTGGCAGGGGGTCCTCCACTGGGGGCGCCACCACTTTTGCATCCGTTCTGGAGCACCAGGAGTTGGTGGTCCCCGGGAATTCCCCGTGAGCAGCCCCGTTGGGGTGGTCATTTTTGCACATTTGGTGGACCTGGGGGTGGACCTGGGGGTCCCTGGGGCTCCGGGGGTCCTTGGAGGTTGTAGTTTGGCAGGCAAGGAGTGTGTGTGTAAAATCTGGCATGGATCGGGTCAACGGGTGCGGAGATATAAGCAGGGAAAAAGTGTGACGTGTGACGTGTGAGCACATTTGGTCATTTTTTACATCTGTGGTCAGGTCCCTGGGGCTCTGGGGGTCCTTGGAGGTTGTAGTTTGGCAGTCAAGGAGTGTGTGTGCAAAATTTGGCATGGATGGGGGCAACGGTTGTGGAGATATGAGCAGGGCAAAAGTGTGACGGACGGACTGACTGACTCACTCACCCACGGACAGCCGGTGGAGGTTTTGGTAGTAAATGCGACCTACGGTCGCAATCAACAGATATAGAGCTTCTCAAAAATGCTAAGTAACCTTTGCCACCTTTCAGATAGCGACATCTGGTATGGCCCATGGACTACTCTGGTCGCTGCAGCTTGGGAGGCTGCATGAGCTAGCATGGGCACACTAAATCGCTCACTAAATCGCTCCTGATGCCGGTGTACCGAGATTATTACGCATGCTGCTGCTGACACACAAAATAGTTGCTATGTGTGTCAGGAGAAGTGTTGGGAATTTATAATGCAACCCTGCCTTGATAGCGTACGCGGGTTCTTTTTGTGGAGGATTTATGGCACGGGCCTAGATGTGACTTAGATGGCAAGTTGGCCACCAGTAGCTGCGTTCAGGAGCGTCACAAGGAGGGGTGGAAATGAGACTGAGTTACTAGGACCAAAGTTGTAGGGGCCTTAATTATTTTATATTTTAGCTGTTGAAAAATAGCAGATATACAAGCTCACAGTGCGGCATCGAGTGCCGCGCTGCGAGCTTGTAGATCTGCTATTTTTGAAATGTTGTGAAAATGTGTGCGAATCTTTGAATATATTTATTTTTTTAAACAAACATTTGTGACTAATATTTTGCTTCTGGGGGTCCCTGGAACTAAATATCTTGAGATGGGGGTCCATGGCCAAATACATATCATTTTGGGGGTCCTTCACATGAAAAAGTTTTAAAACCACTGACATTCAAATAATTGCACAAATTTTCACGATTAAAAAAAAAATAGCAGATCTAAGTTCTGTGAGCTTGTATATCTGCTATTTCTCAATAGTTACAACATAATGCGTAATAATGCGTTCCCAGTCTAAATTCATTAAATCCCCCCCTATGACGAACATTCATGGGGGGGGGCCCATAGTGAATCCTTGTACCCAGGGCCCAGATTTTGATGCGACACCCCTGGCTGTGCTGATCCAGTTCCCGACAACCATACATTATTACCAACGTGAGCATACTGAACATATATTATCATGCAATATATCGCAATATAGTGCGTACCCGTACAAAAAAATACATGTTGCATAAACAAGGATGAGGTTAACGTTTTCTTAAAGATATTAGTTTCGACTCCCGTTCATTTCAATTTGTAGTTTTTCCTTTTTGCTCCTCTCGCCCGTTTGTGCGGACGTGAATGCTTAACCGTCAAAGACCGGGAACGCGCCCGAGACGCGTTAGATTTTAACCAGTTCAAGCATTATTTTAAGCCTTAACTATCGAAAAATAGCAGATATACAAGCTCACAGCGCGGCACCGAGTGCCGCGCTGCGAGCTTGTAGATCTACTATTTTTTTTAAATCGTGAAAATATGTGAAAGTCTTTCAATATCTCTGACCCGCTCTTTGACCCAACTTCTAAATCCTTCCTCTAAATCAGCTGTTCTCAAACCCTTTCTTGTCAAGGACCCGCACAATTGCAGGTATTTGGCCACAGACTCCCATCTCAAATTATGTTGTTCCAGGAATCCCCAGAAGCAAATATTTGAGTTACAAATCTTCGCTTTTAAGTGATATATTCAAAGTTACAAAATAAAATCTTGAATTTTCAAAAATAGCAGATCTACAAGCTCGCAGCGCGGCACTCGGTGCCGCGCTGTGAGCTTGTATATCTGCTATTTTTCAGTAGTTAAAGCATTCAATAATTCTAGGACTAAATTGGTTAAAGCACCGCTGTGGTAGCACTGGGGAACGCTATATTGACTGCAGCAGCACTTGGGTGGTTGAAAAAATCAGGCCTACCACCCAACACCAAGCCAGGGAGACAAAGTGCTGACACAGGCAGATAAGGAAGGGAAGGAAGAAAGGGAAAGATTAAAGAGCACACTCATTATCAATAATTAAGGGAAATGATTTATTCTAATGAATTAAGGCTTGTCTTTATCTAGTTTTTATCTCCCGATCACCCCACTCGCTCTCTCTCCGTCCCTCTCTCTAACAAACACACACACACACACACACACACACACACACACACACACACACACACACACACACACACACACACACACACACACACACACACACACACACACACACACACACACACACACACACACACACACACACACACACACACACACACGATTTCATCGACTAAAACTATGACGACATTTTTTGGTTGACTGCGAAAACTAAATAAAAACAAAATAAAAACTAAGCTGTGATGACTAAAACTAAGACTAAAATATATTGACAATTTCGTCAACAAAATAAAAACTAGACTAAAACGTTAGGGAGGGACTATAGTGGAGAAGAGAGTCAGTCATTTTATGTTTGGTTGCTCTCAGGTCTGCGATGCGTTGTGAGCTTGTAGATCTGCTATTTTCTGCACACAACCAAGTGTAAAATCATTCATTACGATGCCATCAAGGCCTGCCAAAATACATTTCAGTTGACTAAATCAACTGCAGATTTAGTCGCCTAAAATCTTGTGATATTTAGTCGACTAAAATTAGACTAAAAATTATACTTTTCAGGTGACTAAATTATGACTAAAACTAAATGCCATTTTATTCAATAGACTATGACTAAAACTAAATCAAAATCTGCTGTCAAAAACAACACTGACACACATGCACGCGCACACACACAGTACACACACTGTACACACACACAGACTGGCTAGTGGTTTGTGCCTTGACCCCTGTGTGTATGGCAGGCTTGTGGGCACTGTGTGGTCCATATTGCCACCATGCTGGTGCCAAGCGGGGATCTTCCGCCCCTGCCCCCTCCTAACCCCTCCTCCCCTCCAGCCAGGCTTGTCCCGTCCCAGCCCACAGCACCGGGGCAATATGGCCGCGCCGCACGGCATGCTGGGGCACGGCTGTGAGCCCAGAGCCGTGGCGCTGCCAAGCCAGATGCCCGCTCTGCTACCCTCGGCCCCTGGCACGCCGTGCACAGTTACCTGTGCCCAACCACAGCAATGTTTACGGATGCAGTCATGTGGACGTGCACGTATGTGTGTGTGCGCGCACGTTCACACAGTGTCCTAGTATGTACATTATATTACCCTGTTTTCCAAGACCCGCTTCATTCAGTGAATCATCACACATGCACAGCATGCATCATGTTAGCTATTTCTGGCTCTGGGTCTATGCCTTTTCAGGGGCGTCACAAGGGGGGGTGGGGGAGTGGGACTGAGTTACTAGGGCCCAAGGTGGGGGGGGCTTTCATTATTTTATACTTTAGCTATTGAAAAATAGCAGATCTACAAGCTCGCAGCGCGGCACCGAGTGCAAATCTTTGAATATACCGGTATGTATTTAAAGCGAACATTTGCTTCTGGGGGGTCCCTGGAACTAAATATTTTGAGGTAGGGGTTCGTGGCCAAATAAATATCATTTTGGGGGTCCTTCACATGAAAAGGTTTGAGCACCACTGACATACTGTAGAAACATAGGTTTTTCAAAAAACCATAGAAGGATTTGAAATGTTCAAAGACTTTGCACACATTTTCAAGATGTTTTCAAAAATAGCAGATCTACGAGCACTCGGTGCCGCGCTGTGAGCTTGTATATCTGCTATTTTTCAATAGTTAAAGCACAAAATAATGCGGAATCATGCGTTCCCAGTCTAAATGGGTTAAACCCCTCACCCCCCTATGAAGAACATTCATGGGGGGACCCGCAGTGAATCCTTGTACCCAGGGCCCAAAAGGCACACACCCCTG
>NC_137811.1:58079113-58089113 GCF_963921795.1 Nannobrachium achirus
GTGCGTGTGCATGTGTATGTGTGTGCGTGCGTGTGTGTGTGCGTGCAAGCGTGCATACGTGTGTGTGTGTGTGTGTGTGTGAGTCAGTCCTCTGCGACCTTGGCTGTGTTGCCACCTTCTAACATTAAGTCAAGGACACAAAGGTCCATGGGAGTAAATCTGCTATGATACCAAACACATTTTCCGAGAAGGGCCGCCCTTAAAAAAAAAGAAAAAAAGAAAAGAAAAAAACACACACAACCGCTCTAAAAACTGCCAAAATATGTTGCTATTCATCTCGACAAAAAGGAACGTCAAGCTGATTCTGTTCACGCTGTTTTATTATTATTATTTTTTCCTGTCTGTCTGTCTCTCCTTCAAATGGACACATGCTATGTGAATAAAAGAGGAGACTGAAGAAGCAGTGCTGGCCGGCATGGATTTGTCTCCCATCTAATAACCCATTCAGGCCAAGAATTATTGAATGCTTTAACCAGTGAAAAATAGCAGATATACAAGCTCACAGCGCGGCACCGAGTGCCGCGCTGTGAGCTTGTAGATCTGCTATTTTTTTAAAAGTCGTGAAAATGTGTGCACATCTTTGAATAAATGTATTTTTAAAGCGAACGTTTGTAACTCAAATTTAGCTTCTGGGTGGTCCATGGAACTAAATATTTTGAGATGGGGGTCCGTGGCCAAATACATATCATTTTGGGGGTCCTTCACATGAAAAAGTTTGAGCACCACTGACATAGTAGTCTCTCAAGAACAGACTAACTGAGCTCCAGTTAAGTGAAAAGGACCTTTTCTATGCTGACATAGAAACATAGGATGTTTTTTTTTAAACTTCAAAAGACACATATAGAATCGGGTCCAAATTCAAATTTTCACGATTTTTCAAAAATAGCAGATCTACAAGCTCACAGCGCTGTGAGCTTGTATATCTGCTATTTTTCAATAGTTAAAGCATAAAATAATAATACACTATATAATGTGTACCCGTTCCAAATGGGATAATCCAGACGAACAGCTGACAGTAGGAAAGCGGCTGATAATGTCTGCGTGTTTTCAGAGGGAGAGGCATATGGTTGGTCGGGGCCGCCGCTTACTTGAATATCTGAAGCCACTCGTCACGGCTAATACCACATGTTGTCAAAAGTATCAATTTGTGCGGAGAAGTAATGAAAACGGTGGGGTCTGCTTCTATTTTAGCGGCTTGTTTGACAGATTGAGAGGTGTTTAACGTCTCGTTCTGGCATGGCGGGATGGAGGGAGCGTCATCTATCTCTAGCACACAGATGCACACACACACACTCGCACACACACAAAATGACAGCATGTTTTTGCTACTGATAGACAGGGCCAAGTGGGGGAAACTTTGCATGTATGCACGCACACAGAGACACGCAGAGACAGACAGACAGACAGACAGATGGGCACACACACACGGCCTGCCACAAACACACACACACACACACCACACACACACACCCACACACACACACACACACACACACACACACACACACACACGAAATGGTAAGCGCGACATCATTCATCCTTAATTTAAGAGGGAGATGGGGTGAGCAGAAAGTCAGATGAGGAAGAAGGCAGCCAGATAAAGTTTGACAGTAAAGAGGAAATGGCTGAGAAACAGACAGAGTGACTGAGAGCCATTTCACTCATTAGGGAATATTTCGATTTGGTTGGATGTTTCCACTTTCCAGCGCACACACACACACACACACACAGGGGCGTCACAAGGGGTGGGGGGAAGTGGGACTGAGTTACTAGGGCCAAAGTTGGGGGGGCCTTAATTATTTTATGCTTTAACTATTGAAAAATAGCAGATCTACAAGCTCACGCTGCGAGCTTGTAGATCTGCTATTTTTGAAAAGTCGTGAAAAGTCATGTGCAAATCTTTGAATATATGTACTTTTTAAGTGAACATTTGTAACTCAAATTTTTGCTTCTGGGGGGGTCCCTGGAACTAAATATTTTGAGACGGGGGTCCGTGGCCAAATACATATAATTTTGGGGGTCCTTCACATGAAAATATTTGAGCACCACTGACAGAAACATAGGTTTTTCAACAAAAAAAAAAAAAAAACCTTTGAAGGATTTGAAATATTCAGACAAAAATAGTAGATCTACAAGCTCGCAGCGTGGCACTCGGTGCCGCGCTGTGAGCTTGTATATCTGCTATTTTTCAATAGTTAAAAGCACAAAATGTGAGTGAATCCTTGTACCCAGGGCCCATAATTTGGTGTGACACCCCTGCACACACACACACATCCATATGAGTTCGGGAAGAGCAGTCAACCTTCAGCGTTGGCTGCCCTGGGGATCCTCTGTCACATCAGCATTACGCAGATTTTATCTTTCCCCTCAGCTTTCAATATTGATAATTTGCAACCCAGCGAAAATTACTTAAAGAAGACGTTTAGATCCAAAGCACCAGACCAGAATGATATTACATTACAGTGCACATGACTAATTTATCTGGTTTGTAGAAGTGTCAGCAAACTGCCTGGATTGAAAACATTTAAATGCATGTGTAATTTGGATTTGGGGTTCCAATAGACAAAGTAAGAAAAAGAAGGTGTGGTCTACTCTGGATATACCAGTGGATTTCAATGGCTAACCCAGCTCAGTAAACTCTCGTAGATGCATAATATGCTAAACATTGTAAAAAAAGAAAAAATGTCTACCACAGTGAAAACTTTGTGTTAGAAATATTGTAGAGTTGCAGAACAGCAGTTGAAGTACACATCCAAAGCAAACTCCTCTGTGTTAGCTTAACTCTTACTTGTATGCTAAGAGTTAAAGAGAGGGCAGCCGATAATGCTGTACATTCAAATATTGTGAAAGAAAAGTACCTCTGGTATAATATTGCATTCTCATTAACAATACGTTTTTTATTGTTTTGGAAATCTGCATTTCAAAGGTTATGATGCACTGCCCCCCAAACATTTTCCATAATTTTTTTTGTGATGTCACAGGTGGAAAAAGACCAAGTTATATCACATAGCACAAAACTTAATTTTTGACGTGACAAATAAATCATGTCAATACTTTTTTCAGTTGAAAATACATTACTTTTGTGGAGCAACACGGCTGCAGTTGCACAAACGAAGCAGAAACTTGTAGTGTCGCTGATGTGAGTGAACAGGTAATGTTAGTTACAATGACTAAGCGTGTGGTCGGTCATCATCATATTCCCCTTCTAAATATTACATTACCTTCTTTTACATCAGTGTCGGCACCAGAGCTTAAATATAGCTGGTTCTGAATGCTAGATATTTACATCTTCAGTTGCTTTCTGCTACCTGGACACAGTCTCATTCTTAGTAATGTCCATATAATTATAAGAAAGCATCTGGTATGGTTGTCTAAATGAGGACTAGTGTGTAAATATCTCAAGGTGTCCATTACCTGTTACTCTGCCTTTAACCACTTAAACCCTGATATAGTTCCTTGACTGAACTCCACTCAAGCCCCCCAGGCTCTATAATAGCCCCCTGCTTTTTTTCCCTACACACCAAATATCTTTGCAGAACATAGTCGATTTACCTACATATTAACCAGCAGTGGACTTGTGATTAGAGTGTCCACCCTGAGATTGGGAGGTCGGAGTTCGATCCCGGGCGGGTCATACCAAAGACTATAACAATGGTACCCAATGCCTCCCTGCCTCTCTGCTTGGCACTCGGCATCAAGGGATGGAATGGGTGTAAGTCCCTGCCACATACTAGCGTCAACTTGTAGTTGTACATCAAGCTGCCTCACGCTACAGAAACAGGAGATGGGCTTCTACCCTAATGACTAGATGCCTCGGTAAGTCTTACTTACTTGCATACATATTGAGAACTTGTGGATCTAAAATTATTGTAGAATGACTTATTTTTGAGAATCAATCATAGACACACATCTTACAAGTTCAAACAGCTCATAGTATACTATAATACAGGTTTTAATATAATAGGCCAATAAAAAAATATATATACAGTGATATTTCATATCACTGGGTGTCCCTTATTTCCTTATTTGCATTTCAAGTTGGCAAGTTACCCCAGATGCAGTTAAGGAGCTTACCTCAGTTTGGGCTGGCCAACTCCATGTTTCCCCAGCAGATGGGTGCTCAGGTGTTTCTTCATAACAAAGGCCCACCTGTAAACAGAGCATACAGAGGGATATGTGGGTTAACCACAATGTATTCTACAGTAAGTGTGTGTGCAACAATCCTATTCAAAGGCAGCAACTTTAAAGGACCTACACCATGAATTTTCACTTTTTCTATTTTAAAACCTTTTTTTGGGGTCCCACTGGCACCTTCTATCCTCACAAAGTCCTATTTCTGACCGTTGTGTCTTTCTCTGGTTTTGGGCAGACAGAGATGAAAAGCTTTCCACGGGTTCTCAGAACAGTGCTGTTCTGAGAGTTGACGAGAGTGACGTCACTCTCGGATTCCCGTTTTTCAAAAAAAAAAAAAAATTTTTAAATTTTTTTTTTCAAAACTTTTTTTTTTCAAAACTTTTTTTTCAAAAAAATGCAATGCAGAGTCAAAAAAAAAATTTTTTTTCATTTTTTTTTTCAAAACTTAAAAAAAAAAATCAAAATTTTTTTTTCAAAAAACTTTTTTTTCAAAAAACTTTTTTTTTTTCAAAAAACTTTTTCTTTTTCAAAAAACTTTTTCTTTTTCAAAAAACTTATTTTTTTTTCTGGAAAAACCCCACTAGATGCGCCCCTGAGCAAACAGAGGCCGTTTTGGTATTGCAGCTGGAGAGCCTCATTATAGTAGAGCTAGAACAAACAAAAAGAATGGTGAGAGTGTTTTTTGAGGGTTAAAACCTGTCTAAGACTCAATTTTGAGCATATATTTATACAAAAAATATAGTTTTAAAAGCATGGTGTAGGCCCTTTAAAAGGGTAGCCCGCTGGCCTACTGGTCCAGGCGCATATCACTTAGGCATTGCCACATGGTCATGGATGCCTGGCGGCGTCGCCGGTTCGATTCCCGATCCGGACAACCTTTGCCGCATGTCACTCCCCATCTCTCCCTCCATTTCCTGTCAGTCTACTGTCCTTTCAATAAAGGCATAGTATATAGTATTGGCAGAATGTTGTTTAGAATGTTTTGGTATATCAATTTCTAATCAACAGAGCAACTATTGAAGAAATATTTGTAGTTATGTCATGGCAAGGTTACTGCACAACTCAAACCTCTACCAAAGTGTAACTTTGCTTTAAAGGTCTCATGACATGTACGTTGTTTTTACAAAACATAAGTCTTAATCGTGGTACTTCAAACGAGTATTAGTTAACTGAAATATCCACTCCAGTGAGCCATGGCAGGTTTTTTTTCTTCCCCTCTCTGAGTTCTGAAGCCTTTTCAAAAAATACCTATTTGCCCATGGGTGTCGCCATTGAGGGTTTTTGCCTGTCAATCATTGCCTCTGCTCCGCCCCCGCAGGGGGAGAAAGATAGGGGAGGGGAGGGGCTAGGAGGAGAGGGGCGGGATTAATGGACTGTGAAATCAAAGTCCATGGCAAATCACAGCACTTTTCTGAGCCTAATTATTCAGAAAACCCCAGAGCACAAGAAAAAAACACTGAAAAAAGAAAATAGAAATTTGATGTCATGAGACCTTTAATACAGTACCTTGACTGCAAGAGAACATTGTGATTGTGAGATTCAGAGATTTGTACTGGACAATCTGGTAATCATTTAACCGCTCTCACTTCATAGCGGAAGATTGTTTTCACAACAATTCTACAATTCATATGAACATCATATTATATGACTGGACAGCAACTCCACAACTTCATAACCTGCGGTCAAACGTGAACTGAGGCTGACCCAAATTTCATCAGCACATTTTCACACAGTTATTTTCGCGATATTCCCATTTCAAAACACACAAATTCATTTCCTATTCATACTTTCCCACCATTTCCAGACCTGCATAATAACTCAATAACAAAATGACCACAGTGGACCTTTGCAGGCGCCTGTGACTGGTTCACAAGCACAATCTCGGTGGTTGGCTCTTCCCAACAGACAAAAGAGGGGTGTCACAAAGGCTACACGAAGAGTACGTGCCAAGTGTGTACAAACACTGCAGCGGAATCAAGGTTACGTGCAGTGGCACACACGCACAGTCAAAACAAAAAAAAGAAAAGAATACCAGGGCACTATTGCTACAGCATCGACCACAATGCCCTGACAGTGTCTAGGACCCGCAGTTTACTGTGTCTCCTAAACAGCATGTGAAAACATAATGAACGGATGACAGACCTAACTAGTCAGGGATCCAAGCTGCCTCTCCGGCGTTTTCATCCCCTGGCCTTTTCATTTAGCACCCATCACTTCCCATTAGCCTGCCCCTGACAGACACTGACCACATCTGAGAAGCTGTGGACAGAGCTACATGAAAGAGGCAGAAGGGAGTCGAACCAGCAGTCCTGTGGTTGGCAGTGTCACCGTCTGTCCTCCCTCACCCCCTCCCCCCTGATTGGAGAGGCTTGATTTATACTTAGCTGCAGTGGTGTAAATGAACTAAGTAACTGTACTCCACTACATCTCAGAGGCAAACGTTGTACTTTTACTCCACTACAATTATTTGAACACTTTAGCAACTATAGTTACTTTATAGATTTAGATTATTACTAGTAAGATGCCGCAGGGCAACATGCGACCTATGGAGAACCCTGCTTGATAGTCAACAATGTTATGTCAAAACATGCCCATATATGGGCATTACCAAATATGGGCATTCCCAGATATGTCCTTAATATTGATGACATTGGGACAGGGATCTCCATTTATGGGCATAACACGTACAGGTATGTTAATTAGTAAAGCCAAGCAGGGCCTTGACACGTGCATTTGGGTCCCCATCCGGAATCAATGGAGGTACATTTACTATAATAATCTTTTTGTTTTATGAATTTGACAAATACAGAAAAATATTATTGAACTCAAGTCTCCATGGCGTGAGTAATCAATAGAAAAAAGGTCATTTTGTGGGTGAGCTACTCCTTTAAGGCTCTATGTCCACAAAGGTGTTTTATTTTCCCCAGCTGAAGATGCAAGGCGCTCTTCTAATGCTCTTTCAAGTCTCTGTAATCAGATAAAAACACCAGACGTGAATAGCAGCACTTCCAAATCATACGCTGTGATCAGGGGGATAAACACAGCCCCAAGGGCTTTTCAATGTATAGTGTGTTTGTTTATTATTTAAATAGGACACTCCCATTATAGACTCCCTCTGCATACAAAGAATATTCATATAACATTCACTATTCAATCATTTATTGCCAAAACCAGCTGATTTGGAATTTGTTTAGGTGTAAACATGGACAACAAGAATTCGGAGGCAAACGTTGCCATCGGGCAACCAATACTGTAGTTCCAAACACTACTTTACAGTTCCAAACACTGAGTCTTTATAATGGATGCTAATGAAGCATGCGCGATACATGAACCATGTAATCATGGCGTGATGAAATTAAAGAGTGTTGAAACTCTATCTTTCAAGGTCTGCGCCTTGCTACTCAGATCAGCCAACACAGGGATGCTGACAGAACCCTCGCTAAAAATCCCAGGACAAAAATCCACTTGTCCACTTTGCCCTCCTGGCCCCAAAACTGTGTAATAAACTCCCTGTCGCACTTAGAAATACAGACTCACTCCCTAGCTTCCGCCGTGGACTGAAGACTCACCTCTTCAGACTCCACCTAAATCCATAGCACTACTGCAACACTCCCCCTTCCCTCAATGACCATACATGAAGCTAGATAGCATTTTTAGGTTTTAGAAAGTTTTTTACTGCGTAGGTGCGTGGTCTACCTATGTTATTGTTTTTCTAGATTGATATTCCTATGCATTTGTTGTATTGCTGTTGATGTACTGACATATTATCTTGCTTATTATATTGATATATTACCTGCTTATTGTAAATTGCTTTGGATTAAAAGCGTCTACTAAATGCCTTAATTGTAAATTGTAAATTGTACTAGTGGCATTAACAGCTGAGTGGATGTTGAGGAAAGCGCAAGTTTCTTTTAGCAACAATAGACTGTTCAAACTGTCTAGATTTTCAGGTGTCTCTCCAGAAATCCTCTCTTGGTCGGTATATGCCATTTTTAATCTCCCCTTCTAACTGGGTGCATCATCAGTTTGTCAACAAAACAAAAGCATGCTTAACTAGAAGCAGTGCTCTTCCGAGCACAGGTCTCCACCAGGCCACACAAATCGGCCTGTTATAGCGCCACCATGAGGCTGATTTAAAAAATGTGGGGCAGAGGTTCTGAATTAGCATCCAGGGAGTGTGTGTGCTCAGTTTGGCAGCGATCGGGCCAACGGCGACTGAGATTAGCTGCACACAAACTGACGGACGGACGCACGGACGGACGGAGGGGAAAACATACTCTCCCTCAGCCTTCGGCTGGTGGAGACAATTATTTCACCGTTTACATCACTGTGTCACATACTGTTTGTCCTCTCATCCCCACGTCTGGCTACACTCAGGCACACACACACACACACACACACACACACACACACACGCACGCTGTCTCATCCAACCCATCACGGCCCAGAAGAAGTCGCATCTGCCAAGCCGTGGCCCTAAGGCCGCCGCTAACTAACACCCCCCCGTATAAATATTCAAACAACGGTTCACGGTTTGGATTTGCCATCATCACTCTGTGTCCTGGCTCTCACTCTTAACTAAATCCATCCATCGGTCCAGGATGTTGCCTGGGACTTAAACTGGGAGCCAGTGCATGACTAACACCAACCCCCCCCCCCCACACATACACACACACACACACACACACACACACACACACACACACACACACACACACACACACACACACACACACACACACACACACACACACACACACACACACACACACACACACACACAGGGGAGTCACACCAAATTCTGGGCCCTGGGTACAAGGATTCACTGCGGGCCCCCCATGAATGTTAACTATTGAAAAATAGCAGATATACAAGCTCACAGCGTGGCACCGAGTGCCGCGCTGCGAGCTTGTATATCTGCTATTTTTGAAAAATCGTGAAAATGTGTGCAAGAAACCTATGTTTCCATGTCAGTGGTGCTCAAACTTTTTCATGTCAAGGACCCCCAAGATGTATTATTTGGCCACGGAACCCCATCTCAAAATATTTAGTTCCAGGGACCCCCCAGAAGCAAAATTTGAGTTACAAATGTTCGCTTAAAAAATACATATATTCAAAGATTTTCACACATTTTCACGACTTTTCAAAAATAGCAGATCTACAAGCTCGCAGCGCTGTGAGCTTGTAGATCTGCTATTTTTCAATTGCTAAAGTTACTAGGGCCCCTCCACCTTGGGCCCTAGAAACTCAGTCCCACTTTCCCTCCCCTTGTGACGCCCCTGCACACACACACACACACACGCACGCACGCACGCACGCACGCACGCACGCACGCACGCACGCACGCACGCACGCACGCACACGCACGCACACGCACGCACGCACAAACAAAGAACTGTTTGGATCAAAAACTGCACGTGTTCATGGGACACTGCAGGCGCCACTGACTGACTGCATCATCATCGTCTATAAATAAACAAACAGCCTAATTAAGATCATCATTTCTGGGAAAAAAGAAGGAGAAAAAAATAAGCATGAAATAATTAATCAATATATTTGAGAGAAAAGCACAGCCTTGAAAACACTTCACGGTGCTTGTTTAAGTCACTGCGTTTAGACGTGGAGGGGGAGAAGGGAGAAAAAAAAGAAAGCTTGCAAACATTTCTGTTAATCCGTTTAGGCCAAGAATTATTTGATGCTTTAACTGTTGAGAAATAGCAGATAATACAAGCTCACAGCGCGGCACCGAGTGCTGCGCTGCGAGCTTGTAGATCTGCTATTTATGAAAAATCTTGAAAATGTGTACAAATCTCTGAATATCTCATTTTTAAAGTGAACATTTGCGACTCAAATATTTGCTTTTGGG
>NC_137811.1:58094113-58111494 GCF_963921795.1 Nannobrachium achirus
ATGTTGAGATCCACTCAACCCTCGCGGAGCGGTGCACTGAAGCTTGGGAGATTGGGTGGGGGGGTTCCTTTGGGTGGGGGTGCTCTGAAGGTATATGGGGGTACGCTTCAGCTCCCTTTGAGGGGTACACACAAACATCCACACATGCACTCCCTGTACATGCACAAACAGACATACACACACACATCCACACATGCACTCCCTGTCTGTATATCGTCGTGGTTGGTTGGAAACCTTGTATGTCCAAAACCGTTCGTTTTGTATTTATCGTTTTAAAAATGATCTAAACTAGTGAAAACAGCCGATCCACAAGCACACAACGCCTCGCGCCGCGAGGCGTTGTGTGCTTGTAGATCGGCTGTTTTCACTACTTTTGTGCGACGGCCTTGTATGATGAAGCAGGGTCTTTGCTTTGCAAAAACATTTACAAATTTGAAACTTGGAGATACGAGGTTTCAGCCCGACAGTGACGATAAGCACAAACAGACAGACACACATACATCCACACGGTCACATACATGCATAGGGATAAACGCGCACACACACACACACACACACACACACACACACACAAGCGTGCGCATAACCCCACGCGCGCATATTATGCACCGCAGTGGTCCGTCGGGCCCCAAAGAAATGAGTGTGTGAGGGCTCATCCAGCCAGCCTCCTGTGCCAGTCCTAATGATGGCTTCCACCTGCTGCTTTAAGCCATCTAGACCGGCAACGCAAAATCTGTGTCATTTTAGATTTGAACCACTGTATAACAATTATTTTATGCTTTAACTATTGAAAAATAGCAGATCTACAAGCTCACAGCGCGGCACCGAGTGCCGCGCTGCGAGCTTGTAGATCTGCTATTTTTGAAAAAGACTGCGCAAGTCTTTGAATATTTTTGACCCGATTCCTTCAAACGTTTTCTAAAAACCTACTTCTAAATCAGTTGTTCTCAAACTTTTTCATGTCCAGGACCCCCAAAATTACATGTATTTGCCCGAGGACCCCCCATCTCAAAATATGTTGTTCCAGGGACAGAAGTAAATATTTGAGTTCAATATTCAAAGGCTTGCAAACATTTAAATAAAGATTTTTCAATAGTTAGAGCATGAAATAGTTGTGGGCCTAAATGCTTTAATGTCACAGCTGGAGCGCCCTCCATCCCTCACTGACTCTGACTGCCATCAGCAGCAGGTAGCAGAGCCACAGTCCTCCTCCCGCCCCGTCTCCTCCTTCCATCGCCACTTATTGCACTCTCTCTCTCTCTCTCTCTCTCTCTCTCTCTGTCTCTCTTTCTCTGTCTCCCCGCCATCCCTTCCTGTTTCCCCCCCTCTCTATTTCCCCCATCCATGGGCGTCACAAGGGGGGGAAAAGTGGGACTGAGTTACTAGGGCCCAAGAGGTGGAAAATGTGTTCAAATCTTTGAATATATGTATTTTTTAAGCGAACATTTGTAACTAAAATGTTGCTTCTGGGGAGGGTTCCTGGAAATAAATGTTTTGAGATGGGGCTACGCGGCCAAATACGTATCATTTTGGGGCTCCTTCACATGAAAAAGTTTGATCACCACTGACATAGAAACATAGTTTCCCCTAACCCTAAAAAAGATTTTTTATAACATAGCAGATCTACAAGCTCGCAGCGCGTCACTTGCCGTGCCACGCTGTGAGCTTGTATATCTGCTATTTTTCAACAGTTAAAGCACAAAATAATGTGTAAAAAATGCGGTCCCAGTCTAAATGAAGAACATTCATGATGGGGGGGCCCACAGTGAATCCTTGTACCCAGGGCCCAGAATTTGGTGCGACACCCCTGCCCTCTCTCTCTATTTCCTCCATCTATCCCTCGGTGACTCTGCCTTCCATCAGCAGTTCTATGGTCCCCCCCTCCACTCCCCTGCGGCTCTCCCTGCCACTACACCTCCCTTCAGCACCCCCACCCATCCCCATCCCCAATCCTACACCTTCATTGCCCCCTTCTTTTCCCTCCAGTCCCCTCCTGCCACCCCCAGCATTTTCCTTCCCCATGCACGCGTTGTCCCTCAGTGCCTCCGCTGTGTCTGCCACTGGCAAACAGAATGCCTTCCTCTGCATCCTCCACTTCCACATCTCTGCACCCACAGGGGTGTCACACCAACTTCTGGGCCCTGGGTGGGTACTTTAACTGTTGAAAAATAGCAGATCTACAAGCTCGCAGCGCGGCACTCGTTAGATCTGCTATTTTTTGAAAAAATCTTGAAAATGTGTGCATTTGTCTAAAAATATTTCAAATCCTTCTAAGGTTTTTTAAAAAAAAATCTGTTTCTATGTCAGTGGTGCTCAAACTTTTTCATGTGAAGGAGGACCCCCAAAATGATATGTATTTGACCCATGGACCCCCATGTTAAAATATTTAGTTCCAGGGACCCCCCTCAGAAGGAAAATTCAAGTTACAAAATGTTCGCCTAAAAAATAAATATATTCAAAGATTTGCGCACATTTTCACGACGTTTACAAAAAATGGCAGATCTACAAGCTCGCGTGTAGAGCGTGTAGATCTGCTATTTTTCAATAGCTAAAGTATAAAATAAAATTCCAGGCCCCCTCCACCTCCTTGGGCCCTAGTAACTCAGTCCCACTTTCCCCCCCTTGTGATGCCCCTGTCTGAACCTCCTCTGTCTTCTTCTGCGCCTCCTTTCCTCCCTTTGTCTTCTTCCCCCATGGTTTCCTCCAGCCTCCCCAGCACAGCCCCGCTGCCTCTCCCTTGTCAAAGTCCTCTGTCTTCTGCTTCTTTTTCACCCCACCCTGACGTTTAGACTTCTGATACCACCGGCAGGGTCTTTTTTTGCACACACCCTGAATATTCCCTGTGACAGCCACGTATAGGAAAGAGCGACTCGGCACAAAAAAAGGAAAACTTGAAACCAGTGGTGTAAAGTAACTAAGTACTTTTACTTACTACTACTTAAGTACAGTTTTGGGGTATTTGTACTTTACTTGAGTATTTCCAATTCCAATACCTCTACTTCTACTCCACTACATCTGGGATCCAAATGTTGTACTTTTACTCCACTACATTTATTTGAAAACTTTGGTTACCAGTTACTTTGCAGGTGTAAATTATAATATTATAAAATATACATTAATGCACTACATTAATATTCTATACCTTGGCTATTTGAAAATAGCCGATCTGCAAGCTCACAAGTGAGCTTGTAGATCTGCTATTTTCAAACATTTTGTACGTTTACGTTTGGTACATTTTGATGCCAATACTTTCGTACATTTTGAATTCTGGACTTTTACTTGTAACAGAGTATTTCTACATTGCAGTATTGATTATTTTACTCAAGTAAAAATTGGGAGTACCTTTTCCACCACTGCTTGAAAAAGACTCACTGTCTTCTGCGCTCGCAAATTAAAAGTTTGAGAACGCGATCGGCCCGCACGTGCCAACAGTGTCGGTCGAGCACCGTCGGGTGATCAACTGCGTGCTCTAATTGCGAGCGAGGAACGCAGCATGTGAAGAGATCTTTTTTTCTATATATGTTTTGCGCCAACGCACCACCGCCGCCACCTCAGCAGAAAATATCATTCTCTCAATACACCTTCTTCGTTCTCCGTGAGTGCACCTTCCTCATTCTCTCCATCAGGTTCTCACCTCCGTCATTCACTCCTCCCCCATACACACCCCGTCTACAATTGAAACAGACTCAAAATGGTTTATCCCATTTAGGTCTAGAATTATTGAATGCTTTAACTATTGAAAAGTAGCAGATATACGAGTCTTTGAATATATCAATTTAAAAGCGAACATTTATAACTCAAATATTTGCTTCTGGGGGTCCCTGGAACAACTTATTTTGAGATGGGGGTCCGCGGCCAAATACCTGTAATTTTGGGGGTCCTTGACATGAAAAAGTTTGAGAACCACTGAGTCAGGTCAAAGATCGGGTCAAAGATACTCAAAGACTTGCACACATTTTCACCATTTTTCAAAAATAGCAGATCTACAAGCTCACAGCGCAGCACCAGCTTGTATATCTGCTATTTTTCAATAGTTAAAGCATAAATAATGGTTAAAGTGGTTTAAATCGAACGCGACTCGGGCGCGTTCCCGGTATTTGAGGGTTATTTGAGGCTTCGATGGGCACATATCTGAAATCGCTACTAGGCTATGTTTGGTCTGTGGCGGGCGGAGGGGAGAAAAAAAACAAACAAACAAAAGTTCCGTATTTCCAGGACTAAATAAATCTCATTCTCGTTGAGTAAACATAATCAGACGGGAGCAACGATCTGCTCTCTGTGTCGTATGAACCGAACCCCGCCTGACGAGAGAGAGACGGCAACATGGAGAGAGCTAGAGATGTCTAGAGTGAGTGGCTTTGACAGACAGGTAAACTGACAGAAGAACAGAGCCCAACACTTGCCTGACAAGAACCCCGGAGCGCTGAGACAGCTTGCTGACACCAGAGCAGTCATACAGACAGACAGGAGGATGGAGATGCAGACACACACAGAGAGAGAGAGAGAGAACTTTCAAGATAAGCCTCCTTATTGACAGACCCACTAACTTCGTGACAGACAGGCAGGCAGGTTGGGAGGAAGGAGACTGAGACGGGCGGAGTTTATCATCGGAGGAGTCTGGTTCACCCTGGATGAGGCTTTTTCTACAAGCAGGTGTCTAATGGAGGCCCATGAAGAACTCGGGGTTCTCAAATGACCCCAAACTAAAATGTGGTGTCAATCTGGCTGATAAGAGAGAGAGAGAGAGAGAGAGAGAGAGAGAGAGAGAGAGAGAGAGAAAGAGGGAGGAGAAAACAGGGAGGGAAGGAGGTAGGGATGGGACGATATGAAAATTTCATATCACCATTATTGTGACAAAAGAAATCACGATTTACGATATTATCGCGATAATCAAAATCCATTATCCCGGGGCGGAACATTTGCCAAAAAATAGCAGATCTGCAAGATCTGAGCTTGTAGATCGGCAATTTATTGGCAAAGACATTTGATAGAGAGTGGGAAAAAAAACTGTATCAAGTATGTGTATTATAAGTACATTTTACCATTATAGAGGGTTTATGTGGTACTGGATATGCAGCTCTGCAAATAAAAGGTGAATTGATCCCAGTGCATGACGGAGGACGATATCACGATAAGTGAAATCTCCACGATACGATTATCGTGAGTGTTTTTTATCACGATAAACGATAATATCGCTTATCGTCCCATCCCTAGAAGGAGGGGGGAAGAATAGAGATACATCTACGAGGCAGAGTATATGAACTAAGGGGAGAGTGTAGTAGAGTGGAGAGAGCAAATGATAGAGAGAGAGAGAGAGAGCAATAGAGAGACAGTGTGAGTGAGAGAGAGAGAGAGAGAGAGGGAGAGGGAGAGAGAGAGGGAGTGAGGGAGAAGCAAAATGCAGTTTGCGGTGCTGTCACTTTGTTTGATAGAAGGAAGGGGTGACTCGGCATCAATATCGCTCGGCGCTTCTTAGAGATCCGCTTATGGAAATCTCCCATAATGTATCAGCCAGCTAGCTATGTGGGGCGGGGTGAAATAAATAAATAAGACGTCTGAATTGATTTTTTACGCCCCGCAGCCGGAGTGAAGCAGCAGCGAGCACTTCTTGATCTATTCCGAGATGATCTTGATAAAAACAAAAAGGAGACGGCAAAATGTTAGCTCTGACGGCCCGTCAACGTCAAGGCCCTTCACTAAAACAGACACCTCTCACTTAAGGATGCCACCGCGAGCCCGGCCGCGAGCTGCGCGGAATGGATGTCATCGTTGTCGGGTGGAAACCTTGTATCTCCACGTTTCAAATGTGTACGTTCTTTCGCAAAGTAAAGCCCTGCTTCATCATACAAGGCTGTGACACAAAAGTAGTGAAAACAGCAGATCTACAAGCACACAACGCCTCGCGCCGCGAGGCGTTGTGTGCTTGTAGATCGGCTGTTTTCACTAGTTTAAATCATTTTGAAAACGATAAATGCGAAACGAACGGTTTTGGACATACAAGGTTTTCATCGGACAACGACGATGTGTGTGTGTGTGTCCGTGTGTGTCCGTGTGTGTCCGCGTGTGTGTGTGTGTGTGTGTGTGTGTGTGTGTGTGTGTGTGTGTGTGTGTGTGTGTGTCCGTCCGTCCGTGTGTGTGTGTGTGTGTGTGTGTGTCGTCCACGCTCGAATTCGTGCTCGCACGCGCCGCGTGTGCTTTTGCATGTGTGTCCTCCCATTTTGCGAGCGAGGTACATAAAACGCTCTGTCTGTCTACTCTCTCCCTCTTGTCTTTCCAGAAGGGTTTTGGATCATCTGCTGAGGCAGGTGATGGGGCTTGACGGATTGATTGAGCAGACTGTCTCATTGGCACTGGCAGCGCCCCATAGAGTTCCCAGCTCCGCTGCACACCGTTCCATTAAAGGATCATTTAGAGGCAGAGAAGTTCCACCTGCACTTATGCAGAGCACACCCTAATGTGAGATGAAACACACATTCTCAGCTGGGGGAGGGGGGAAGGAAAAAAACATAATAATAAAAAATAAAAAATGCGCTCCCTTTTCCCGACAGCACATTTCCATCTTTTTAAAGAGAACAGCGATTGATGAAGTAATCTATTATTGATATCATCATCGCCGTGCGCCGATGGCAGTTTTCAACGTTACAAAGCCCCCCTTTGGCTCGGAGGCGTCATGGCGGCTTGTTTGCATAATACGCTATTCGACTTCATTATATTTTCTAATTAACTGCTTTAATTTGGGGTTTAAATCCCGAAAAAAAGGGGGCAACTTAAAAACGCTGAACAAGAAGGGAGAGAATAGGGATTCATTGTGTTTGGTGCGTGAGATAAAAGGGAGTGGTGTGGATAGAACAAGGTGCAGACGTACAGTTGTACATGAAGCTATACGGCGCGCTTCAAATATGAATTCATAAACGAGAGGCAGATTTGTGTGGAATCAGCAGGAACCGGCTTCACTTTTATGGATGGTCGGGAAGGGAAGAAGAGGAGGAAACACTGTTTGCGTAGATGACAGAACGCGCACGGCGAGAAACATTTCCAGTGAAATACATAACACGCTGTAAAATACTGAGGGGAAAAACAAGTCTCATTTTACACAAGAAAGCAAAACGAATCAAAAAACACTGGTTGTTAAAAGCTGTTAGCTTCTCTGGCTAATGTATCTCTCTCTCTCTCTCTCTCTCTCTCTCTCTCTCTCTCTCTCTCTCTCTCTCTCTCTCTCTCTCTCTCTCTCTCTGCAGTGCAGTTAGAGATATGAAAAATATATGTGCTTTTTTTCCCCCTCCCCTTCCTCTCCGTTTCCAGCGCTCCTCCGTGTTAAATCATTAAAGAGAAGTCCTGCTCATTATCTCTCTAAACAAAACTTCTCTTAAACCAAATAAATCACCGCCGCGCGGCGCGGCTAACAGCCGTGAAGGGATAAATTACAAAGCGGCCTCACTGGCAGCACTGGTATTTTAAAAAGCTTGCTGCACAATTTCTATGATGTACTGTAATTTGTAATGCAGGTTTCCTTATGTTTATGAGGTCTCTCTTCAGGTGTGTGTGCGTGCGTGCGTGCATGTGTGTGTGTGTGCGTGCGTACGTGTGTGTGTGTGTGTGTGTGTGTGTGTGTGTGTGTGTGTGTGTGTTGCGCGCTGGGGGATGAGGTGAAGGGCGATGGGGGTGGGGCGATGTTGTGCTTGTTGCATCTTTAATTTTATTGAGATCATTTCCACGATGAATACAAGAGCGAGGATGATAATTTCGCCACAATTTCATCACAGCAAATTCACAAGTCACTATTTTACATTTTTGCCGGTAATGCGACCCGACGTCGGTTTAAGGCCTAATAGCTCTAATAACCTGTTTGCTCAAGTCTCGCTGACCAATGTCACGAACTCACTCCAATGGACAAACACGACGATACTGTATTCTGTTATTAAAGAGCTTAACGCATAAAACCCCTGGCGTACGTCGGTGTCTAGGCCTGTCACAATTATTACATAATCGTCTAATCGCAATTATGTGACATAATCGCAATTATTTTGTCATAATTGTCAATTCGCCATAATCGTTTAAATGTTGAAAAATGTTCATATATTTTCAAACATTTTCCAAAATAGTGGAAATAGTAGATCTACAAGCTCACAACGCGTCGCGTTGTGAGCTTGTAGATCGCCTATTTCCACTATCAATGTCCTTTTTTAAGTATAAAGTTGTCAAATATGTCAGTCATTAAAGTTTTGTGTCATATCTGCCATGTTCGAAGCCTATATGCCAAACAGAAATGTAATTGTCAACGACAAAAACACAATTAAATCGCATAAATCGCAATTATTTGAGTGACAATTAATCGTCACATGAATTGTCCTAATCGTGACAGCCCTATCGGTGTTGTGCGGCAGAAACAGCCGAATTTAAAAACTCGCAACGCGTTGCGAACTTGCAAACGGAGCTATTTTCACCGTGCGCCGCCGACACCGCGGTACGAGGAATAAATATAATCAGGCCTAATTGAGGGAACACCCACAAGCCCTGCCTTTCTCCTCTTGTTCCCACCTCTCTCCTCCCCTCCACCCCTGCTCCTTCTGGGACCAGGAGTCACGGTAGGAGAGCCCCGACCTCCCCCGGCCCCCAGTGGGCAGATTAAAGTGGGATAACAGGGCTGCGCTCAGGTCCGTTTACTACTAGCAAAGCTCTCCGCTCCGCCTCCTGGGGATAAAAACCAACAGTAGCCTGGTGAGACCCAAAAACAGCCCAAACATGATTTATTTAGTCTGTTTACTGTGCACTGTATCTGCCTGTCCTCCGAGAACAAATTAAACGTATGAAAAAAAGGGGGGGAGGAGGGTGTTGGCGAGGCGAGAGAGAGAGAGAGAGAGAGAGAGAGAGAGAGAGAGAGGGAGAGAGAGAGAGAAAGGGGTAAATAAATAATTAAATTCCCAATGTAGGGAGAGAAAGAGGGGAAAAAAAGAGAACCAGGAAGCTCAGAGACTGTTTAATTTTCAGTGGAGAAATGGAGCGTCTCTCGTCTACCATGGCATGCATGTGTTCCAGTCTCACCTCCGCATGCCATATCGTCACTGTCTGGGCAGAAACCTTGTATCTCCAAGTTTCAAATTTGTATGTTTTTTCGTAAAGCAAAGCCCTGCTTCATCATACGAGGCCGTCGCACAAAAGTAGTGAAAACAGCAGATCTACAAGCACACAACGCCTCGCGGTGCGAGGCGTTGTGTGTTTGTAGATCGGCTGTTTTCACTAGTTTAGTTCATTTTTTAATGATAAATTTACGGTTTTGGACATACAAGGTTTCCACCCGACAACGGCGATACGCAGCACGGACCCAATCTGTCTGAGTCATAGAGTCAAAACCATGCACAAGCCCCACCTTCCTCACCAAAATGAAAACAAGGCTCCTCGAAAATGTGCAAAGAAAGGAAGTTGTCGATGAATCAAAGCACTCGGCGGGGGGTGTAAGGAGGAACAAAAGCCCCTTTTCCACTGACATGGCCCAAGACCACACCACTTCACACCACCCACTTGTGCCAGGTTTTCCACTACAAGGACTGGGTAGAGTGGTGTGAAAGTGGTACTAAACGTGGTACTACGCTAGGCCAAACAGGGCCAAACACTTCATAATGACTGATCACTCGCTGACTTTTCATTTAGACCACCAGGATATAGTTGTAATACATGATAATAGATTATATTGTGTTATAACCTCTGTTGTAATCTATTATAGTGTATTATAGTTATCATAGTAATACACCAGTAAGACTCCCTAATCGGGAGATAAGCGACCGTTGGTCGCTTATCTCCACAAATAGGCCAAAAGTTTGTTTTACCAATTATCAAGACATACGGGCAGTTGACAGTTTGCCATGGTTACTCATTGAAGTTGAATCTCCATATATGGAGATAACCTACGCATCACACTAAGTCTGACCTCACCAGCCCATATTTGGGCATGAGCAACTTATGTCTCCATATATGGAGATATGATGACATCACACAGTCCTCAGCCGATGATGTGGCGTGATGTCATACAATACACAAACGAGCCCTACAGTATAAAGGGGCAATTCTTGCCAGGAAATAAGCATTTCTTCGACTCAGACCTTATCGCCAGGGTTGGCTTATAGCAGCTGTCGGTAGGACCATATATGGATTCTGTTAGTGTGGATCTCCTAACAGGGCATCATCTGGGATACAATCCCTTTTATGCCCATATATGGAGATCCCTAACAGAATCCCTTTCATGCCCATATATGGAGATCCCTAACAGAATCCCTTTTATGCCCATATATGGAGATCCCTAACAGCATCCATTTTATGCCCATATATGGAGATCACTAACAGCTAACAGAATCCCTTTTATGCCCATATATGGAGATCCCTAACAGAATCCCTTTTATGCCCATATATGGAGATCCCTAACAGAATCCCTTTTATGCCCATATATGGAGATCCCTAACAGAAATCCCTTGTATGCCCATATATGGAGATCCCTAACAGAATCCCTTTATGCCCATATATGGAGATCCCTAACAGAATCCCTTTTATGCCCATATATTATGGAGAAATCCCTGCTCTGAGTATCTGACATCAGTGTGATGTCACCTGTTTATGCCCATATATGGAGATCCCTGCTCTGCGTATCTGGTTGCTATGGTAAACAGTTGGTTGCTAGGGTAAAAAACATGGTTGCTATGGTAAACAGTTGGTTACTAGGGTAAACAGTTGGTTGCTAGGGTAAAACCATGGTTGCTAAGGTGGTTGCTAACGTACACTAACAGACCAGCAACAACAGACTGTTGCCACAGCAACGTACACAAAGGTTTGTGTACACATGTGGTGTGATGTCATACTGGGCAAAGGTGTGACGTGTGACGTATGACCGACGGACGGACGGACGGACGGACGGCCGGTGGAGGTTTTCATAGTAAACTGCTCCCTTACGGTCGCAATTAATACTTTATAGTGTATTATATCACAGTTATAATCCATTATAGTGTATTATAATTAGGAAAGTTGTAATACAGATTTATATTGTATTATAATCACAGTTAAAAGAGTACATTTGTTTCTTACCGATAGGGGTACTTTTGTATAATGGATAATGTAGATATTTTCACAACGTCTCGCACTGCGAGGCGTTGTGAGCTTGTAGATCGCTATTTTCAGCAAAGAGGTTTGGTGTAGAGGGGAAAAGAGCAGACTAGTACAGAGTGAAAGGTCAAATGTATTAAGTATCGACGCTTCAAGTGGTTAAATATCTGAAAACACAAATTGACATGAATACAAAATACACTGATGATTGTGCTTATCAAACAATGAAACTATATATGCAAAAGGTTATGGGGGTCCTGCTTCATCTCTCTCTCACAACTAAGGGGTCCTTGGCCCGAAAACGTTGAAGACCCCTGTTATAGGTTCTCTCTCCTGATAGAATCAGTGAATATTAGATTAGCAGCCCAGTAGGTTATTCTCTCCTCCCGCGGAGTGTGACCTAGCCGCCCTTCAGGAGCGGCGGCGGGGATAATGAGAGTGGTAGCTAGCTAGCTAGCAGACAGGCAGCGCTGAGCGAGTGGCTGCTCCGCGCGCGCCGGACAGACAGGCCTGACATCCCCAGCTATGCCCTTCACCAGGGGCGTCACAAGGGGTGGGGGGAAGTGGGACTGAGTTACTAGCGCCCAAGTTGGAGGGGCCTTAATTATTTTATGATTTAACTATTGACAAAATAGCAGATATACAAGCTCCGAGTGCCGCGCTGCGAGCTTGTAGATCTGCTATTTTTGAAAATTCGTGGAAAATGTGTGCAAATCTTTGAATATAATGTATTTTTTAAGCGAACATTTGTAACTAAAATTTTGCTTCTGGGGGGGGGGGGGGGGGGGGGGGGGGGGTGGGGGGGGGGGGTACCTGGAACTAAATATTTTGAGATGGGGGTCCGTGGCCAAATACATATCATTTTGGGGGGTCCTTAACGTGAAAGCACCACTGACAAAAAAAAAACCTTAGAAGGATTTGAAATATTATAGACTCTTTTTCACGACTTTCGCGATTTTCAAAAATCGCAGATCTACAAGCTCGCAGCGCGGCACTCGGTGCCGCACTGTGAGCTCGTATATCTGCTATTTTTCATTAGTTAAAGCACACAATATAATTGAAGTCAATCCTCGTACCCAGGGCCCAGAATTTGGTGCGACGCCCCTGTAGCGCTGAGCGAGCGGGGCTAGCTGCTCCGCGCGCGTGGGACAGACAGGCCTGACATCCCACAGCTATACCGCCCTTCACTCAGCCGCGGCGCGAGAGAAACGTCAATACGGGAGGCCTTATGTTTTATGGATTATCTGCTTTAGCAAAAACTATTGTGAGAGGAAATACAAGTCTCCCTTGTCATGTTCCTTCAAGTTCTTTTTAATGTGCGAGACCACTCGCCGACGCAACAAGGGGAGAAATTAGAGAGGCTGTCTTCTTTTTTTTCTTCTTCTTCCTTTCCTTCCCCCACCCCCCCCCCCCCCCCCCCCCCCCCCTTTCTTTTTTTTTTCCTTTCTTTTCTCCCTCTATCTGCCTTCTCACTGCCCTTTATTTAGCCCCTTTTCCGACTGCAGCTTTAGCACCACACCACACTACACCACACTACACTACACCACTCCATACCACACCGCATGTCAATTTGTGTTTTCAGATATTTAACCACTTGAAGCGTCGATACTTAATAAATTTGACCTTTCCACTCTGTACTAGTCTGCTCTTTTCCCACTCTACACCACAACCTCTTTGCTGAAAATAGCCGATCTACAAGCTGACAATGCCTCGCAGCGGCGTTGTGAGCTTGTAGATCTGCTATTTTGGCAAGTGATTAATATAAAAAAGGAGAAAAAAAAAGTTTCTATCACACAAAGATTTGGAGGACCCCCTGTAACTCTGAGGTAGCCTGGTATAACCAGCCTATACTAATGCAGCTAGCTAGCATCTCCACCTTGTTTTAACATGGGGGGATTGTCAAGCTGAGCTAGGCTAACTCTGAGGACCCCCTAGGTGTCCTGGACCCCCTGTTGAAAAGACTCTTGACTTATAAGACCCAGGACTCGTTGATTGAGGAGGATTGTATGAGAAATAGATTGTCCGCAAAAAAGGTATACACCACCCCACCCACCCTTGGCCTTGTGGGTTTGGGGGAAAAGTTGAAACAGCCTCAAGTTGAATGTGACGTGACTGTCTGTCTTCTATGCCAGGTTGATGGCACTGGCACGGGACAATGCGCTCGCTTACTTGGTTAGCGTTGCTGGCAGGCATTTTTTATTGTCGAGGTTCAGGAGCGATTTGTGCGTCTCTTATTGCACAGAACAATGGGCTGGTATGGATTGAGCAAAAAAGTATAGCGAAAGATTTACACAATGTGTTGTTGCAAACGTTATTATAGATGCTGTTACCTCCTACTCAAAGCAGACACTTCTACGCCTCTCAGACAAGCACGTACACATACACATACACACATGCGAGCGTGCGTGCCGTGCACACACGCATACATACACCGGGATAAAGAATGTCTTTGTTTGGCTATTGTTGCCGTTGTCTTGACACCCACCATCTGCCGCCCTAGCAACAGAGAGAGAGTGGAGAGAAAGTTTTTTATTTTTTTCACTGGAAACTCGCCCTCCACCTCGCCCAAAAAGAGAGAAAACAAAACCTGATGCCGCGAAAGGTTTCACTCAAACAACAATTAGCCCTCACGCCGCTAACGCTGACACTGCTCTGCCGTTGACTCACCGCTGAACAAACAGCATCTCTCTGCTTCCCTATAACGCCTTGTTTATGTCCACATCGGAGCTCACACCGAAACGGTAAACAAACGCTCTTCATGCCGCTATGTGAATTCACAACAAACAAAAACCTCTCTTTCTTTTTAAAGTGATGAAACAAAGAAAAGCTAAAAAAATGGTGTGAAACTGTAACGTCCGTTAGCGTTTAATAAAGAAAGACAATCTGGCTAGTTGGATAGAAAAAGAGAGCGGGGAGGGGATGGGGGGCATTTAAATCGCTACGGTCCTCCTCGAGTCACGACGACACAGACGCAAATATGTATGGCAGAGCGAGCCGGGGTGCTCAAAAAAGTAAATGAATAAATAAATAAATAAGTAAATAAAGTGTGCTATGCAGATGAGGGTGACGAAGGCTCCATGTCGGCCTATTCTGTGATGCGCCGGCCATTCATCACCTGCGCATGCAAAGCGCCTTCTCCTGTCCTTAGCATATTCGCATATTCTAATGAAGCCTTGCATGCAAATGAGAACGACCTTTTCCTTTTTGCTTTTTTTTTTTTTTTTTTTACAACTTTGCATTAAGAGCAGGGGAGTAGGAGAGTGGCTGTAATGGCTATTAGAGACGGCGGTTGGCTGAGTATGTGACGTTGTGATCTCAACTCCGGGACACTGGTAATTAGGCTAATCTATTACCAGACGGCAGCTGTCACAGATCTTTATGGCGAAGGACGGACTTGTCAAATGCTTTTATTTATGAAACCCCAGGCTTTCTGAGGGATGGTCAGTGGGAGCTAACGTGCCTGGCCGGGGGGAGGCGAGGCGCGGATCGGATTGCGACGCATGCATTCAGACCCGGAACCGGATCAGGACCCGGAAAGGGTCAACTGGTATCATGTGGAGCAAGGGTCTTCAACAGGGAGTCCGGGTTACTGCAGTGTGATAAAAACTTTTTTTTCTCCTTTTTTATATTAACCACTTGAACCCTAGTGTCCATATTCTAGTGTTCATATAAAACTTTTGGCAAAAATAGCAGATCTACAAGCTCACAACGCCTCGTGCTGCGACGTGTTGTTAGCTTTTAGATCAGCTATTTTTCGGCAAAGAGGTTTGGTGTAGAGGGGAAAAAAGAGCACACTAAGTACAAGGTCAAGTTTATCAAGTATTGACGGTTCAAGTGGTTAAATATCTGAAAACACAAATTGAAATGAATCCAAAATACACTGATGATGGTGCAGTCAAACAATGACACTATACTGTATGGAATCTATGAAAAACGTGTGGGGGTCCCTGCTTCATCTCTCTCTCCACTAAGGGGTCCTTGGCCTGAAAAGACCCCTGGTGTGGAGTGTCTCCTCCATGGAGCCACCATGTCCAGAGAGTTTAACGCAGAGTTAAGCCGCTATAGCTGGAGTGCAGTGTTGTAAAGTAACTAAGTAGATTTACTTCAGTACTGGACTTAAGTACAGTCTTGAGGTATCTGTACTTTACTTGAGTATTTCCAGTTTTCAGTAGTTTTACTTCTACTCCACTACATCCCAGATCCAAATATTGTACTTTTACTCCACTACAATTAATCGAAAACTTGAGTTACCGGTTATTTAGCAGTTATCAATGATTATATTATAAAACATACATTAATCCACTTCAGACCGATTTTATACCTTGGCTATTTTCAAACATTTTGTACTTTTACGTTTGGTACATAGGTATATTAACATTTTGATGCCAACACTTTCTTACTTTTACATTCCAGACTTTTACTTGTAACGGAGTGTTTCTATCCACAACTTTCCAACATCCCATCGTGCATTGTGCAGAATGTGCAGGCAGCTTCCGGCGCCACAGCCGAGAGTGATCTACAAGCTCACAACGGTTTGCATCTGCGACGCAACGTGAGCTTGTATGTCTGCTGTTAACCGGAAGGGTCCCGCAAATAATGCTACAGTAAATTATCGCGGAAAAAGGTGGATATTGACAGTATTGACAGTAGTGATACTTTTAATTAAGTAAACAATGTTACTACTTCTTCCACCACTGCCTGAGTGTCAGTCTGTCTGTCTGTGTTGCGCTGCCCGTCCCCGGGCCCTGGCGTGACTCTCAAGCGCTCCCGTCTCTCTTTCCGTCTCTCCCCCGCTGAGGCCCTCCCCTACCCTCCCCCGATGGGGGAGAGAGACGAGCCGTCACCCCACCCCCACACCCCCCACCTGTCCGCCAGGCATGGCCGTGGAGGCAGGGAGGGAGGCAGCGAGGGGCAGAGCGGCAGGAGAAAGTTACGCCTCCTTACTGTGACTTTGAACTTTCTCAGATGAGGCATAAATATTGAAATATTGAAATGAAAGATGCGCTGGGTTGCAGAGGGGAGGGGAGGCAGAGGAGGGGGGGACTGTGGAGCATGTGGGAGTGAGGAGAGAGAGAGAAAGAGAGAGAGGGAGGATAGACGGATGGGGGGGGGGGGGGAGAAGACAGGAGGCCCACTGAGAGAAGAGACAAGGCCCTCACCCCTCTGCCAGGCTGCATTCTAGCAGCTAGACAGTTATGGATAGGAAACATTACTGCGCGCGGTAATTAAAGCAAAAACTAATACTGTCTCTTGGATGGGGGGGTTTTCACAGTGAGCATCCATTTGTCACTGCAGCTGCAGACCGGCCAAGGCCAGATTAAATTACACACACATTTAGTCCTGCAGCGCAACACGGGCTCTATCTCTCTATCTATCTATCTATCTATCTATATATCTATATATCTATCTATACATCTATCTATCTAGTATCTATCTATCTATCTATCTATCTATCTATCTATCTATCTATCTATACATCTATCTATCTAGTATCTATCTATCTATCTATCTATCTTAATAATATCTGATCTATCTAGTTCTCTATCTATCTATCTATCTATCTAGTATCTATCTATACAGTATCTATCTATCCATCTATCTATCTATACAGTATCTATCTATCTATCTATCTATCTATCTATCTATACAGTATCTATCTATCTATCTATCTATCTATCTATATATCTATCTATACAGTATCTATCTATCTATCTATCTATCTATCTATACATCTATCTATCTATACATCTATCTATCTAGCATCTATCTATCTATCTATCTATCTATACAGTATATATATATCTACCTACCTACCTACCTACCTACCTACCTACCTACCTACCTATCTATCTATCTATCTACTGTATATGTTCTGATCTATCTATACCTACCTACCTACCTACTAGGGGTGTAACAATATAGTAACTGAATCTGTGTTCATATCAAGGTGGGTATGTCCATATGTGTTGAAATATAATGTCCCTGTATTTGCTAGATAATCACAGCGTTTACTTCCATAATGATAGATTTGTTACACGTTAGATTTCATTTATTTTCTAAATAGTTACTATATTGACTTTAAATCATTGAATCGAATCGTATATCGCCATGAATGAACCAATATCGCCCATGTATCATATCGCTAAACATGTATGGTGATGCGTATCGTATCGCTGTTCAAATGTATCGTTACACCCCTACTGCCTACCTACCCATCCATCCATCCATCTATCCATCCATCATATCAACCATCCATCTATCTACTATCAATCAATCAATCTATCCATCAATCT
>NC_137811.1:58111694-58391694 GCF_963921795.1 Nannobrachium achirus
AAGCTCGCAGTGCCGCGCTGCGAGCTTGTAGATCTGCTATTTTTTTAATAGTTGAAGCATATCAAATAACGAGTAAACCACAACGTGCAAAATAATGTTTAAAGTGGTGAACATCTAACAACGTGACAAAGATGCGTTCTCTCGGTCTTAATGTCATAGGCATGCTCAAAGTGATTCTTCCAGGGGGGGGGGGGGCTGGGGGGGCAGGGCTACCGTGTGCCAGTCTTGCGTGGCACACGGCCGGGCAGCCCCGTAACCCCCCCCCCCCCAACCCCCCCCCCCCCCCACACACACACACACACCACCCTGCCACTGTAAGGCAACTGCTAATATTTGCCCGCCTCACTTCTAATACACATCAGCATCAGGAGAGTGTTTTCACTGCGCCGTCGTAAGCCAGAGAAAAATATTTGCTTTTTCCCCCACCTCCCTCCCTCCCTCTCCCGTCACCCACCGCCACCCGCCCTTTCTCTGTACACACACACACACACACACACTGACACACATACACTCACACAGACACACTCGCACACACACGCACACCACACACGCACACACACGCGCGGGCACACACACGCGCGCACACACACACAGTCTATCCCTTGATAGATAAATGGCGAGTGGATTTGTTTAGCAAATTGTTACGCCACCCTAAAAACGACAAGGCCTCGTGTGGTAGAGATACATGTAAATAGTTGACAGGAAGAAGAAAATGATTTTTTGCGTGACAGCCCACTATTAGGCTGGCACTCTGCGGAGGTGTTGTTATTGCAAGGAGGGGGGGAAGGGGGGGGGGGTAACCCAACCCGGCATGCACAGCGTGCACGCCCAACCAGAGGCTACATGGGAGGCGTGCTTTCTGACCACTAAAACCAGTGGATGATCTGCCTGGGCCTCACACACACACTCACACACACGCGCGGCACACACACCACACACACACACACGCATGAACGCACGCACACACACACACACACACACACACACACACACACACACACACACACACACACACACACACACACACACACACACAGGTGGAAAAAGTTACTTAAGTAAAATGATCAATACTGGCAATATAGAAATACTCCATTACAAGTAAAAGTCTGGAATTCAAATTGACTTGAGTAAAAGTATGAAAGTGTTGGCGTCAAAATGTACTTAAAGTACCAAAAGTATAAGTGCAAAATGTTGAAAATAGCAGATCTACAAGCTTGCGACGCGTTGTGATATTGTAGATCTGATATTTTCAAATAGCCTAGGTATAAAACAGGTCTAAAGTGGATTCATTTATGTTTCATAATATTATATATATATATATATATATTATATATATATATATATATATATATATATATTTTTTTTTAAGATTTTGTTTTTGGGCTTTTTTATGCCTTTATTGATAGGACAGTAGACTGACAGGAAATGAGGAGAGAGATGGGGAATGACATGTGGCACAGGTCGTCCGGATCGGGAATCGAACCGACGACGCCAGCAGGCATCATAGCCTAGGCCCTAGTATGTGGTATGCGCCTTGACCACCAGGCCAGCGGGCACCCCCATAATATTATAATTTACATCTGCAAAGTAACTAGTAACTAAAGTTTTCAAATAATTGTAGAGTAGTAAAAGTACAATATTTGGATCCGAGATGCACGCACGCACACACACACCACACACACACACACACACACACACACACACACACACACACACACACACACACACACACACACACACACACACACACACACACACACACACACACACACACACACACACACACACACACACACACACACACACACACACCACACACACACGTACCCACACCACATCGCATCGACACATGCAACAAATGGTATGTTTTAAAGGACGGATTTTTCCCCTCTGGTTTGTGAAACATGGTGACACGGCCGAGCCACAGCTCCATTAAGTAGGGCCTTTAAGCAAACATTACAGTGTCATCGCACCACTTCAAACCTCCCCTCCCACCCAGTATCAAGCCAGGAGGGCTGTCAAGAGCCCAAATTAATCAATTTCAAAATGAACAGAAAATTGTTTCCTACTTTCCCCTAACGGCACTGATTTGGGAGCAATCTCCGAAACTTGGAAAAAAAGAAAGGCACCCCCGAAAAGCTGGGGAGTGAGAACAGACTGAAGGCGAGAGATGAAGAAGAAGAAGAAGAGGAAGAGAAGAGAAAGAAAGAATGAACGAAAGGAAGAAAAAAAAAGAAAAAAATGGGGTCTAATTAGGAGTAATTACAGCCTTTTCATTTCCAACATGATGAAATAATTTGATTCTTTTTAAGACGGGGGTCTGGTTTTGCCTCAGCGCAGACAAAGCGCCCCCTGCGTCGAAGTCGAGAGCGGCCAGCAGGACAATGGCGGTCCTTCTAGAGAGCATAAGACCCAGACGAGCCGCGCCACACCGGCCCCATAAATCATGCCAAAAGGTAGGCCTCAGACACAGCTATTTGACTGTGCCTCCGCTTGATGGCCGCCATACGCCGGTGACCCACATTAGAGAGATAAAATAAATATGGCGTTTGGCGGTGACGCGTTGGGGCTGCATTGGGTTCTGGAGATGGAGGAGATGAGACATGGGAGTAAAGGAGAGAGAGAGAGAGAGAGAGAGAGAGAGAGAGAGAGAACACATCGTATGTCATGGACAAAAACACTCCGGCCACTACAGACAATCATCCATGTTAGTGGTGTAAAAGTTAATCGAACTGAATGAATTTAATTATATTAAAAAATATATATATATCGATTTAGGGCGCCCGCTGGCCTACTGGTCCAGGCGCATACCACATGGGCATTGCCACATAGGCATGGATGCCTAGTGGCGTCGCAGGTTCGATTCCCGATCCGGACAACCTTTGCTGCTTGTCACTCCCCATCTCTCTCCCCCATGTCCTGTCAGTCTACTGTCCTAATCAATAAAGACAAAAAAGCCCAAAAACAAATCTAAAAAAATATATACATATATATACACATATATATATATATATAATATAATATATATATATATATATATATATATATATATATATCGATTTGAATAAAATAACAATTTCCTTGTGCAACACTGTTACTACTGTTGTACTGTGGAATGACAAAGTTCAAAATAAGGCTTAAGTGGTTAACCCGATTAATCAATTATAAAAATGCATATTGATATATAAAAATATAAAGCAAAAAAAAAAAAAACACGCTTCTCGATTATTTGATTAATCAAAAAAGTAACAAAAAAGTAATGGATAGAATAATAACTGTGAAAATAATGAATAAGTCGTAGCCCTAACTTAACATCCACAAAACATCTCCATAAAGCACCATCGGCAAAGAAGGAAAAAAAAATCGATCCTTTATTGTTTTTGTTTTAACTGTGTGGAAGACGAGAAATATTTAATAAGGATGGAATTAATCAAAGGTTGTATTGTGCGCCGAAGAGAAACAGGTGCGAGTGATGAAGCCAGGTATTGTATCAAAACAGTGATGATGATGATGAAGCAGGCGGCAAATTGTTCCATCAGCAATAAGAGGAGGGGGGGGGGGGGGGGAGTGCTGGGAGAAGAAAAGAAGGGTAGGAGAGAGAGAGAGAGAGAGAGAGAGAGAGAGAGAGAGAGAGAGAGAGAGAGAGAGAAAGAGAGAGAGGGATGCTGGGGCATAATTACAAGCCAAAAGCAGCAAATTAGCATAGAGAATAACCCATTTAGCCCAGGAATTATTTCATACTTTAGCAATTACAAAATAGCAGATATTATTAAAATCTGCTATTTTTGAAAAGTCTTGAAAATGTGTTCAAATCTTTGAATATATATACAGTATGTTTATGTAACTCAAATCTCTGCTTCTGGGGCGCCGCTTCCCTGGAACAACATATTTTGAGATGGGGAGGGGGGGGGGGGGGGGGGGCTCCGCGGCCAAGTACATGTCATTTTGGGGGTTCCTTGACAAGAAAAAAGTTTGAGAACCACTGATTTAGAAGAAGGATTTAGAAGACACTTATATAAGACTTAATTATATTTTTCCACTATTTTTCAAAAATAGCAGATCTACAAGCTCGCAGCGCGGCACTCGGTGCCGCGCTGTGAGCTTGTATATCTGCTATTTTTTAGAAGTTAAAGCATAAAATAATGGTTAACGTGATTCAAATCTAAACTAAGTGACACAGTTTTGCGTTACAGGTAAAAATGGCATAAGAGAGCTTCTAGTGCATCTCTCTCTCTCTCTCTCTCTCTCTCTCTCTCTCTCTCTCTCTCTCTCTCTCTCTCTCTCTCTCTCTCTCTCTCTCTCTCTCTCTCTCTCTCTCTCTCTCTCTCTCTCTCTCTCTCTCTCTCTCTCTCTCTCTCTCCCAGAGGTTCTCCCATTAGAAGAGCGAAGGTAAGAGAAGAACTCTGGCTAACTTCTACTCCTTTTCATCTTACTATTAAGGACACAGCACATTTAGGGGCTTTCACGGCTTTAAAAAGGCCTCCTTAATCAACATAAATTCTTTCATGTTTCAGTAATAAAGACGAGAGACGTCTCTCCCGTTCGTTTTCCAGTGGCGGAGAGGAGACCGTTGCAATCGTTACGTACCGTGGATTTTTTGGTCCCACAGTCTGAAGACTTAGGATGGTCAATACTGTAAAAAAAATAAAATAAAGAATATCATTTCTTAAAAGAAAGAAAAAGAAATGCCAGTCAATGATTGCTACACAGTAAAAAAAACGGGTAACTCTGAGAGTAAAAAGTGTGGGTCCATCTGGCTACATCTGTACACTCTCAAGAGGTTTTACAGGTTTACCCGTAATTGAACAGTAACACCCAGGGTCCTATAGGGTCTCCCGTGTGGGAAACTATATATCTACAACAGGGGGTCTTCGACGTTTTCAGGCCAAGGACCCCTTAGCTGAGAGAGAGATGAGGGACCGCCACAAACCTTTTCATAGATTCCATATAGTTTCATCGTTTGACACCACAGTCATCAGTGTATTTTGGCTTCATGTCAATTTGTGTCTTCAGATATTTAACCACTTGAACCGCATCAATACTTAACACCCATGGAGCCAAACTCACGTGCACACGCACGAAGCTTCCGAGGCTCTTCAAAATAAAGCGTAAGTGAACGGCGGCACCAGCAACAGCTAGAAATGTTAGAAACCTTGGCTTCCGTTGTGTTAATTAACTTGACCTTTCACTCTGTACTTAGTCTGCTCTTTTCCCTTCTACATCAAACCTCTTTGCTGAAAATAGCCGATCTACAAGCTGCGAGGCGTTATGAGCTTGTAGATCTGCTATTTTTGGCTAAAGTTCTCAGAATTTGGACACTATGGTGGTTAATATAAAAAAGGAGAAAAAAAGTTTCTATCACACAAAGATTTGGAGGACCCCCTGTAGTAACTCTGAGGACCCCCTGTAGTAGCTCTGAGGACCCCCTGTAGTAGCTCTGAGGACCCCCTGTAGTAGCTCTGTTGAAGACCTCTGAACTAGAGAATTGCCCCTTGACTAGAGGAGATATTGGGTGTACTGTATGTATGTATGAGTCATCTGCTTGTCAACCAGTCGGTGTCCTGCCTGGCAACCAGGCTCTACATCATATTGACCAACTCTACCACACTGAGATCGGTTAAAATACCGTAATACGTTCTGGACAACACAGTCCAGCGAGAGGATCTAACAAGTGAGCAGGAGGGGGCTGACAGGGAGAGAGAGAGAGAGAGAGACAGAGAGATGCTGGGGCATAATTACAAGCCAAAAGCAAAGAAATTAGCATAGAGAAGAAGGCCTGGAATTATTTTATATTTTAGCTATTAAAAAATAGCACATATACAATCACACAGCACGGCACCGAGTGCCGCGGTGCAAGCTTGTAGATCTGCTATTTTTGAAAAGTCGTGAAAATGTGTGCAAATCTTTGAATTTTCAAAGCAAACTTCTGTAACTCAAATCTCTGCTTCTGGGGGAGAGGGAGAGAGGGAGAGAGGGAGAGAGGCCAAGTGCAGGCATCCCAGCCCCAGCACCCTGCTCAGTGTCACCAGCCTGCCTGCATCCAGCTTGGAGCAATCTCCTCCAACTCCACCTGCCAATCAACACCCTGCCCTCTCCCCCAGGGCCAATCGGGGGCTAGCGGGGAGGGGTCCCTCCCTCCCTTTCAATTCCCTGAAGACCCCCCCTCCCACCACCACCACCACCACCACCACCCCCACTGGGCTAAAACGGCAAGGACAGGCACAATGAGCTAAACCACCCTAAAGCATCTTGAAAATGGGCAAAACATTCATTTAAAAAAATTATACGTCTACAAGCGTTGTGAGCTTGTAGAATGGGCATTTTCTGCAAATAGATTTGTTGTTCAGGGAGAAAAGGAGGGGACCGGGGCGCCCGCTGGCCTAACGGTCCAGGCTCATACCACATCAGGCATCGCCGGTTCGATTCCCGACCCGGAAGACCTTTGCCGCATGTCACTCCCCGTCTCCCCCCATTTGCTGTCAGTCTAACTGTCCTATCCAATAAAGGCATAAAAGCCCAAAAACAAATCTTGTACCTTGTTAACCCCGGTCAACAAGGTATATTGGTTTTAATTGGTTAATGGTCGTCTGTCTGCTATAGTAGTGGGTGATCACAGCTTGTCTCTCTGTCCATTTTCATGTCAAAGACACAATGTTTGACTTCCACTGCACGGTGTCAGCCAATACAGACGCTCACGCGCATCTCCCATCTCCTCTCCATCTACGTACGCGTGTGTGTGTGTGCGTGCGTGTGCAAGCGTGCGTCCGATTCCAAGAGGACCGGAAAATAAAAAGCAACAGAGATGATGGGGGTCAGAGCCCCCTTTCATGCTTACAATCATAGCAGAGGCCCCACTGGGCGTGTAAAACTGAGCAGAGCATCTGTCTGTCTCTTTTCTCCTTCATGTACACACACACACACACACACACACACACACACACACACACACACACACACACACACACACACACACACACACACACACACACACACACACACACACACACACACACACACACACACACACACACACACACACACACACACACACTCTTTCACAAATAGACCCGTACGTGCACACACAGGGGCGTCACAAGGGGGGGGGGGGGGGGTAGTGGGACTGAGTTACTAGGGCCCAAGGAGGTGGAGGGGCCTTAATTAATTTATACTTTAGCCATTGAAAAATAGCAGATATACAAGCTCACAGCGCGGCACCAAGTGCCGCGCTGCGAGCTTGTAGATCTGCTACTTTTGAAAAGTCGTGAAAATGTGTGCAAATCTTTGAATAAACAGTATATATTTTTTAAGCGAACATTTGTAAATCAAATTTTGCTTCAGGGGGGGTCCCTGGAACAAGATATTTTGACATGGGGGTCCGTGGCCAAATACAAAAAGTTTGAGCACCACTGACAAATCAAAAATATTTTTCAATAGATAAAGCACAAAATAACGGGTAATAATGCGTTCCCAGTCTAAATGGGTTGAACCCCCTCCCCCTATAAAGAACATTCATGGGGTGGGCCCCCAGTGAATCCTCGCACCCAGGGCCCAGAATTTGGTGCGACACCCCTGCGCGCGCACACACACAAACACAAACACACAAAGCCAAAGATATAGACGTAACTAGCCGAGCGGGGCCTGCCTCTCCGGGCTCCCCGTCCACCTGGCTGTTTGATGATGCCTCACTCGCTCATGACAACGCATCGATTTTTTACTTCCGCCCGCCTGCGTAAGCCGTCTGCCTGGAGGAATCCATTAGAGCCAAACACTTCTCATCCTGCCTGTGAGTGACAGCTGTGACAGCATCCCCCAAACCCCCCACCCACCACCCCCACACCCACCTCGCCCGCAGACTGACAGCTAGGCACTGAAACAGGCCTTTTCTTTTTACACACACACACACACACACACACACACACACGCACACGTACGCACACACACAGAGCGCGGCTGTAATAGTTTAAAGCGCTTACCATTACCAGGCAACAGACAGACAGCGCTGGACAGTGGCCAGGCATCTATAGGTGAGGGGGATGGGTGTTTAAGAGTGGCCTCAGTGCCCGACTGGTCCCCCCACCCACCCACCACCGCCCCTCCGCCCGTCCCGTCCCCATCATTTCGGTCAGGGCAGGTATCTGGAGATGCTCACACACGAGAAGGGGAGGGGGGAATCCTTTAAGTTGCCTCGACCGGCCCGAGTTCAGCACAAAGGGGCGTCACATGGGGGTGAAAAGTGGGACTGAGTTACCAGGGCCCAAGGTGGAGGGGCCTTCATTATTTTATACTTTAGCTATTGAAAAATAACAGATCTACAAGCTCACTGCGACCTTGTAGATCTGCTATTTTTTAAAAGTCGTGAAAATGTGTGCAAATATTTGAATATATGTATTTTTAAGCGAACATTAAACACTAAAATGCTGCTTCTGGGAGGTCCCTGGAACTAAGTATTTTGAGATGGGGGTCCGCGGCCAAATACATATCATTTTGGGGGTCCTTCACATGGAAAATTTTGAACACCACTGAGGTAGAAACATTTAAAAAAAAAAAAAATCAAAAAAATCAAAAATAGCAGATCTACAAGCTCGCAGCACGTCACGCGGTGCCGCACTGTGAGCTTGTATGTCTGCTATTTTTTCAACAGTTAAAGCACCCAGGGCCCAGAATGTGGTGCGACACCCCTGGCCTGACATAAATACTACTATTTAGCCCCGCCACCGCGGAGAGCAAAACCACTGACAGCTGCAACAGTAGAGAGGTTTATCCACGGTTTTTTGACCGTGACCCGGCGTGTCACGTTACACTCTGGCAAATTGTTGCTTCCCAAGGCCGCTCCAGGTGAGGTGAATACTTTCAATGTGCGCAACAAGCCCGTGTTTGTGTGCTTCTAGGGCCCAGGCTGAGGCTCGAGACTATGATGTGTGTGAATCTGTGTTTAAGTGCGCGGCGTGTACATCACAGTATAAATGTGTGCGTTCTTTTATGTCTGCTGGCGTGCATTTGTGTGTGTGTGTGTGTGTGTGTGTGTGTGTGTGTGTGTGTGTGTGTGTGTGTAGTGGTGGAAAAAGAACTCAATCTCTTTACACAAGTAAACGTATCATTACTGCAATATAGAAATACTCTGTTACAAGTAAAAGTCCGGAATTCAACATTTAATTCAGTAAAAGTAAGAAAGTATTGACGTCAAAATATACTCTAAGTACCAAAAGTAAAAGTACTAAATGTTTGAAAATAATGACGGAGGACGATATCACGATAAATTAAATCTCCACGATACGATTATCGTGAGTGTTTTTTTTATCACGACATACGATAATATGGCATATCGTCCCATCCCTACATCTGAGAGGTCCGGGGGTCTGTTTCTCCACATCTAGAAGCCACAGTGCTGTGCTGTCCCCTGGGCTGAGCCCACGTCAGTTAGCCCGAGCGCGGGTCCAGCGCCGGGGGGGTATAGGTTACATGTTTGTTTTCTCACCCTCGCGCCTCCATGTTAGCGTGTTGGTGCCCAGCGTTTGGGTGTTGGGTTAGCCGCGGTCGGTTGGCGTGTTGGAAGAGCGCCGCGTGGGTCTCCCCCCCCCCCCCCCCCTCCCTCTCATGTTTAAACAGAATATTAGACGGAATCCCGAGCAGACAGGAAAAGGCATGGAGGTAGGGCTACCTTACCGACTCAGCCTCAAATGCCCAGAGTGTGTAACCCAAATCCTGCTTTACACACACACACACACACACACACACACACATACACACACACACACACGCACGCACGCACACACACACGCACACACACACAAGGCCCATTAAGAGCATAATGAAATGACCTGTCAGACTGTGGGGCTTTATAGGGCCTTAGCCGCTCTAATTATTTACACCAGCAGCTAATATTCACCAGCAGCGGTGCTCAACACCCAATACTGCTTGGGTCCACACACTCCACACACACACACACCGCCAAGCTTTCACCCTGTGAGCAATGAAGCCACAATTCAACCTTTAACGCCATATTTACAGCATCTCCGAAACACGGTTGAGCCTACGAAAAGTCAAACTCTTAACACACACACGCACACACACACACACACACACACACACACACACACACACACACACACACACACACACACACACACACACACACACACACACACACACACACACACACAAACTTTGTTTCACCTGAGCTGCGTGCAGTGGTGGACAGTAAGCTAGTACAGTGGTTCTCAACCTGTGGGTCTGGACCCCCAGGGGGGTCCCCAAATTATTTGGGGGGTCCCCAGATGATTAACTTAATGTTAAACATTGTTTTCAGGGGGGTCCCCAAATTGTTTTGGGGGGTCCCCAGATGATTAACTTAATGTGAAACATTGTTTCTCACTCAACAGTAAACAAACCAACATTCAGTTTAAGTGTATAGAGGATATTTGCACAATTCTAAAGTGACAATTTAAGGACTTTTTAATACCTCTAAAATGAATAAATATTGGCCAAATTGTCAAATATTAGAGGCAGAAATCGTGCAAATAGTAGATCTACATGCATGTAGATCTGCTATTTTCACAGTAGAACTGTGTTATACAGAATGTAATGCCTCAACTCTTAGTGCTCGTCAGGGTGGGTGGTCCCCAGTTAAAATATGATTATTTGGGGGGTCTCAGCCTGAAAAGATTGAGAACCACTGACCTAGTACTGTACATTTACTTGAGTACTGTATACTTTCAGGGGAGTATTTCTTTATACATTTTTTTGCAAGCACAACTTTCACTCTGCTACATTTCCAACAGAAATATTCTACTTTTGAAGAAAGTCTCGGAACACGAACGTACAAAAACACACGTTTCACAATTTCGAATATGGTGAAATTAGCCCACCTACAAGCTCACTGTGAGCTTATAGATGGTATATTTTCACTATTCTTTTAAATGTTCCGTTAATTCAATTTAACTGGGTATATATCGTCACTGTCGGGCAGAAACCTCGTATCGCCAAGTTTCAAGTTTGTACATTTTTTCACCAAGTAAAGCCCTGCTTCATCATACATGGCTGTCGCACAAAAGTAGTGAAAACAGCCGATCTACAAGCACACAACGCCTCACGGTGCGAGGCGTTGTGTGCTTGTAGATCTGCTGTTTTCACTACTTTTAGTTCATTTTTAAAATGTCAGCCAGCAGCGCGTGTTCCTCATCTCATCCAGCCACTCAGGAAGAAAAACCATGACCTCACATAAAAATGACCTCAGGAGGAAATTCGAGTGTCAAGACGCATACAGAAAAATCGCCTGAGAAGAGGGTAAAAAAAAAAGAAGAAAAAACTGAACAAGTACCCGGTGATTAATTAGCTAATAATTAAGTCACGGGGTAATATGCATTTTTTCAATTAATTAAACCTTGCCTTGCGCCATAAATCAAGCGAAACTGTCATTGTTTTACACAAATTAAATATATACATTTGCGAGCAATAATAGTGTTGATTGCGTAACTGGAGGGCTCGTCAAGGAGGGGGGGCATGACGTGTGCGTGACAGCCAGCGACTCAGTCCAGTGCCCCAAACCCCCCTGCCACCCCCACCCCCACCCCCACGCGCCCCCACCCGCTGCAGGTCTCAAACAGTCAAGGACCCCATCAGACAGGAGGATCTACCTTCTGCCAGTGGTGCAAAGTCACTAAGTCAGGGAAACTTCAACAGGGGGTCCGGGACCCCTAGGGGGTCCTCAGAGTTACTACAGGGGGGTCCTGCAAATCTTTGTGTGATGGAAACCTTTTTTTATATTAACCACTTGAACCCTAGCGTCCATATTCGGAGAACTTTAGCCCAAAATAGCAGATCTACAAGCTTGTAGATCAGCTATTTTCGGCAAAGGTAGGTCTGGTGTACAGGGGAAAAAGAGCAGACTAAGTACAGAGTGAAAGGTAAAGTTTATTAAGTATTGACGATATCTGAAAACACAAATTGACCTGAATCCAAAATATACAGATGATCGTGCTGTCAAACATTGAACTATATGGAATCTATGAAAACATTGTGGGGGTCCTTGCTTTATTTCTCTCTCAACTAAGGGGTCCTTGGCCTGAAAAAAAAGACCCCAGGACTAAGTACTACTCAAGCAACCGTACTTGAGGGATTTTAAATACTTCTACTCCTCTGCATCTCTGAGGCAAATATTGTACTTTTTACTCCACTACAACAGTGTCAGGAGAACCTGAATCATGAGAGAGAACCCCACTATCAGATTCCATTTCATTGTTCCAGTTAAAAAAAGAATTCTGCTATTTTGTTTTTGTTTTGTCACTTCCAATTTCACTTGTTTGAACTGCATGAGTTCTCTCTCCTGCTTGGTTGAAATTGAAAATCTATTTTCTGTTCACCAAAGAGTTGGAGAGATGGGAAGACTCCTGAACAAACACTCAATGATTACTGTGGGAATATAGGAGCTTAACACATTTTAACAATCAAATATCACATACAGCACCTTTAAATGAACACTTAGGATGTTGCAGTGCAGAGTACAAATATAAAGGGCAATGAAACTATATGCCGAACTTTAAAGGCTCTTGCACACAGAGTCTGTTTTATTGCCACAAAAGTATCTGACAACAACAATTCAAAACGAACCAAGAGGCCATAGTGAGACCTCATTCGCACCTACTATGAAATTGCCATCCGAAGTGGTTGTGATTGTAGGTAATTCTTTTCAAATCAAGCACAATTCTATTAACTCATTGAATGCCAGGCCTGAGTTTCCCGAGTTATTTCAGTACCCCCAGACTGCCACAGCCCGAGTTTCCCGAGTTGGAATTTTTTTCTTTTTTTTTTCAAAAAAAAATCCAAAAATGCCTAAAATGTATTAGGCATGATCGCAATCGCGAAATTGCATGTTTAGCCCCATAACAAACACATCTTTCAAAATGGCAGCCATGTTTGTTTGTTTTGTTTGACTTTGAAGGCTTCTATCTCATGAATGCCTGAACGGATTTCCAAGCGGATTTTTTTGTTTTTTGTTGTTTGAAAGCTGTGAAAAAGTACTACACATATGGTGCATGATCTAGGCATGGGCGTGCACGATCCGTGCACTAAACATTGATCCGTGCACTAGAAATTTAGGAACGTGGCATCCTGGTACTTGGCGGCCATCTTGAAAAGGCAATGAATGAGTTAAGGATGCACAATATTAAAATGTTGGTTGATATCCGATAACTGGTCAAATCGATTGATACCAATATAGAGATGTAGCACTACGTACTATCTATCTATCTATCTATCTATCTTACACCTGTTATACAACTGTGATTCTGGGAGCAGGTGCATGCAGACTTCTAAAAAAAACCTCATTACATTTCTAGTCGTTTCAATCACTTCACTTCAATTTGGTCGCGCCGGTCAGCGTTGAAAAAAAAAACATGTCACGTCCCAAAACCAAACACCCAAAACATTTCCGTGTCTCCGGACGACATCAAACGCTGACTGGCTGTCAGGACGCGATGGGTGGAGCTGGAGGGAAGTGAAGGTCGCTTCACTTGGATGTTTCCAACTGGGGGCGAAGACACCAAAGCAACCGTTCAGATGGTTTGTGCCGCGCCCGGTCCCGCGTCGTCTTGTCTTTGAAATCACTTGGAATGTAATCGTGCCGCTCGAACTATCCAGGTTTGAACGCAGCATCAGACCTACTAAACTAATGTCAAATTCTGGGCCCTGGGTATTTAACTATTGAAAAATAGCAGATATATAAGCTGCGAGCTTGTAGATCTGCTATTTTTGAAACATTTTGAAAAGTCTAATCCTTCTAAGGTTTTTAAAAAAACCTGAGTTTCTATGTCAGTGGTGCTCAAACTGTTTCATGTGAGGGACCTCCAAAATGTATATATGTATTTGGCCACGGACCCCCATCTCAAAATATTTAGTTCCAGGGACCCCCCCCAGAAGCAAAATTTGAGTTACAAATGTTTGCTTAAAAAAATACACATATTCAAAGATTTGCGCACATTTTCACGACTTTTCAAAAATAGCAGATCTACAGCTGTGAGCTTATATATCTGCTATTTTTCCAATAGCTAAAGTATAAAATAATTCCAAATTAAATTATCACAAGAGGCCTTTCTCAGCTTCACATTCAACCCTTAATATTATAAAAAAAACTATTGTCTATAAATATCTGGATTATTTTACTGTTACCCGATTTTACAGTAAATGTCAGCCGATATCGATATGATGCAGCCCTATACTAATTTACGATGGCGTTTGGGACCCGAAATAATAGCTGATCTATAAGCTCACAATGCGTCACATCCTCTGCACATTGAGAGCTAATAGATTGGCTATTTTCGGTCCACGGTGACGTCGTATAACAAAGTATAAATCAGGCTTTAGAATCGTCGTGGACGTGGCAACACAGAGTATGCCCGGCGAAAACCATTTAATTTTATAGACGGCTCCCTTGTCTGGTGACAGTCATTTATAACACAGGTGGGCCTAACCATGCAAAATAATATAATAATAATACGTAATGTTTTGGTCTTGTTGTTCACGAGGAAATTCATTGCCTTCACATTTACAAATGCAGGAACCAATGAATGCAATCATTACCCAAAATATATCGTTTGTCACCGTTAGCAAAATGATGGTACGATATTTTTCTTGCTGATGGCTGAGACATTAATTTGCTGAAACATGATGTTGTAAAATGACAAAAACAAACACGCGCACCACATTTATACACACAGGTATAAATTCAAAGTGTGGTGTGACAATACCCAGACGTATAATGAACGATATGAACCGCTGCCATCATTATCCTATACACAATGTATTTGTTATCGCAGCACCCTATAATGAAGTGTCTGCTTGATGGCTGCTACAAAGTCCCCATTGCTCAATTGCTTTTTCATAAAATGCCATCATTATGTGCACACACACACACACACACACACACACACACACGCACACGCACACGCACACGCACACGCACACGCACACGCACACACACACACACACACACACAGGTGTGTACAGAAACACAACTGCCCCCTGCCCCCCACAAATGCACACACACGCATCTACTGTACCCACCCACGCACACACTTAATCCACTTGAAATTAATCTGAATAAAGTGACCAAATATACTGCAAGTTTATCTATTAAACCTCCGTAACTTTTCTCTTCTTCTAACTAAAAACTATACAATATCCGTCCCCACATACACACACACACATACACAAGTGTTCCAGTTATAAAAAAAAAAAAGTCAAATAACAATCCCATAATCAGAACCACATGTCATACATGCATGTTTCGCCATTCATTAATTATGACACAAACCCCCCTCTAGAATAAGGGTGGTCTTATGCAAGTTGTAACACGCTCTCTATCTTCACTCTCGTTTCATTTGTGTCTTTAAGTTTTATTTTGAGGGAACTTGGTCTTGTCATAACCATTTTAGCCCTGGGCAAGCATACTAATACGGCCTTGGGTGGGAATAAATTACTGCTCAGATTAGCAGGAAGGATGAAGAGGGTTTTTTTTTATTTTTAGAAATTAGAATATTTGTTACATTATTAAAAAGGGAGGGAACATCCTTTGATTCCTCTAACGTCTTTTTCTTTTTACTCTCCCTTCCTTACCAAGATAGTCACCAAACTGCCTACCTGTGTAAAAACAGCCGTCTTTAGTGGGACGCAAGCATGGCTTAGGGACATGAAAGCAGCGTGTCTCCCTCTCTCTCCCCCTTTCCGTCTTCCTCTCTCGCACCTTCTCTCCCTCTCCCCCCCCCCCCCCCCCCTCCCCTCTCTCTCTCCTGTAGCCAGGCGTGTTCTGCTTGGCACGCTAGCAAACTCAGATTTTCCTGCCACAGCACATTTCTTTTTCACATCTTCCCTCCCTGCTTTTCTTTTTTATTATTATTCAATCAAACCTTTTGTTGAGAGCGGGGGGGATTAGTAGCGTATGAGATGTTAATAGAGGATCGACAACTGTACGAACACAAAGACAAGTACACAAAACAGCTGAAAGATAAGCCAAACTAAACATTGATCAAAAGCCTCGGCGGACTCATGCAGCTACACAGTAAAAATCATCAATGTTAATTTAACTCTGAGAGTGAACAAATGTAAACAAATGGACTCTTACGTTTGTATATATTCTCTGACAGGGACGTGCAGATAATTTTAGAGAGGCAGGGGCTGAAATATCTTAAAAGGGCCTTTTCGTGAAAATATCGAAAATAGCAGACCTCCAAGCTCACAACGCGCTTAGAGGTCGGCGATTTTCGGTGCTAGATACCACCCTGAAGTAAGCATGATGTAAGTCAATACTGGGATTTCTACATTGTGATATTGCAATTCTTTCAACATAAGATGCTGCATTCAAGTTCAGGAGAGTTTGGACAAGACAATTCTCTTGAATGCTGCCTTCAGGTATGGCATGGAAAGAGGGCATTTGCATTTCTTTCGCCTTAGTAAAAACTGCATTCATGGTCTGGAGAGGGCACTTTTTACAGACAGATAAAAGAGCAGGGGCTCAAGCCCCCTTTGATGGTCTATGTGTGCTCGTGCCTGTTCTCTGAATTAACAAACGGATAAATGACCACTGACCAATGACCCCAGATATGTATTATATATATATATATATATATATATATATTATATATGTATTATTACAAGATATATGTAGCCTTATATAAAACCAAGACGTGACTTTATATTAAATAATCCCATTCAGGTGTTGCCACGATCTAAACTCTTGACCACTGTGGCCGGGCTTTTCTCAGCCGTGCCGTGCGCGGCGCTGCACAATACGCTGAGACAAGTTATTCCTCCGTCTCGTCCCCAGAGGTCTACGCGGTCGAGCTACTGCGAAGGAGGAGGAAAAAAAAGTAAAAAAAAAGAAAAAAAAGAAAATCCACCTTGCTAATGTTGTTTTCTTAAATGATTTTATGACAAGCGTGCAACAAGGCCTAAACAGGATTAGTCCTCTGTGTCCAAACCCATTTAGCTAAAATTGACCACGTACTGATTTTATTTTAATCACAAAAGACCGTTTTAATTATTGGAGTAATTAGTAAAATATATGTGCCTTCAACCTCATATTGATTTATATGGTCTGTACAGTTAGTGAACCAGAGGTCTGGGTATTGACTAACCTCTTGCGCACGTGCACACACACGCACGCACGCACACACACACACACACACATACACAGACGAACAACATCCACCCCCTTCAAACCTCCTTTGGCCCTCTAGGGCTTGGGTCACATTCTCAAAACACACACACACACACACACACACACACACACACACACACACACACACACACACACACACACACACACACACACACACACACACACACACACACACACACACACACACACACACACACACACAGCCCCCCCCCCCCCTCCCCCCCCAGGCTGATGGACCCTGAGGAGGACAGATGACCAGCCGAGCAGAAGACGCTGCGGAGCTGAATAAACTCACACGTCCCTCCGCCACGTCAGGAGGAATCCGGCGCCGTGCGTGACGACCGGCCTAAGTGTTCTGATGCCTAATTACCACCAGCGAGTCGAGCAGTCGGGCCGGCCGGCACCCACGGCAGAGAGCCGCCGCCGCCGCCGCTATACCCTCGGACGGACGGCTCTTTGTAGTTTAGCGCGCGCTTTTGCGGTAGGGCATTAACGACTTGCGATTTTTGCAAGTCGACTCGACTCAGTAAGAAGTTGAGTTGAAGTCGACTTTATCGTGTGATGACGTCATCACATCAAACACAACCCCCCGATTATTTTGGGTGGTCCCCAGATGATTCACTTAATGTGAAACATTGTTTTCTCACTCAACTGTAAACAAACCAACATAAAGTTTAAGTGTATAGAGGGTATCTTCACATTTCTAAAGTGACAATTTAAGGACTTTTTAAAGCTATACTATGTAACTTTTTTAATAAAACAAATCTTAAAATTGTCCTAATTATTAAATCTCTAAAGTTTTAGAACACCCACTCTGTTCATTTCAGCTCCCAAAGCCTTTTCTTTATATGTGTTCTACTGAGCCCTGGTGGCCGTGACCGGGGCTGTTTTTCACGGCAAAATTACGTCATATGCATCATTTTTACACGTGTCTCCCTACCGGCCAATCAAAGCCCAGATCATACACTGCCGAGCTCTTCAGGAAATACACTGCAGTGTTTACAATGGGCTAGGAGTCTAGCATGTATCTCCCCAACCGAGGCTCGTAGAGGGACACGAAAGACCTCTATGGATAGGTCTCGGCGAGGCGAGGCGGACGCGGTGGTCTGAAGGCCCGGTCCGCGGCGAAAAACGGCCGAAAAACTGCCGAAAAAAGCAGACGCGACCGCGGTTTGCTATAACGCTACTGACCACTAGTTGAGCAACTTACACAGTATAGCTTTAATACCTCTAAAATTTAACATTGTCCAAATTGTCAAATATATAGAGGCAAAAATAGTGAAAATAGACGATCTACATGCTCACAACGCCTCGTGATGCGAGGCGTTGTGAGCATGTAGATCTGCTATTTTCACAATAGAAAGTATTATTTTATTTTTTTAAACTTCAACTTTCGACTTTCTCTGGTAGGAGTCGACTTGTGTAATGAAGTCGAATGAGTCGACTTGTCGACTTTTTCGTTAATACCCTAGCGTGCGCGAGAGATATGCGTGTGACGCCAGGCGGAGGGGGGCGGGGGCTTGCGTGTGCTCATCGTCCGTATGTGAGGTCTGCTTTGAGTTTCTGCCTCTTTTTTTTTTCTTTTTCTTTAAGGGTCCTGAGTCATGGAAATACCTCTTCCTTGCTACTCGCCTTCATCAGTTCGTCTTCGTTTGGGTTTTGTTTTTTTTTACGGTAAAGAAAATATCTCCCTGAACGTGACACTTTGTCCTGGTTTCTCCAGACGCAGAACCTCGAGAAGTCTCTGAGCTGAGCTCTGTGTGTGTGTGTGTGTCTCGGTGTGTGTGTGTGTATGTGGCTGTGCGTGTGCACGCGTGTGTGAGCATTGCCGTATGTGCTGCAGTGTGGGTGGCATGCAGCAGGTCCTTGCATGTGTGCACAAGTGTGTGTGTGTGTGTGTGTGTGTGTGTGTGTGTGTGTGTGTGTGTGTGTGTGTGTGTGTGTGTGTGCGTGCGTGCGTGCAATCCACACACGCACCTATGCTTGCCCGCACGCACGCGCAAGCAGAGCAAACTGTATACAGGAGGACCCTTTGCAGTAAAGCAAGAGAATGTGTGTTGTGTGAGCGCGGTCAGTCGAGACCGAATGGTCAGTCTGAATTATGGCCGAACGATGCGTTTTCTGGCTCTGAGGAGGAGCCCTTCCACCAGGCCTCGTCCATGTGCCATTAGCCATACAATAAATAGGATTACGTGGCGCTCATTGAGTCCTTCACCAAGCATTTGTGTCGACGCATTCCGCGTTGCTTTGAACATAAGGAGCAGCGGGGCCATCACAGACTGGTCCATCTAATTTAGTGCTGGCATGTTTTAGTACACACACACACACACACACACACACACACACACAGAACCATGATTTGTCCAACGGGGAGGGAGAGGGGAGAGGAGCGGGCGTTCTCCGGCACACTAATCGGCATGACAGAAATAAAATAAAGAGAGTCGGACTCCGTCAAAACATTGTGCGGCCCTTAAAGAGAAAGAGAGAGCTAATGAAAGAGCAAACAGAGCCGGGGTGGGTCTGATCATCACACAACAACGGTCACATTATCTTAGTCGGAGGGGTTCTTTTAAGGGTCTTCTTGAAGAACCGTGGCGGACGGCCGGCCGGGGGAAAGACAAATGAGTTTATGAGTTTTAACAGGGCTAAGTGGCTGAAGCCTCGGCCGGCGCTATCGATCCCCATCTGGGTTTAGTACAAAAGGCTGCTGGTTGCCCACTGGATCTCTTGTTAAAGTCAAAGGGCTTAAAAAATATATTACAGGCAAAAACAGTGAGAGGAGAGACGCGTTTTTGAGTAAAAACTACCCCATCCACCTCACTGCACGCACCACCAACAGGGTGCACACGCGCACGCACACGCACACGCACACACACACACACACACACACACACACACACACACACACACACACACACACACACACACTTTTACCACAGTGACAGTGAAAGTCCCATCCACCCCCACATCCTCTTCTGTCTCCAAGTCTCTTTCTCTCTCTCTCTTTCTCTCTGACACAAACGCACGCGCACGCGCACGCACACACGCACACACGCACACACGCACACACACACACACACACACACGCGCGCACACATTGGTAAAAGGGATGCCTTCAGAACCAACAGTTGGCCCCTCTGACTCCACAGAGAAAATTGATTTTTCTCTCCCTCTCTCTCTCTCTTTTTTCCCAGAGAGGAGGTGCTGGGCAGGTTTTTAACCTAACACTCTAACCTGAGTGTTAATGCACAAAGAGACATCATGTCCATTGATCCGCTGGTGCCGCTACGTCTTTAAGCGTCTGAGGGCAAAAACAACGCCGCAGGCTCCATGCTAAACGAGCAGGACACAGCCTTGTGCTGCCAGATCTCCAGGGGAACCTTAGTAAAGAGAGGGGAATATCAACATATACCACTGGTTCTCAACCTTTTCACGCCGCGACCCCCAAAATAAGCATATTTTAACTGGGGACCCCCCCCCCCCCACCACCACCCTGACGAGCACTAAGGGTTGAGGCATTACATTTTGTATAACACGGTTTTGTATAACACGGTTCTATTGTGAAAACAGCAGATCTACAAGCTCACAACGCCTCGCGTTGCGTTGCCAGGTGTTGTGAGCATGTAGATCGGCTATTTTCACAATTTCGCATTGCGTTGTGAGGCGTTGTGAGCATGTAGATCGGCTATTTTCACAATTTCAGACTCTAATATTTGACAAATTGGCCAATGTTTAATTTGTCATTTTAGAGGTATTAAAAACTACTGAAATTGTCACTTTAGAAATGTGCATATACCCGCTATACACTTGAACTTTATGTTGGTTTGTTTACTGTTGAGTGAGAGAACAATGTTGCACTTTGAGGTAATCATCTGGGGACCCCCCCCAACCACAGGTTGAGAACCACTGACATATACGACCTAGAACCCATCAGTAATCCATCGCAATCCATCGTCGTCATCACCACTGTAGTCGTTATCACTTTGGAGCCATGAAACAATAATGCACTTGGTTTAAAACTTCTTGTTGAACTAGTTTTGAGCGTGGGCCGTATAAACTTTCGGTCTAAACAGCTGTTGTTATTAAGCGTGCACGCAACATAATATGCACAAAACATATTGAGATTCAGCAGAAAGTTTCGGCAAAAAAGAAAGAAAAGAAAAAAAAGAAAAGGATAAATGTATACCTGCTGCAACTGCGGGTAGAAGTCAGTTAGGACAAAGAAAGTACTCCCACCCTGAGGTGTCGCACATCCTGTGTGCTAATTATTGTAAAAAATAATAATTAATAATACATTAAAGACAAGCAGAAGAAGAAGAAGGGAAGAAAAAAAAAAGTCCCAGCCATAAAACATATGTATTTTTAATATGAATCTCCCTGAATCAATACCCTCAATTAGCAACAGCAAGCAAATTGCCAGTCGAGGCGTAATTACTCTAAGGTCAGTAGGTATTATTCACAGTCACTTTAGTTTACTGCATTAGGACAAGACAGGACGCCGGGGCTAAAAAATTATAAATTCCGCTCCCATATCTGTCCTTTTTCCTGATTTAGATGGATGAAGAATAATTAACTCCTAATTATTCAGATCACTTAAGGCACTTTTCCGGGGATCCGCAAAAAAGAGATGCGACGGTGTCTGTCAGCTCAGCCCCACTTCAGCTGCTATCTGTTAGAACAATCCCTCGTCTTGACCACTGATGACTTTAAAAAAAAAAGAAAAAGAAAAAAAGAAAGGAAGAGAGAAAGCTTGTCTGTCTGTTTTTCACAGCAAAACCCCTTCCAGGCCCCCCGAGTCCCGTTTCTACCTCACAGGGTCCTAAAGGAAACACACTTCCTTTAAATTCACCCATATGCAAATTTTCCAAGATGTGATTTGCATTTTAAAGTATTTTACTCACCCATATTTATTGGTGCTCTGAGGCCTTGCTGATCATTGATTTATGTGCTTCCGGGCAATCATATTTCCATATTTTGTGTGGTTTTTAACGACGGTAATAATTCAAATATGCAAAAAGTTGTTCTTTGAACGATATCTTTAATTATATCCTCAAAGCATCATTCCTCCCCCCTTTTTCCCTGTTAAGGAAAATAATAATTCATAAGCGGGATTGTCTTAAAAAAAAGGAAAAGTCTAAAAGATGATAGATTGAATTGAGGTTATTGTTGAGACATTGATGGGCAAAACCTCCAGTCAGTTACCTTCTGCACAGGGAGACATCTTCCCATGTTTGCTATATCTACAACAAGCCCACAAACAGGATTCCGAGACAAGAGGACGGTCTGTCGTAGGGAGACATAAGCGACCTTGTCCCAAAGCACTTATTAACGGTGACATTCTTTCACCACAAATCCACTCTCATGTTGTGAAATTTGTCTCCTATATGCAATGAAAAAAAGGAAAAAAAAACACAACAAGGAGACCTTCCCCCTGTTTTTTTTGCCGCTCACACAGATAGTGTCTCTGTCACCTCTCCTTATTAGAGTTGTCACAGTCGCTGTGTGCTCTTATGAAAGCCATCACCCTTGCTCAATATTAGAAGTGGCGGATTCCCAGCCACCACCGTTTGGCCTATCAGCCAGGGGCGTCACAAGGAGGGGGGGGAGAGTGGGACTGAGTTACTAGGGCCCAAGGTAGTGGGGCCTGGGATTAGTTTATACTTTAGCTATTGAAAAATAGCAGATATACAAGCGCGTAGCTTGTAGACCTGCTATTTTTGAAAAAAGTTGTGAAAATGTGTGCAAATCTTTGAATATATGTATTTTTTTAAGCGAACATTTGCAACTAAAATGTTGCTTCTGGGTGGTCCCTGGAACTAAATATGGGGATGGGGGTCCGTGGCCAAATACATATCATGTTGGGGGTCCTTCACATGAAAAGGTTTGAGCACCACTGACATAGAAACATAGGTTTTTCAACAAAAAAAAAAACCTTAGAAGGATTTGCACAAATCTTCACAATTTTTCAAAAATAGCAGATCTAAAGCTCACAGCGCGGCACTCGGTGCCGCCGCGCTGTGAGCTTGTATATCTGCTATTTTTCAATAGTTAAAGCACAAAATGTGAGTGAACCCTTGTACCCAGGGCCCAGAATTTGGTGCGACGCCCCTGCTATCAGCATCACTGAGCTAGCCGTCAAACATGTCCAGCGTCCTCACTCCTCACACTGCCACGCAGAGACTCCTTGCCCATATTCCCTTTGTCGCCTCCATTCACGGCGGAAACTTTTTAGAATAATTGCTCACATGTACGAGAGCGGGTGACTAATACGTTAGATTAGTCGCCAGTTGGAAGCAAGGGGGAGGTGTTGTGGGGGTGGGGGTTGTTATCTTGTTCGGTTGGTATAGGATGCAAACTGGCAGAGTCATCAACACGAAATGCAACGAAGAGATTAATTCACCCAAAAGACCGTGCACACATTAGACCCTACCCCGAACAGTAATGAACTGCACGATAGCCTATTATATAGTGGGTATAATCGTAATCATCGTGTCAATATTATCAAAAACAGCACTTCATATTTGTCTGTGTAAATCTGGCTAAATTATGAGGAATTATAATGGGAAAAAAATTAAAACAAAAAATGTCATTATTTTGTACAAATGTTAAATAATCTAGCTTCCACCTATGACCTCATGTTCCCTTATCCATACACTGCTCAAGAGTCAAGACACACACACACACACACACACACACACACACACACACACACACACACACACACACACACACACACACACACACACACACACACACACACACACACACACACACACACACACACACACACACACTTAGTGTATCCATAAAAACAAGAAAACTGGACATATCCTATTAAATCTATCCAAATAAAATCTGAATAAATGTGGCATTTAATATTGCGACCATAAATATTAATTTCTGAAATATTAATTATGACAAATGAATGGCGTAAACAAGTAATTAAAACACAGATATGATCAATACTAATTGTAGTCCTATTACACTATCAGCAATTACCATTATTGCTGCAATAATTACCCTATTATCCTGATAATTTAGCGGCCAAAATAATGTCCAGTCTAGCATAGAGATTTGGATGTTAGGATTTAAATATCCATATAGCAATATTAATTGCTATGTAACCAAGGTGTAACCACAGATTTCAGATTGGTAATTGTCTATTTCTTCCTTTGCCGTTTGCGGTGTTGTATGAGCCAAAAGGGGCGTCAAAACCAATCCAAACCCTGTCTATATTATGCAGACATATAATGTACTTGGCTAATACGGTGAATTTGATTCTGGTTCTAGTTTCTTCTGCTGCGGGATACAGGGATGTGTGGAGTGGCTGGGTTCAGTACAAGCCAAACACATTAACACACAGGCCCTCGGAGGATGCACTTCACCCCAATGTTTAACTATCTCTGCTGAGCCTTGCACTGAGTGCGCGCAACATATGTTACAACCCCCTCTCTGCCCCCCGACATGGCTGGCACTCCACCACCCTCCACACTGCAATTAGAAGCCAACCCTTCTCCTATGTCTTTACATTTACTAAGGAAAACAACAAGGCTTTTCCAAATTAATAAGGGTAATAATAATAATAATAATAATAATAATAATAACATGCATCCTTTATGGATGGCACCAAAAGTGCTGTTGAAAAGATCAGTCCAAAAGGACAGTAGGCCTCTTAATAATACAATGATAATAATGTAATAGAAAACCGTACGTATGATATGAAACCTCCTCTTATAAGTTCACTGTCATATAACAGAAAACTTTTTTCCTTCGTATTTCTTTTTTAGTATATATATATTTTTTTTAATATATTTTTTCCACTTCTCCCCAATTCGAGTAGGGAGGGGGGGGCAAATCAATTAGGGCCCAGCGAGCGCTCCCTCACGTGGCGTGGTGTGCCGTGCATCAGATTGTAAAGACTATTCTCCCTGCCTCTCCAGAAAGGTTATCGCCTTGTATCTTTTTGCCTTTACCTGTTCCTATTCACACTGAACATGCACTGATTTGAATAAGCACTGCTCCAGCGGCTCCCCTTATCAGATCCCAGATGTGTGTTGCCAGCACAGCAGTATCAGGTACACACCATCTCTCTCTATCCGCTGCCAAAAAAAGGAGAGAAAATGGTGGTGGTGGTGGTGGTTAAGGGAGAGAGAGAGAGAGCGAGAGAGAGAGAGAGAGAGAGAGAGAGAGAGTGATAGAGAAAGTGTGTGTGTGTGTGTGTGTGTGTGTGTGTGTGTGTGTGTGTGTGTGTGTGTGTGTGTGTGTGTGTGTGTGTGTGTGTGTGTGTGTGTGTGTGTGTGTGTGTGTGTGTGTGTGTGTGTGTGTGTGTGTGTGTGTGTGTGTGGTGCATCTGGGATCTGTTGCCTGATGCTAACAGGATCTGGGTATAATGGGATCCAGGCTGGATATTATGCAAAATGACCAAGAGAAGCAAGCAGCTAATCCTTCTCTGGGAAATGATTCCCTCTTCTCTCTCGTTCTTGCTTACCTTTTTGGTTTCGCTTTTTGTTATTACTTTTATGTACATATATATTTTAACACATTTAGAACGGGTACACATTTTGTGTATCATTATTTTATGCTTTAACTATTGAAAAATAGCAGATATACAAGCTCACAGCGCGGCACCGAGTGCCACGCTGCAAGCTTGTAGATCTGTTATTTTTGAAAAAACGTGAAAATTAGAATTTTGACCCCATTCTATAAGTGTCTTTTGACACTTAAAAAAAAAAAAAATGTTTCTATGTCAGCAATCTGGCCATGGACACCCATGGCCACCCAGAAGCAAAATTTGAGTTACAAACTTTCGCTTTGAAAATACATTTTATTCAAAGATTTGCACACATTTTCATGACTTTTTCAAAAATAGCAGATCTACAAGCTCGCAGCGCGGCACTCGGTGCCACGCTGTGAGCTTGTATATCTGCTATTTTTCAATAATTCTAGGCCTAAATGGGTTAAAAAAGTTAACTTCTTAATATCTTCAATAAAATTAATAATCTAAATCTGCTGACCTATAGCCATTACAATTTATTTTGAGTAAAAAAATTATAATGAGACGCACAAGCTATAATCTACTTTCGATTAATATCGACTGAATTTCGTTGGGCAATATTATTACAAAATCCTTCGTAATTAGCGTGTCCAAGCAGAGGAATTAAAAAGAAAAAGAAAAACACACACACTGCAGATCTGCTAATGTGCAACAATTACCCGCCAGAACCATGATGTTTAAAAGCTTTCATTTCATTTAAAGCTTGCATTGGGAATTTCTTTCTTATTACACACATCAGCCACAGTACAAAATTAGCCCTCAATGATGTACAGGTTTCCGGTTTCATGTCGTTGTTTGCTTCTTTTTTTTTCTTCCCCTCCGCTGTATTAAATGGAAAACACCAGCGTAGGAAGGCATCAGTCAGAGAGGTAGGCAAGCATAGTAGTAACATGACCTCAGAAAATGTATCTTCCTCGGGTAGGTTAAACACACACACACACACACGCATACACACACGCACGCACACAAACACACACACACACACACACACACACACACACACACACACACACACACACACACACACACACACACACACACACACACACACACACACACACACACACACACACACACACACACACACACACACACACACACACACACACACACACACACGCACACGCAGTGGGGCTACACTCATTTCCCCAGTCCTCTTAGAGAGGGCTAACCTGCTCTCTTCATTAGGGTGCTGTGGGGACTTATCACTGTGTAGTCTTTGTCCTTGCTGTAATTGCCCTCTCGGCATGTCAACCCCCACCCACCACCATCTACACCACCACCACCAGCAGCAGCACCACCCACCCACCCACCCACACACCCACCCAGCCAGCCAGCCAGCCAGCCAGCCAGCCACCCAGCCAGTCAGCCAGCCAGCCAGCCAGCCATCCCGTCCTAGCGTCAGCCCCCTCGTGACAGGCCTGGTGAGGCGCTGGAGTGGGGGGCCTCTCCTGAGACCTGCTGATCGGCCCCTGAGGTCCGCCGGTATAGAGAGAGAGGCTTGTCCTAGTTAAAGCTGCACCGGGAGGGACGCACGCTCCCGAAAACCACCTATACCGCCTATACAACCTCCACAGCGCAGTATAGTCTGCCTATCTAGAAGAGCCCAGGTGCACCGCCGCCCTCAACCCCGACTCACTCATTTACAATTGGACTACAGCAATAGCCAGAGTAGTAGCTCTTCCCACAAAAGGGGAGGGAGGGTAGTTTGGCAGTATCTCTACTTTTATGGTATATTCCTTTGATGGTATATCGTCGTTGTCGGGTGGAAACCTCGTATCTCCATGTATCTCGTATCTTCAAATGTGTACGTTCTTTCACAAAGCAAAGCCCTGCTTCATCGCACAAGGCCGTCGCACAAAAGTAGTGAAAACAGCAGATCTACAAGCACACAACGCCTCGCGGTGCGAGGCGTTGTGTGCTTGTAGATCGGCTGTTTTCACTAGTTTAAATCATTTTTAAAATGGAAAATGCCAAACGAACGGTTTTGGACATACAAGGTTTTCACCCGACAACAACAATATACTGTATGTTCAGTCTTTCTCAAGATGTTTAATTGCCCGATTAAATACACCTCATTTTAACCACTTAAATCCTACAGAGCATACGTCATTGACCTATAGGTCTCCCATGGGTCTATACTTGGTGGTCCACTGCTTCTTTGTCCTTTGACACCAAATCTTTTCACTGATCTAAGCTTGTTATTTCTGCAGAATGTTCGCCCAGAATGGGAAAGCTATGGTTCACGTGGTTAAAAAAATGTGGAATTCACATGTTGCAAGTAACAAAGTGTCAATCTAACATCTATTCCTGAAATTCTATACAACATTTGTATCAAAAAGGCAATTTATCTTCATTCATGCTGATTCAGGATAAGTATCTAAACAACAAAGGATTCATTATAAATCTGAGAATATCTTTGGGAAAACACATGTCTATGTCATGCATAACATTTCATTTATATTATGTACAGACAATTTACAACACACTCACATTCACAGAAGGCAGCAGCACTGCCTTCCTTAGATTAAAACTTGGGACTCCTAGGGGTTTCAAACAAGTTAAATGGCGCCATCTACTGTCCATAACACATACCACAACTTATATGGATCACAGTTACTTTGAACCTAAAGCTAAACTTCAAGAAAACGAATTAGCCTAGCAGTTCCTGGCATAATTCACCCTCATGTAGCCTGTGTACATATAAAGTAATCAGAACTGCTGCTGGCTGCTTGTGCAGTGGTAGGCGGGCTTCTGAAATGGCCATTAAAGTGGGTAAACCCCTAATTTGGAATTAAACTATAACAGACAAAGGACTATCATCGTTGCAGAAGAATCCCGACCTCTGTTTGTATTGCTGAATAAACAGAATAAATGGGTAGTCTTCGCACAGCTTTTCTCTCTTCTCATCGCGCCGGACGGAGATTTCTGTGGCGTAATCAACGTGTCAGCAGTTCCTGGGCGGCTGCAAGGGGCTCGGCCTCTTTCTGCACTAGTTGGCATTGAGGAGTTTAACAGGGCGATGACATGTGCCGGAGCGAAAAATGAAGAAAGTCTCACTTGACAACGAATCTTCTGATTTCCCAACTCTTGTCTACCCCGCTTTCCTACACTTGTACATGAGTGAGGGGGTACTGGCAATAATAATAATAGTACAATAAATGCAGGAAATCTCTGTCAAATCTCTTACGTACGTAGGTACATAGGAATGTACGTCAATAATCCATGTACCTGGAGAACTGTTCGACCGACCAAATTCAATGGGCACAGACAGACTCAGACAGACAGACAGACAGTTACAACGGGTACTCTGACCTATAATATGATGGCTATTGCATAACAGGGTGGGCATGCATTCCCTATTTGCATCGTTCCCAACTTGCATCGTTCCAGTGTAGGTCGATGCCCAATGGGCACCTGTCTAGTAATAATAATAATAATAATAATGATAACCAGTAAGACGCCTAAGGGCGACAAGCGACCTCACCCTTGCGGCATGTCTTGGCCATCTGGCCAGTAATGTATATCGGACCAGTTACCCATATATGGAGACCCCTGGTACCAATATATGGAGACCCCTGGTACCAATATATGGAGATCCATATATGGGTATATGGAGATATGCTGTGAAACCCCAAACATGCTTACTCAGTTATTCGTTATGTGAAAGTCCTATGATGTCTATGACATCTGACATAATACATATAATCCCTTTTATGCCCATACATGGAGATCCCTGTCTGTAGAACCAGCCACACAGATATGGGGTGTCTTGGCCATTTGTCTTGGCCATATATGGTTTCTGTTCCATATATGGGCATTCCCATATGAGTTCCTGTTAGATATTGGCTTAATATTGATGACATCATGGATCCCCTTATATGGGCATAAAAGGGATTCTGTTAGTGTGGTTCTCCTGACATCACAGTGATGTCGGAGCGGCAAACCCATAGACCGTAAAAAGGTGTACACAGACAGTTTCTCATACTAAACTAAATAATAATAATAGTTTCCCCTTCAGTTATTGCTGGTATATTTGCCAAGTAACTGGGAATTTGACCTCGGCATTTAGCCATGCTAATTATTAGGAGCTGTGGATGCCATTAATACAGTGCCCAGGGAGCAGTTGTAGGGTTAAGTGCCTTGTTCAGGGCCACTTTGACCGGGTGAGCTGGGGATCGAACCAGCAACCTTCTTCGTATTCCCATACGCCCTCTTGACCCATTCAGCCACCAAATAACTACGCCCGCTCCCCCAAAAATGCTGTCGCACTGTCCCAAATGTACCCCACTGACAGCCTTAACCAGGAGCTCCGCTGCAATGCGTTTGGTCTCAACCCGTCACACCCAGGCTTCCTACTAAGATCAGTGCTAACATCCTGGCCAGGCCGATGAGATGCAGCCGCACAAACAAAGTCATAAAAAGGAAAAACATATACATTATAAGGTTTTAATGACTCTATAACGCAAGCACATTTTAAACCGTTAAAACCGGGGAGGGCATCTGTGTCAGTTTAGATTAATGCGTTTGCCATTCTTATTCTGATTCTTTTTTGAATATTATTTTTTTAAACATGTTTTTTTTAATATATATTTGTTTACTAATGTAAAACTCAATAAAGTGCTGATCATAAGAAAAACAAAGGGCAGATGTACAAGCTCACAACGTATCACTTTGTGCGGCACTGCAAGCTTGTACATCTGCTATTTATCTTTTTTTTTAATATTGTAAGTATGAGGACCACTGATTTAGAAGGCACTAGAATTGGCCTCAGGTTTTAATGGGTTAAGGCAACTCGTTACACATTCGCACAGTGCAAATATTATACATATACAGTACACACACACAAACAGACACATACACCTCATCGCACATCCCGCATTCCTGCACCAGCCGTCCGCTGACGCCCCAACAACAAGCCTTGGGAGTTTTTCTATGGGGGTTCTTTACGGGTCCCGCGGGGCTCCGGGGGACAGTGAGCTGTGGCTATAGCACACAGAGGATCCCAGTCAAGGACACAGGCAACATCACTCACCACGCCATTATTTGCTCATATTTAAAGATAGGAGGCGGCGGTGGGGGCCACCTGGGGGGCTGTAGCTCCACACCACGCCGTGGTGGAGCCGAGCCCGACCCGACCGGGGAGGGAGCGGTGATTTCAGAGTCCGAGGGGTGTGCTGAGAGCCTGGGAGCCAAAGGAGGATGAGGGTGGAGGGAGGGTAGGGATGGGACGATATGAAAACTTCATATCACCATTATTGTGACAAAAGAAATCGCGATTTACGATACTATCGCGATAATCAAAATCCATTATCCTGGGGCGGAACATTGGCCAAAAAATAGCAGATCTACAAGCAGATCTACAAGCTCACAACGTGTCGTTGTGAGCTTGTAGATCGGCTATTTTTTGGCACAGACATTTGATAGAGATTGAAAAAAAGACTGTATCAAGTACGTATATTATTAAAAGTACCTTTTACCAATTATAGATGGTTTATGTGATAGCGGATATGCAGCTCGGCAAATAAAAGCTGAATTGATCCCAGTGAATGACGGAGGACGATATCACGATAAATTAAATCTCCACGATACGATTACCGTGAGTGTTTTTTTATCGCGATAAACGATAATATCGCTTATCGTCCCATCCCTAGTGGAGAGAGAGGGAGAGAGGTGGAGGGAGGAAGGGAGGGAGGGAGGGAGGTTGGGTGGGCGGGGCGGGCGGGCGGGCGGGCGGGTGGGGAGGGTGGGAGTGACGGAGGGCTTTATATGTCAGGCCAGTGATACCGGCTTTTTACGGCCGAATATTTTTCCTCTTGTCAGGGCCTGGATAAGGAATCACCATAAGGTGGGGAGCATGAATACTGCCCTTGAGGGCCCGCCGCGGGCCGCTCCTGTTTATGGTTGACTAGCAATCAGCCACCGATTCAGGACCCGCAAACCCCTCATCCATCCATGTCAGCAATTAATCAATTAAGCAATTTAGACCGGGGAACGCATTATTGCGTATTGTTATTTCATGCTTTAACTAAGTGAAAAATAGCAGATCTACAAGCTACGAGCTTATAGATCTGCTATTTTTTTTTAATCGTGAACGTTTGAATTTTTAACCCGATTTTGACCCCGATTATATAAGTGTCTTCTAAATCCTTCTAAGTTTTTTTTTTTTGAAAACGCGTGTTTTCTATGTCAGTGGTTCTCAAACGTTCTCATGTGAAGGACACCCGAAATGATATGTATTTGGCCACGGAACAACATCTCAAAATATGTGATTTCCAGGGACCCCCCCCAGAAGCAAATATTTGAGTTGCAAATGTTCGCTTTTAAATAGATATATTCAAAGAAAAAATATCTTGATTTTTCAAAAATAGTAGATCTACATGCTCGCAGCGCGGCACGAGTGCCGCGCTGTGAGCTTGTATATCTGCTATTTTTCAATAGTTAAAGCATCCAATATAATCCCAGGCCTAAATGGGTTAAACAGGCAGCGGGGAGGAGCGGGGAACCGGCTAGGTGTGTTTCCACGATAGGCTGTTAAGGTTGATGTAATTTCACGGCTAATGTCGGCCATCCATCATGGATTATTATCTGTTTTGCATAGACAATGGTCAATATCACTTCATAAATCTGGGGATCATGGGGATTTCATGATATTAGGCCTGAAGCATGCTAACAAATGATGAGCTATAGGAGAAGAACGGGCCAAACCACTAACTGACCCCGCCGGGCCAACTGGCAAAGCCTCCGTTAATTTATGCCCACCAGGACAAAAAGAAACAACGACACGCTTGATGAGATAATTACCTTGGTCTCCCTCCCTTCAGCCACTCGAAAGACAATCTAAAAAGATATGAATTATTCTAGTTAAGCAAAGAGTGTGTGCAGTGCATGCGTGTGCGCATGTGCATTTGTGTGCACATCATGTGCGCGTACACATGCAGGTGTGTGTGTGTGTGTGTGTCTGAGGTAGATATTGAGATGTGTACCATGCAGGGATGGGACGATAAGCGATATTATCGTGATAAAAAACAATCGCGATAATCGTATCGTGGAGATTTAATTTATCGTGATATCGTCCTCCGTCATGCACTGGGATCAATTCACCTTTTATTTGACGAACTGCATATCCAGTACAAAAGGTACTTGGTAAAAGATACTTAATAATATACGTACTTGGTACAGTCTTTTTCACTCTGCATCAAATGTCTTTGCCAAAAAATAGCCGAACTACAAGCTCACAACGCGTCTTGTAGATCTGCTATTTTTTGGCAAACGTTCCACCCAAGGATAATGGATTTTGATTATCGCGATAATATCGTAAATCGCGATTTCTTCCTTCACAATAATCGCAATATGAAATGTTCATATCGTCCCATCCCTACGTGCGCGTGTGCGCAGGTGCATTTGAGCGCACACCATGTGCGAGTGCGTACGTGTGTGTGTATGTGTGTGTATCTGAGGTAGACATCGGGATGTGTACCATGTACTGTGTGACAGGTAGAGTCTGTCCTACAAGTGGCTTCACTCTGACACAAAGGCCGCCCTTAAAGGCAGACCGTGTGCCACCATGTCCCCTTCCCTGTCCGCTAGGCAGCAGCCTGCCTGTATGCGTGCACACACAGCAGGTACATCAGCTCAATTACGATGATGGCAATGACTGATTGCATTTTACCTCTCTCCCCTGTTCCCCCAATAAGTCTGGCCATCACACACAGAGGGAGAGAGAGACAGAAAGGGAGAGAGAGAGAGACAGACACAGAGCGAGAGGGAGAGAGAGATGGGAGCATCATCTCTAAGGTGAGCTACAAGCAAGCATCCCAGATGCCAGTCTCCAGGATGGTATCAAACATCTCGGCGGCAGACTCTCCATGAAAATAATCTATACCTACAGGAAGTCAATTAAAAAGTGCCAGGGGAGATTAAGAGCAGCGTGACAGCTTTTCATCGGGCCACGAGTTTGTCTGAGAGAACCAGCGTGTCGCGTGTCTGTGTGTGCGTGCTCGTGTGTTAGTGTGTGTGTGTGTGTGTGTGTGTGTGTGTGCGTGCGTATGTGCATGTGTAAGGTAAAATGGGGGGAGGAGGTAAAGGCGTGTTAAGAGTAAAGATCGGGGGGTGCATTTCGTTCTCCGGCACCGCCGAACGAACAACCCTTAAAAGCCCCTCATGAATATTAAAGAGGCCCTCTTGGCAGCCCGGCAGGCAGCTCTGCTGCCACAAGTTTGCAAACCAGCGTTATGTGTCTGTTTGTACGGAGGAGCGCTCACTCCCGATATCAATTAAATCAAGGCCTGTCAGTCTGATTGCCCTCTCAATGGAGGGACAGCCCATTCCCCTCCAACACATCCGCTCAGCTCCGCGTCAAACATCCATCTCTCCAACCATCATCCTCCCCTCCCTCGCTCCCGCAGCTATCTTTATCAACCTCTCTCTCTCTCTCTCTCTCTCTCTCTCTCTCTCTCTCTCTCTCTCTCTCTCTCTCTCTCTCATATCTTTATCAACCCTCACTCCCATCACCTTCTACCCATCCTTACGTCTCATTCCTCTCCCCTTCCCCTTCCTTTCCTTCTCGTGCTCGCTCTCTTCGTCTCTCAAGCAGCCACAGTAACTGAACGCACAAATTACTCTCCCCTCCACCTTTAACTCCCACTAAATCTTTCCCCTTTTTCCACTTTGCTGAGCCGGGATATTTTATTCCTCCATCAAATATGCATCCCATTAATTAAGTTAAATTACTCCTGACTGCCAAATATCCCCCCTTTGCCTCGATGGGTGTCAACAGCAGAAATGCATGACTGTGAACCTGCAATGACACGGCCCCACACTTAAACATGACTTACAGCCTTCCCAGCTCCATCCGCGGGCAGATTACCAGACACTTCGGGGTGCTGGAATTAACCCGCTCAGACCGGGTACGCATCATCATTGCGTATTATTATTTTATGCTTTGACTATTTAAAAAAAGCAGATCTACAAGCTCACAGCGCCGGCACCGAGTGCCGGGCTGCGAGCTTGTAGATCGGCTATTTTTGAAAAATCATAAACTGTTTGAATTTTGACCCGATTTTGACCCGATTCTATAAGTGTCTTCTTCGAAATCCTTTTTTTTTTTAAACGCATGTTTCTACGTCAGTGGTTCTCAAACTCTTTCATGTCAAGGACCCCTAGAATTATATGTATTTGGCCGCCGACGCCTGTCTCAAAATACTTTGTATCAGGGACACCCCCCCCCCCCCCCCCCCCCCCAGAAGCAGATATTTGAGTTATAAATGTTCACTTAAAAAATTTGACATTCAAAGATTTGTAGACATTTTCATGATTAAAAAATAAATAAATAAAAATAGCAGATCTACAAGCTCGCAGTGCAGCACTCGGTGCCGCGCTGCGAGCTGTTTTTCAACAGTTAAAGCGTTAAACAGTTCTAGACCTAAATGAATTAAACACTGTTCTCTCCTTCCCTCCCAGCTTTTAATAAGTGCACAATGGATGACACACACACTTTTTGACAAAGAGAGAGAGTGATATTTTAATTACACACTTTTTCCCTCCTTCGTCTACTCCTTCCTCTTCTTCTTTTAATTGCTGTTGTTAATCACTCATTAACTTTTCTCCCCTATTCTTTTTTTTTCTTCTTTTTCCATAACAGCGCCAGGCTCCTAAATCTGCCTTCAGATGATTAGCTCAATAGAACGAACGCCTCAGCTTCCGTTGGCAGGAGAATTAAACGAAGGGGTTTGTTCCTTGTTCCTTTGTGCGGGACAACGTGAAATGAAATGAAACACGCATGGATATAATGCACCGAGAACCTTATTTCTTTATTATACGCATAAGATACCCGGTGTTAACACATTTAGGGCCTAGAATTATTGACTGCTTTAACTATTGAAAAATAGCAGATATACAAGCGTGGCACCGAGTGCCGCGCTGCGAGCTTGTAGATCTGCTATTTTTGGGATAAGTGGTGACAATGTGTGCAAATCCTTGAATATATGTATTTTTTAAAGCGAACGTTTGTAACTCAAATTTTGCTTTTGGGGGGGGGGGTCCCTGGAACTAAATATTTTGAAATGGGGGTCCGTGGCCAAATACATGTCATTTTGGGGGTCCTTGACATGAAAACGTTTGAGAACCAGTGATTTAGAGGAAGGATTTAGAAGTCGGGTCAAAGATATTCAAAGACTCGCACACATTTTCATGATTTTTCAAAAATAGCAGATCTACAAGCTCGCAGCGTGGCACTCGGTGCCGCGCTGTGAGCTTGTATATGTGCTATTTTTCTATAGTTAAAGCAAAAATAATGGTTAAAGTCGTTAAAATCTAATGCGACTCGGGCACGTTCCAGGTATTTGAGTGTTAATTTAACTTTGAGAGCGTAAAAAGATGGACCCTTAAGGGTCGATTTCAATTGCTTCAGGTTAATGTGTTGGTGATAAAAGCAAACAAAGAAATTAGCGAGATCCCACATCGTGCAGAGAGGATGAAGCATCTTCATCACATGGACCAGAGCGTCCTCCGTTGTTTTCTTAATAACAGTTTAATATGAACGTAATAACACCTCAATAACATGAGTCTATGTGCTGTGTTAGCGCCTTGACCAAACTACTACCGATTCTGCCATTCAGCATCTGGCTGATAAAGTAGCTTCTGTTTTGTTTGTGCTCGATTAAAGGGAAATGTTTTGATTATGAAGCACCTTAACTCTCACGTTGGGGGCCACTAAAGAGCCAATAGGACCCTGTCTGACTGTATGAGAGTATGAGTGTTGCTAAAACTCATTTACTGCCTATGACAAGTTGGACGAGTTATATAAACGTGTCCGTTCTGCCTATGACGTGTATGGCGAGTCATAAATATGCTGTAATACGCTATAAAAATATTAAAATATGATCGCCGATCCGACATGTTTTGTTTTGCTCCATGCATGGGCAACCCGGAAATGAACCGGAAGTGAAAGTCCCAGAAGAGATCAGGGGACGGGACAACAACCGCCTGTATCCTGTCTCTGAGCACATTCACTTCCAGGTTACGCAATAATCACGTGGCATGCAAACTGTTTCGCTATGGAAAATGGAGGACTGTTGTTTTTTTGTCGCTTACCATGAGTGGATACTAGAGCGAACGCGATTGGTGAACCATCGCGCACAAGATGCGCGCACGCGCCCACGTTAACTTTTTCTCTGCCATTTTAAACATAGCTGTAGTAAGCAGCTGCCAAATTGTCCTTACCTTTTAGCGTGGGCACGCGCACGCATCGTGCACAATCTGTGCGCGACTCATCTAGTAGACGTGTAGACTCGGTGACAAGCTTTCGAATACAAAAAACCCCATTGAAAAAGACATATCCGTTGCCACGCTGTATCTCTGCTTATCAGCCAGTGTTTACATGAAAAAGCATTGAAAAAAGCCAACTGTGCGCTATGGTAACACGTGGACACGTTCGCGCACAAAACGCACGATATGTGCGGGGATCATAATCCAGGCGTGTAGAGACTGGATCAAAGTTTCCAAACGCAAAAATCCGATTGAAAAACGAACGTTCCATCGCCCAGTAGCTTCCACTTCTGTTACACAGTAAACCAATGGAGGCGGGACTATGGCCCAGGCTCAGACTGGATACGGAAAGCTGGATCCGGTTCAGACCGGAAATGACCGGATACAGTTAGGGGGGCGGGCCTAAAGAGCCAGAATCAGCGAAAATCTGCGCTAATACTTTTAATCCTTTCATAATGATTAAAGCTAATTAAACTTTGCGGGCTCTACGGGCATGGCAGCGCGGTACAGCGGGATATCTACGGGCTCTACGGGGATCGCGAGGTATGAGTTAAAGGTAGGCAAAGTCCTGGCGGTGTGGAACATTAGAAGGGTTTTAAAATAGCAGTAAATGAGTTTTAAGATCTAATAGGAGTGATAGGCTCTCACATATCGCGTTCAGTCACATCCTCTACATCAGGGGTTTTCAAAGTGGGTGACGGGGCACCCTGGGGTGCCGTGACGGCAATCCAGGGGTGCCGCGAGATAATTTGATAATATTTGGAATTTATTTGGACACTTGAACAAATATTTAGTATCATTTTAAACTTCAAGTCCAAAGTCATTTTCAGTCCGTTCTAAACAAAATGGTTATTATCTCAACGCTTTCCTCGCAACATAATCACTAAAATATGCTTACGTCTTTTGGTAAAGCAAAGCCCTGCTTCATCATACAAGACTGTCGCACAAAACTAGTGAAAACAGCCGATCTACAAGCACACAACGCCTCGCATCTGCTGTTTTCACTAGTTTAGTACATTTTATATATGATAAATACAAAACGAACGGTTTTGGACATACAGTACAAGGTTTCCACCCGACAACGACGATATGCTATAAATATAATGTGCTGGGAGTGAAAAGTGCCCCTAGACAAAAAAGTTTGGGAACCCCTGCTCTACAAACAGTACTTTCAACAATATGAGACTGGCCAAGCAAAACAGACACACAACCTTGTCCTTGTGTCCCTCATGCAATTGTACTGCCTAATTTCTGAAGCCAAAAACGGAGTTGCATGACTTCTGCCGAGCCTTGCCTCTGCACTGATTAACAGAGCCATAATCCAAGGCTTTCTAATGAAGCCATATGTTGATGTCATTTTATAAGCAAACAGATTGGAAATGTCATGAGAAGGAGGAAATTAAGAGATCATAATTCCATTCTAAAAAATGTATGATGGATTTTATATTGATTATGTCTGGCCTCGCTGCATGTGTGTGTGTCTGTGTGAGAGTGCACGCGCACGCGCACACAGACACACCAGTGTGTATTTCCTTTGCAAAAACATTAATTTTACAAACATCAGCCCAAGGCTACTAAACACATCCAATCCATTATGCTGCGCTTTATCGTGTTATGGGGGGGGGGTAACGGGCTGTAAAGCTGTCCCGGTCATAAAGAGCGATCGCGGCGCGCCGCCCAGTCAAAAACAGACCGCTGAGCTCTCCCCGGCCATACGCAGTACCCCCTCGTTATCATCAGAACAGCTCCGTCACATACTTAACCTTTCCAGACCGGCCTTTCTGCATTATTTTCCAAATGACCTTTAACGTTACTTATTTCATTTCCGATAATGGCGCACTAAATTCAGTTAAGCGCATCAGGGGCAGAATGTGTTTATTTTGGTGGAGGGACCACGTTCCACACCGCCTGGCCATGTCGGACTCTCTCTCCCCAGACAGGAACTTTCAAAGTGTCCAGAGCAGTAAACATTGATACATCTTCCAGATGGAAATAAATGTCAGCCCTGCCTCTAAACCCATTCAGCCCGGGTACACCATTATTAGGCAATATGTTATGCTTTAACTATTAAAAAATAGCAGATATACAAGCTCACTTGTAGATCTGCTATTTTTGAAAAATCATAAAAGTGTTTGAATATTTTGACCCGATTCCATAAGTGTCTTCTAAATCCTTCTAAGGTTTTCTGAAAAAAAAAACTATGTTTCTATGTCAGTGGTGCTAAAACCTTTTCGTGTCGAGGACCCCCAAAATTATATGTATTTGGCCACGGACCCCCCATCTAAAAATATTTAGTTCCAGGGACCCCCCCAGAAGCAAAATTTGAGTTACAAATGTTCGCTCTAGAAATACATATATTCATAGTTTTATACACATTTTCACGACTTTTCGAAAATAGCAGATCTACAAGCTCACAGCGCGGCACTCAGTGCCGCGCCGTGAGCTTGTAGATCTGCTATTTTTCAATAGTTAAAGCATTCAATAATTCTAGACCTAAATGGACTAAAAGAGCAAGAATAATAAGCCCTCAGGTACGCGCAGATCAATAAGTCTAAAAAGGACAATACAATTTAGACCTGGTTTAAGCAGCAACGTTTCTATACGTTTACTATTCACTGTACATATGGCCTTGCCTAATTCACACCATCTTGAGTTTGAATAAAAATGCTAATGAAATATGCAAACACAAAAGGCTCGTGGTAGCTGACTTGTTTGGGGGTAAATATTCAATGTTTACATCTGTTGCCTGATAATAAAATTCAGAAACTCCTGCATAGTGCTCCTGCCAACACATGGTGCGTGTTCTTGGTCACACACACACACACACAGCTAAATCATTTACAACATCGTGGCCTTTTAAAGGGTCCAAGTCTAATATAAATACATAAGTACCCCTAGAGCTGTTGTATCGCAGACACAATCCCCCCGCAGTGTGTTTCACGCCCGTGCCGTAAGAGAGAGAGGGGGGGATCTTAGCGAAGTCGCTAATGCACGTGATGATTAAGTGTAACTCAAATACGGAGTGTGTTGTTCACGGGCCTGACAGGCAGTAATTTGCTGTATTATATTCCGTGGTTTTAATTGCACGCCACCCGACGTCCCTCTGACACGTTATGAAGCCATGATGTACAATTATTTCGGGGGCGGCGGGAGATCAGGGGAGTGACATTATAATCATCCTCATAGGGATCCTTCTCTTCATCTGCAACAACCATTAATGTTTAAATGGGAGGACGAGGGGCGGGGGGCGCGCACACACACACACACACACACACATAAAAATAGTTCTCGGGGAGTTCTAACCAGATTCTGTTGGAGGATTATAGAGAATCACGTCAGGGAGAAGGAGAAGGGTGTGTGTAGACAATAGAGGGGCTGAGTTAAGCCGTTCGGACCGGGTACACAGTCTTTTTTACGCATTATTTTATGCTTTAACTATAAAAAAAAAAATAGCAGATATACAAGCTCAAAGCACGGCACTCGAGCTTGTAGATCTGCTATGTTTGAAAAATCATGGAACATTTTTGCAAGTCTTTGAATATTTTGACCCAATTTAATACGTGTCTTCTAAATCCTTCCAAGGTTTGTTTCTATGCCACTGGTGCTCAAACTTTTTCATGTCAAGGACCTCCAAAATTACATGTATTTGGCCGTGGACCACCCCCCCCATCTCAAAATATGTTGTTCCAGGGACCACCCAGAAGCAAATATTTGAGTCACAAATGTTCACTTTAAAAAAAGACATATTAAAAGACGATTAGATTTTTCAAAAATAGCAGATCTACAAGCTCGCAGCGCGGCACTCGGTGCCTCGGTATCTGCTATTTTTCAATAGTTAAAAGCATCAGATAATTCCTAGGCCTAAACAGATTAAGTGACGGCTTTCTCTGGATAAGCAGCATAGCTAAGATGTTGCTCTACTGTCACTGCCAGGGCCTCACACCCTCACGCGGGCCCGGGCATTAAGGCACATTACAGCGGATGAGCCATGCGGGGCGGAACTGATGGGCTATTCTGGGAACATCCCAGACACTCTCGCAAGACAGGGGGGGGGGGGACACAAAAGCCTGACACGAGCCAGCCCCATCCTGTTAACAGTCAAATCACACACACACATATACACACAACAGCCAACATGAAATCAGGACTATATATATATATGTTACAGCATGTTTGGGTAACTCAGGACGTTCATTGTAAGAGCGCTTGTTTCGTTCACCACACACTAATCACCACCAGATGGCGACGACAGCCCATAGACAGCCATTCACTAGTGCAGGCGCTGACGTCACTTGTTTGCGACTCCCTTTCTTTATTTACTAGCCTAGCTGGGCGGTGTTTAGCCATTAGCTTAGCCATTAGCTTAGCCATTAGCTTACTATGAGCGTTTATCTTGGGCTTGCCCAGGCCTTACGGCCTGGGCATAAATATAACGATTGCATTCACCACGGCTTCGTAACTCGCGCGGCGCTCCGCCGGCCGCGCGGCCCTGGCCCGCTCTTCGCGGCCACTCGCGCCTGCGGCGCTCGGGGGCGAAGAGCGGGACCAAGGTCCACTGGCCTTCGCGCCGCTTGCAATGTCGTGGACAATCGATGGGCTCCGCCTGGAGGACGTTGTTGTGGGCGACCGCTTGTTCCGCCCCGTGCGGCACCGCGAGTGCTCCGTTTCTCGGCCGTCCTGTTTCTCTAACATCCGGTGACATATACACTCACTCCGACACTAAAGCCCGATTTATACTTGGTTGCAAGCCGGTGTCGCACGTGAAAAAAAAGCCGATCTAAAAGCTCATGACGCCTTGCGCCCACGCCGCATTGAGAGCGTGTAGATCCGACCTTTTTCCAGCGCAACACAAGACGCGCGACCAAGTATAACTCAGGATTTAAGTCAAGTGAAGTGAGAGAAGGAAGGAAACACAATGCAGATTTCGACACTACAGAGAAGACGGCCTCGGCAGCACAGCCGCAAACTTTTTCTAACTGGGAGAGAGAGAGAGCGAGAGGAGAGCAACAGTTTTTAAGTTTCATCCAGATTCCTGAAGTGACGGTCGGTAAGCAAACGGCTTGCTTATATGACCCACAACCATAAAGCGTGCGGACCACGAGAGCACCGTGCACGTCCACACCATAGCGTTAATACTTCTAAGGCCTGGGCTGAGATATTAAACCAATGCCTCACAGCATTTAGACTCCTGATGCATAATTTAGCACCTACAAACAGCACTGGCCGTCCGTAGCATCTTTGGGGAGGACGAGGAGGGAGCAGCGGGGTTATGAAGGGGGAGAAGGATTGGGGGGAGGAAGTGCTGAATCCAGGGCCTTTCTGGAAGATGATGGAAGAGAGGAAGAGGAGGCTCATTAAACCAGTTAGACCGGGGTACGCGTCATTGCGTATTATTATTTTATGCTTTAGCTATTGAAAAACAGCAGATATACAAGCTCACAGCGCGGCACCGAGTGCCGCGCTGCGAGCTTGTAGATCTGCTGTTTTTGAAAAATCGTGAACATTCGAATTTTGACCCGATTCTGACCCGATTCTATAAGTGTCCTTTGAATCCTTCTAAGGTTTTTTGAAAAAAGATATGTTTCTATGTCGGTGGTGCTCAAACTTTTTCATGCGAAGGACCCCCAAAATGATATCTATTCGGCCAGACCCCCATCTCAAAATATTGTATCAGGGACCCCCCAGAAGCAAATATTTGAGTTACAAATGTTCGCTTTAAAAAATATATATATAAATTCAAAGTTTTGCAGAAATCTTCACGATTTTTCCAAAAATAGCAGATCTACAAGCTTGCAGCGCGGCACTCGGTGCCGCGCTGTGAGCTTGTATATCTGCTATTTTTCAATAGTTAAAGCATTCAATAAGTCTAGGCCTACATAGGTTAAGTGGCCTAGCCCCACTGTGGACAAAACACGCCAGGGGAAAGACAAGAAAACTGCCGTCTCACGTGCTTTAAGGTTGTTGTTTCTTTAACCAATTAAATATGAGAAATCTTATTGTGTATGCTAGCGGCCCAATTTGTGTTTTCTGCTGTTTTCGCAGCTCCGGGGTTGTTTTTTTGTAGCCCAAATTAGGGCAGATCAATCAGTTTGGTACTATTCATGAGACATCCTCGCTAAAAGATTAAATATAGAAGTAGCTTTACGCAATAATGAATGTCTAAAAATAATCAATAATGCCTCAGTTTTTGACCACTGCTGACAAGTATGTCAGCGAGGTCGCGCCATGTCTTGGCTGTCTGGCCAGTGACGTATATAGGACCAGTTCCCCATATATGGATATGAAGTCCTGTTAGATTATGGGCTTAATATTGATGACATCGGGGATCTCCATATATGGGCAATTGGGCATAGAGTGGTTCCTGTGACATCACAACATACAATCCCTTTCATACCCATACATGGAGATCCCTGTCTGAACCAGCCACACCACTTTGATGTCACCTGTGATGTCACAGTGATGTGTCAGGGGAACCACAATGTCAGGCATTACATGTACGTGTTAGGGCATTAACGAAAAAGTTGACAAGTTGACTCAGTCGACTTCATTACACAAGCCGACTCCCACCAAAGAAAGTCAAAAGTCGAAAATGAAAAATAAAAAATAAAAAACGTTCAATTGTGAAAATAGCCGTTGTTTGTTAGCATGTAGATCGGCTATTTTCTGCCCCTATATATTGACAATTTGGACAATGTTTAATTTGTCATTTTAGAGGTATTAAAACGTCCTTAAATTGTCACTTTAGAAATGTGAAGATACCCTCTATACACTTAAACTTTACGTTGGTTTGTTTACTGATGAGTGAGCAGTCATGACGTTACGTCACAACGTTGGCGCTAGTTGATCACGTGTTCAGGAAATGCGACATAACAGACAAGCGACAACAACAAAAACAAACACAAACACACGTTACAATATTGTTTTTCTCTCTTATTTTCTTTACTGTTTCGCTCTTCTCTCTGGTTTTATCCGTTTAGCTCACATGTTTTCTCTCTCCTCTCTTGTTTTTCTCATGTGCTCAGCACGCTGTAGTCAAATAGTAAATACTCGCGCTCTGTAATGACGTCGGCGCTCCGCGCTCGGGTCGCACAGCAAGTGACGTTTGGACAGTTTGATGTGACTTACATGTGACTTGCGTATAACTCAATGCGGTGGATGTGGTTACTGCTTTCAGACTGAGACAGATGTCCTCAAATCCGATTTGGATCGGATTTGAAAACACCTCAAAAATCGGATTCCACTTTCGATGTGACTCAGATCTGATTCAGGCTAGATTTCAGTGGCAGTGTAAAAGCCGGCCAAAGAGACAGATAAATAAATACGCTACAGAGTGGTGGTGATGAGCGAGGCACTAAAGACCGCTCTCAGGCGTGATTGGCGGCAAGGTCAAAGGTTCCAACGCGGCCTGGCCTCCATTTGCATTTGTTAATGAAATGCCACAACAATATGATCATCAAGTATCAACAACATTCCCCCCCGATTCCTCGGCGTGGAGCGCAGCCACCGGACCCCACGCTAAAGTGAGGTGGACAGCGGCTGGGAAGCACATCCATTCGGTGCCGTCTCAATCGTTAGCGCGCCACGCCAGGGCCTGGTGATCGTCTAGCCTCAAAGATCACGGAGGAGAGCACCGGTCGATGGCATCAGTGAGATAGAATCAGAGTCAGTGACAACGTTATTGTCACATCACAGGTTTACCGGTGTAAAACAGTGGGTGACATTCGTTTTGGTTCAAGCTCCAGTCGTTGTGGTTATTTCCATAAGGCAGGGGTCCTCAACATTTTCAGGCAAAGGACGCCTTAGTTGAGAGAGAGATGAAGAAGAGATCCCCTCAACCTTTTCATAGATTCCATATAGTTTCATTGTTTGACAGCACACTCATCAGTGTATTTTGGATTTGTGCCAATTTGTGTTTTCAGATATTTAACCACTTGAGCCGTCAATACGTAATAAACTTGACCTTTTAATCTGTACAGTACTTAGTCTGCTCTTTCTCTACACAGTACTTAGTCTGCTCAGTACTTGGTCTGCTCTTTCTCTAGACAAAACCTGTTTGCCGAAAATAGCCGATCTAGAAGCTCACAACACAAAACACATTTTCTACATATTTACCATATATCCATCCGGTGCGGTAAATACCTGAGGTAAGACATAGGTGGCCCTATTTTCGTCCATGCTTTACCCCTTATCACGAAACTTCTTCACCTTTTTTACTATTTTCGAATAGCTGATCTACAAGCTCACAACGTGTCGATGTAGGTCGGTTAGTTAAACTATTTTAAAGTGTTTCTCAATATAGTCAAAAAAAGGCAAAGAAGTTTAGGGATAAGGTCTAAGGCATGGACAAAAATAGGGCCACCTACTGTATGTCTTAGGGCCCAAGTTGCGGTAAGTATACCTGAGGAAAGACATTATGTGTGAGCATAGCAGCAGACATATACTGTGCATGATATGCTATGGACGTTGGTTAAAGAGGTTGAGGATAGATATGTGTTTGAGAACTAGTGATTCCAGATTTGTATTTTTTGACATATATTGCGTGTAATTATCTGGTTTTGGTTCAACACTGTAGCAGCAATGACAACAGAAACAACTAAATAATTATAGTTATAAGGTAAAGACAAATAAAGTGTGTGCATTAGTCGTAACACACTTTGAGGGGCTTAAATGTGCTGTGTGCATTCTAAATATGATTATACATAAATGTATATGTACAGTATACATATAAATGTGCATGAGTAGTGTATATATCATGTTTGTGTGTGCAGTTAACATGTGAAGCTGCATGTCGAGCTCAGATGACAATGAAGAAACGCAATAAAAGGCCGGTCGTAGCGTCTTTCATCAGCAACACCACGGCAAAACTAATTGCAAAATCCCTAAATGTTGTAATGGAGGAATCGGATGGCATCCGAGAATGGTTCTCACCTTAATTGGGATGACAAATGGTGACAATAAGAAAAACATCCCATTAGCTAAAACTGAGTTTCGTTAAGCAAAATATTATACCGTTGTTAGTATCCGCAGGAGAAAGCCTAGCTTAATAGCACTGTAATCTCACTTTTCTAGGTCACCTAAAACAAAACAAAACAGGGATGGGAAGGGAAAGAAATCACATTATACCTGAAACATGGCCACCCATTAGCAACTGCTTTAGATTCAGATTAAGAAAAGTATACGCGCGTGTGCATCGTGTAATCTTAAAAACGTAAAAAACACACGCTGATGATGTGTGTGTATGGCTGTGGCCTTAATGAGGGTGCTTCAGGAGGGCTCTTTGTTTGTTGCTCTTTAGTCAAGAGGAGAGATGGCCCGGTGATCAGTCAGCACTGAACGCACACACAGGGCCCATTTGTCACCGCTGGCTGCCACTGGCAGCACATAGCTCCTCCACTCGCATGATTTGTGAAACCAGGGGCTGTATTTAGTAGTCCCATTTAAAGGCATATTGGAGAAGTGCTGTGCCTCACGTGTGCGTGTGTGTGCGTGGGTGCGTGCGACTTTACAAAAGTACAAATGTAACCAAATGGACCCTCCATTTGGTCCATGTTCGTAAACTCTGAGTTACAAATAGATAATTGTAAGACTGAGGATTTTACAGTGTAAAACTAGCTTTTTTGGACAAAAAACCCAGTGGTCCACATAAGCAACACTTTGTAGAAGAAAGGGCTTGAGCTGAAGGGCTTGTGAAACACGAGCCGTTTCCCCTCATTAAAGGAGACGCAGTGTTTAACCAAAGCTTGTTTGCCCTGCTATAATATGTTTGCAAACGGCAGAGAGTGGAGCAAATAAACACGCCGGCTACATGGCCCCCGCTCGCTCGGCTCAGGCTCGGGAAGGAGAACACAAAAACCTCGGCGACTGAAACTAAACGGAACAGTTTATACACAGAATTACACAGAGGGAGACGACTAAATAACCACACATACGTCTTCATCTGCGCGCAATAATCGCCACAGAGAAGCGGAGATGGCTGGGAGAAAAAAGAAATCCCACAATTTACTCTATTCCCCGATTGCATGTTAAACAGCTCGTGCGTCCTTTTGAACATGGCAAGACAGTGGGGAGGTCTATCATGGGACTGGATGGAGCTGAGCAGAACATATGGTCTACATGCAGGGGGTCCACGCTAACGCGATGAGAACCATAACGCTGCACTGAGTATTTATAGACATTAAATAACCTATATAAAACCACAACATTGACTGAGATTATTTGTAAAGCTAATCATGTGTAATACCGTGTGCCCACTGACTGGAATGATGAATTGTCCGTAAACCCAACTCCATTTTCTTAACCTTTGTCTAACTAGCCGAGTTGACAAAGAAGAATATGTGCTTATGTTCTTTTCTGTACAAGCGTGGCCTCAGGGAGCAGTTAAAGCGGAAATTGAGGATTATGCACATAAGCTCAAACACAAAACACTCACATACATACATACCAGTGAGAGCACAAACCAGTAGTATTCTACAGTCGAACAGTGGAGCATTTGTATAGCATAATGGCCTTACTTAAAGGTGATACACCATGAAATTTCACTTTTCCTATTTTAAAACCTTTTTTTGGGGTCCCACTAGCACCTTCTATCCTCACAAAGTCCCATTTCTGACCGTTGTGTCTTTCTCTGGTTTTGAGAAGGCGAAGGTTAAATGTATCCCACGGGTTCTCAAAACAGGCTATCCAGATTTGCTGCCGATTGTGACGTCATCTGCCGATTGTGACGTCATCATAAAAAAATCAAAATGTATTTTTTTTTTTTCAAAAAGATTTTTTTTGGGGGGGGGATGGCGCAGTTCAGGCCAAAAGTGGTACTGCAGCTGAAATGCTCTGAGAGCCATTCAAAAATGAGAGAGGCTCTCTATTCAGGAGTGGTAATTTAGCCTCAAACCTTTTGAAAAACGTTTTTGGGACATAAACAATATGACATAAATACTTTTTAAATGCATGGTGTATCACCTTTAAGGACACGTCCGTGGCAGTTGTTGAGGCATGAGGGGAAAGAGTTCCTCAAGAGCTTACTTTTGGTAGATTAATATACCTTTGTCTCAAACAATTAGATGTATAACTCACCCACAGATGTCACACTTGTACTCTCTCATGCCCAGGTGTCTCTTCACATGGTTCCTGGCATCCCCCAGCTGGGCAGTGGCAAAGTTGCAAATCGTACACTTGAATGGCTTGGATCCTGCAAAACAAAGTGTGTCAAGTTAATATAATAAAATCCTACAATAGCAAATGTTTTTTCAAATACAAACATGTCCATTTCAAATCATCGTCAACAACTCTCTGTCTTGGCAGATCCTTAGTTTTTCTTTTTCTGATTAAGCTACACGCTTCCAAGTGCCAGATAGGGAGAAGACAATTGTACAGTTTGTCTCACTAGTGTGTGCCTTTAGTATTGGCATACTTCCCAGCCAAAAAAACAAAAGGCATTTTGGTTCAGTTCTTTAGCCCGGTCTCTACCAAAAGAACAGTCAAGCCGTAAAGTGTCAGGAGTCTCTCACGCTCTCTCTCTCTCTCTATCTCTGTCTATTCTTGTCACTCTTCTTCATCTCGCACCTACTCTTCCTTTGCCTGTGGATGCATAAATTGGATTCCAAAGGTCAGGCAGAATACGTAAATCAATTCCGCGTGCGCTCACTACCCCTGTTCCATCATTAAAGTGCTAATCACTCTGGCGGGCTTCGCAGGGAGGTTTCTCCCTAATTATTGTCATTAATAAATCCAGTGGGGTGGGGCAGCCGTTTGAGAGAGTGGCACAGCCTACACTTGCCATCCGTCATTTAAGAGCAGGGTAGGGAGGGCCGCTGATGGGCGCGCTGCGAGTTCTCTCTGCAACTGCAAGTGTGTAATGGGTGGATGGGCTCTACAACAATACCCTGCTTAATTTATGTCAGGCAAAATGACAAACCGGGACCTATTCAGTCATGGGAAGTGACAAAAACATCACTTAGCAAAAAGGAAGACAGTTCATCCAAGTTCTGGATTCAGTCAAGTAAAATTATGAAAATGTTCTAGTTCGGGCCTGCACTGCCACATAAGGAATTTGATTACACCCGTAAAATTGAAACCTATGCGTATGTCATAAAAGAACATTTTGTTGGCAGTGGCAGACCGGGACTGGGCCAGATCCATGCCACACCACAATGTGACACTCCAATCTAAGCAGGAGTCTCATATGATATAAACGTATGCATCTTGTAGCGAGCCTCTCTCCCCGTGAATATCCCAAGACGTACTGCAATATTTATTCCGGGGGCAGCCGCTGATTTGATTAAGCACTTTGTGTAGATTACTAATTCGTTCATACACGGTTCACTTGCTGCGAGCTGGAAGTACGACACATCGAATTTTAAGCCGGTAACGAAGATTGAAAGGCATGCCTGTGCTAACAAGGCCCATAAACAGGGAGGGAGGGAGCGAGGGTGTCTGTACACGAGCAGCAGCAAATCCCAGTCTCTTTTCACATGTCCCTACAGTGTGCTACGTCTAACAAACAGACACACACACACAAACACACAGAGGCTATACTTAACACAAGCATAAACATACACAGACATGCATATAGGTCTCCATTGCATACACCTACATATAGGTTATGCATGTCAAGACGCACGCACGCACGCACGCACGCACGCACGCACGCACGCACGCACGCACGCACACACACACCTATATGCACGTACACACAACAAGCACACGAACGGCACACACATACTAAGACCGACAGACCTGCATACAAACTCACCAGCGCACACACAGGGGTGTCACAATAAGGGGGGGGGGGGGGGGGGGGGAGTGTGACTGGGTTACTAGGGCCCAAGGTGGAGGGGCCTTAATTATTTTATACTTTAGCTATTGAGAAATAGCAGATATACAAGCTCTGAGTGCCGCGCTGTGAGCTTGTAGATCTGCTATTTTTGAAAAGTCATGAAAATGTGGGCAAATCTTAGAATATAATGTATTTTTTAAGCGAACATTAGTAACTCAAATTTTGCTTCTGGGGGAACCCTGGAAGGAACTATATATTTTGAGATGGAGGTCCATGGCTAAATACATATCCCATGAAAAGGTTTGAGCACCACTGATAATCACGATAAAAAAAAATGCAGATCTACAAGCTTGCAGCGTGGCACTTTTATTTTTAAATAGTTAAAGCACAAAATAATGCGTTCCCGGTCTAAATGGGTAAAACCCACTCCTCCTATGAAGAACATTCATGGGGGGCCCGCAGTGAATCCTTGTACCCAGGGCCCAGAATTTGGTGTGACACCCCTGCGCGCACGCACACACACACACACACACACACACACACACACACACACACACACACACACACACACACACACACACACACACACACACACACACACACACACACACACACACACACACACACACACACACACACACACACACACACACACACACACACACACACACCAAAAAAAAACGAGGTGAAGGGAGAGACGGGCGCGCGGGGACCTGATTTGTCCAGATGGCTGGCTGAGGATGAGACATGGCAGCGAGGAAGAGAGATGTAACATCCCTCAGTTCTCACATCTCATCATATTAATACTCCACCACTCCACTTAAACAGCCTCCGTGAAACTGAAATTGACCATCAATGCGGTGTCATGTTAAATTAATACTGCCATCCACACAGGGGCGATGTGGCTCCCCTCACATCCCAGATGAAGACAGGGAATGACTAATTCATTTCCTGAGAGGAGAGGAGGAACCTCTCGCAATGTTTCACTCCACTCCCCACACCATCCACGCCCGCCTTTCGCCATACGCACACACTGGCTACACTCGCCTCTCAGAGGCTAACATTGACCATCATCTTTTAGAATAAAAAAAATCAGAGGGGTCTTCAACGTTTTCAGGCCAAGGACCCCCTTAGCTGAGAGAGAGAGATGAAGCAGGGACCCCCAGGTTCCATATACCGGTAGTTTCATCGTTTGACAGCACTATCATCAGTGTATTTTGGATTCATGTCAATTTGTGTTATCAGATATTTAACCACTTGAACCGTCAATACTTAGTTAACTTGACCTTTCACTCTGTACTTAGTCTGCTCTTTTTTTCCCCTCTACAACCAACCTCTTTGCTGAAAATAGCCGATCTACAAGCTCACAACGCCTCGTGCTGTGAGGTGTTGCGAGCTTGTAGATCTGCTATTTTTGGCAAAGGTTTTCAGAATATGGACGTTAGGGTTCAAGTGGTTAATATAAAAAAGGAGAAAAAAGGTTTCTATCACACAAAGATTTGAAGGACCCCCTGCAGTAACTCTGAGGACCCCCTAGGGGTCCCGGACCCCCTGTTGAAGAGCCCTTCTCTAAATATCATGTCCACTGATGCAGTATATTATTAGAGTCCTGGGCTATAGATATATGCCCAATAACACAAAATGCTATATATGAGACACGGCTTGTTGTAACTTTATTTCTCTGTCATTTCTTCAAGCACACTTCAAGCAACAACGGTTGCATTCTGAGCAGGAGCATGCATGCTCGTGAGTGTGTGGCCATTACTCTGCCACCCCCCTAGCCCCCTTCCCTTTGCTAAGTCTGAGGTCAGACAGCTTGCTCCTGTGAAAAAGTGACCAATTTACCTCAAAATGCAAATTCCAGCGGCACCCGCATTGGCAAAAATGCAAGTGAGCGCGTGTTTTCCCTTTCCCCCCGCTTTTCCTTAAAGGGACAAATTGACAAATCTGTGTGCAGCCTCCCACTACTGTTCCCTGATTTCACTGATTAATCAAGAGAATAAAAAGTGGGTCTTAATTAAAAGGATCTGGCCAACGCTGCCAGCCACAGACACTGGCAGACCCCCGCAGTCCTGCTTCGCAGCCTCACAAACAAGCTGCCTGGATAAATGACCACTACATAAAAGGTGAATCATTCAATGTAATGAGGGAACTTAGCAATAATAATAACTGGCACACACTGTCAAAAGGAGGAGCAATAGGTGCATTCCACAAATAAGAGCGGCATGAATGGAACAGGGCAATGTAATCTCATACGCCGCAACATAACTCAATCGAATGAAGAAAGGCAAAACTACGAGAAACACTGTCTAATTCAGTCTAAACCTTTGAGAATGCCCTTGACTTGTTTGAATCCATCTTTTTCGGGGCCTCCAGTGTCACTGCTTTAATTTCCTTAAGTAACATTTCTCCTGAACAGGAATCAAAAACAATGCCATGGATGTCTCATGTAATGTAATGCCATGCATGTATGTAAACATGCTGTTCATAAGAAGGCAGCTCGACATAAATCAGAATGACTCAAGTCAGTTAAAATGGAGATGTCTAAGGTTATAAAAGGTTGTTATGGTTCAAGGTGTTGCCAAGTGTTTTCAAGGCAAACACATGCCTTAGTAACTTTGGGAACTAGAGAAAATAAAACACAGAGTATTTTCTTTTTTCTTTGACCAGTGATGCTACTAGCCCTGCAAGTAGCATCTAGTAAAGGACTCATTAAAATAAGCATCCCTGCATACCCAGGATGCATACAACTCTATCCTTCCTGCTATCAGTCATTTCACTGCACCAGCTGAGCTTGTGGTGGAGTCTTCAATCCATTAGGGGTGTAACGATATAGTAACTGTATCGAAATATCGTTTTTAACTTAAAAAATCGAAGTAGATCGAAATGAAAACAGCTAAAATCGAATCGTATCGTTTTATTTTGTATCGTATCGAATTGGCAGTGCAAAGAATCGATTGTATCGATACTACCTACTTGTGCATTGTATTTAGCATTTTTAAGAAGAAAAAATAAAAAGGAGGGGTTTAATTACTTTTCCTTTCCATATAGCTACACTGGTCTATCGATAAATGTGTGTAATCTCTGGGTTCATGTCAAGGTGCAGGTTTGTCAATATACAATGTCCATGTATTTGGCAGATAATCACTGCGTTTACTTATTTATATCCATAATAATACATGTTTCCCTTAAAAACCTGCACTATCCACACCTTTCACACAGATTTAATTTCTTTGCTAAATAGTTACTATATCGATTTTAAATCATTAAATCGAATCGCATCGTATCACCATGAATGAACCAATATCGTCCATGTATCGTATCGTTAACCATGTATCGTGATATGTATCGAATCGCTATTAAAATGTATCGTTACACCCCTACAATCCATGCTTCTGTCCTTTATTAACTACATACAAGTAGATACAGTATATGCCACTAGTGGTTTAAATTAAAGTCCTTTTTGATGTTTTCACCGTTGATACATAATGCGTGTGTCGTCGTGGGACCCATAAAGTCATTCTGGGACCCATTTGAATGACCACCTGTTGGTAACAGGACCCAGGCCATTACATTGAAAACCTAGCAACATCACTGTTTGACATAATCTTAAACACACTTGAAACCAGCTATAGACCCAGTAACAAACTTGCTACGCCTCACAGACCTGCAAATGCATCTCAGACAGATGTAGATATATATGTCACGGTTTGTTAGAGAAACAGTACGGTCGAGAAACGGAGCACTCGTCGTGCGGCACGGGGCGGAACAAGCGGTCGCTTTGAGCCACAACGTCGTCCTCCAGGCGGAGCCGCTCGATTGTCCACGACATTGCAAGCGGCGCGAAGGCCAGCGGACCTGCTCTTCGCCCCCGAGCGCCGCAGGCCTGGGCAAGCCCACGATAAACGCCCTGTCCAAGTGACTACAATGGAGCACTCCCTAGCTCATAGTAAGCTAATGGCTAAACACTGCCGAGCTAGGCTAGTAAATAAAGAAAGAGAGTCGCAAACGAGTGACGTCAGCGCCTTCACTAGTGAATGGCTGTCGTCGCCATCTGGTGGCGATTGGTGTGTGGTGAACGACAAAACAAGCGCTCTTACAATGAACGTACTGAGTTACCCAAACGTACTGTAACATATACATACATATATGTTACAAGTAAAAGTCCAGAATTTAAAATGTACAAAAGTACTGGTATCAAAATGTACTTAAGAAGCAACTTCTACGGAATCTACGCAATGTCTCTTCAAATCAGGCGTTTGGCCAGTACCACATGCGAGGAGGACACACCAGGGACAGTCTCTAATCTGAACCACATTCAACACTGTTGAACCTCAAACTACCACACACTTGATCGTAGAAATGGCAAGCTTTCCATTTCCACTATAACTGCAATTAAGAAATAGCCTGTCACTCAATACGAATGCAATGGCCTGCTATGTCATGCGCACGCACACACGCACACACGCGCACACACACACACACACACACACACACACACACACACACACACACACACACACACACACACACACACACACACACACACACACACACACACACACACACACACACACACACACACACACACACACACACACACACACACACACACACACACACACACACAGCTCAGGACTTCAATTAAAGTCCCATTAAAGTTTGGGCTGAAAGGAGGGATGGACCATGGGAAGTAGAGAAGGGCATTTATTGATGGCGCCCTCACATCTCGTTCCTGCATTAAGTTGATTTTAAAAGCAATTAATACACATGGTCAGGGAAGAGTAATGGAGCGCCCTCAGTTCTTAACCTGCCGGACATTCCCCAGCCACATCCCTGACCAATGCACGCCTGCTTTGCATTATAAATGACAAGATAAATCTTAATGGATTGAGGATAATCAGCTAGGCATGAAGGCTGACATATATACACACACACATTAGACTCCACAGACAAACACACATGTGCATACACACAAGCTTGGACGCACACACACAAGGGAAATTAAGGGCTTTGAATACGTCTGCATTGATTATTTTAAATTATTAGCCCACCTCTCTTCGGGGCCTCCAATGCTTTTAGCCTGAGCTTTAACACATTTACAGAGACTTATTGACTATAATTACAACTGAGTCTCGGTAATGGACACATCAATTATGAGTCGCACATGTCTCTGACCAAGGCATTGCTCAGGGAATCCCAATCTGTGGTCCATTAGCTGGTCTGAGGCTCAATCAGTCTTTACCTTCTACCATCCTGAAATTACTATTACCTGGCGGGAGCAGATAGTAGCCTGCACATTAGCCTGCACTACTACAATATCATATGGGTTCAACATTCTATTGTTGTCAGAGGATATTTGAAAAAAACACTTGTCGACGTTGTTCCTGTCAGCTATTTCCACGACTAGCTAAATTTAAAACCTGAAAAGGTCAAGCATTTTAATTATTTCCAACAATTTAATGTTGTTGTTTTTAAGGTCCTCAAGACATCTCTTAAAAGTTGTAAGCTTAAAACGCCACTCAAACATTTCACATCCCTCTGTCTAGACAACTAGAGCAATCCTTTTTGCCTGCAGAGGGACAACTGAGGGAGTTTGCTGCTCCCCACGCCCAGAGGCGTCACAAGGGGGGACAAAGTGGGACTGAGTTACTAGGGCCCAAGGTGGAGGGGGCCTTAATTATTTTATACTTTAGCTATTGAAAAATAGCAGATATACTAAGCAGATATAGCCTACTAATCTCACAGCACGGCACCGAGTGCAGCGCAGCGATCTTGTAGATCTGATATTTTTGAGAAGTCGTGAAAATGTGTGCAAATCTTTGAATATATTTTTTAAGCGAACATTTGTAACTCAAATTTTGCTTCTGGAGGTCTCTGGCTGGAACTAAATATTTTGAGATGGGGGTCCGTGGCCAAATACATATCATTTTGGGGGTCCTTCACATGAAAAGGTTTGAGCACCACTGACATAGAAACATAGGTTTTTCAAAAAGAGCTTGCAGATCTGCTATTTTTCAATGGTTAAATCACAAAATAACACGTAATCCCAGTCTAAATGGGTTCAACACCATCCCCCTATGAAGAATATTCATGGGGGGCCCGCAGTGAATCCTTGTACCCAGGGCCCAGAATTTGGTGCTACACCCCTGCACGCCTTTCCCACTGCTCTCCCATTCTGGAACTGGTGAAAGTTCAAATTTGATGGAATGCATTGAAATCAGTGAGAGCCCAGGTGGATGAAGGGTATCAAGAACACTCCCTTTGAATGATTGCGACCTTTGCCAAATAATTGGTTGAGGAAAATAAAAGAAGACATATCACATGTTGTTCTTTTTCTTGCTTTTTGATTTGCAGTGCACTGCACACCCTATATTTTATGTATATCTAAAGAGCACCACCAATGCTAGTTTTGCAGATAAGATGCGAGAAAAACATGGCAGATGACAAAGAATATCTCTCCACTAGGTCGAAGGAGGAGAGGAGAAGAGGAGATGATTACTATGATGAATCATGACGTGACGTAAGATCAGGACTGGCATCTAAAAACAGCCTTGGTGGATTACAGATTTTCTGAAATAGCCAGCCCACAAATAAATGATTAGGTTTTTTAAGCTATTCAAAGAGCATCTCAACAGAAGTGTATGGAGGTACAGGTTCTATGGGAGCATTATACATACCTGTGTGTGTGCGTATGTGAGCCAAGAAGGCCATGGAGTTGCTGCTCTTGCAGACCTTGCCGCAGTATTTGCACACACTGCCCTGGTTCTCCTCGCGCTCGCGGTTGATCTGCTCGGTGTCTTCCTGGACGTACTTGTTGACCTCCTTCAGGAGCTCCTCATGTTTCTCCTTGATGTGGACGAACAGCTCCTGCTCCGAGTCAAAGCGCTCGGTGCATTTGACGCACTTGAAGGTGGCACCTCCCTCGGGCAGCTCCTCAACGCTGTTTTGCTCGTTGCGCAGATGGGCCGCGCTGGTCATGTGCTGGTTCAGGTTGCTCTCTGTGTAGAAGGACTTGCCGCACAACAGGCAATGGAAATGCTTCTCTTTGGACGGGTGCTTCATGGAGATGTGCACATTGAGGCCGCTGAGGCCGTCGGCCATGAAGCCGCAGTCTTCGCAGCGGATGCGGGAAGCGGCATAGTTCTCGTTTTTCACTTTCACCTCCCTGTGTTTGATCTTCTTGACGTGAGGGTTGGGTGGAGCAATGGTGGGGAACACTTTGGTCCCTTCAGTCAGGCATATTACGGCAGCCTCCCCCTCTGGCACCATGCACTCCTGCAGGGCCTGCTCCTGCTCAGCGAGGAACTTCACGGATACGATGCTGGCATCAAAGATGGGAGCCTTGGACACCTGTGTCTCGGGCAAAGAACTGTCCTCCTTGTCTTTGGTTATGTTAACATCTGCATTCATGATATCATCCTCCTCATCCTCGTCGTCCTCCTCACCATCCTGGCCATCCTCGCCCTCCTGACTGTCCCTCTCCTCTCCGTCCTCCTGGCTGTCCCCGTCATCCACGGTCTCTAGTTCCATGGCTTCCGCCACTTCAGGGTGGGTCTGAGATGCCATCACAGGTACCACATCATGAGTCGCTGGCTTCACTTCACCTCCAGGCTCAGATGTGATGTTTTCTATCTGAACCTCTGAGTTTCCCTCAACAATGACGGCCACAATCTCCATTTGATCCACATCTTTCCTGGACTCTGCAGTGCCAGTGTCTGGTGGAGCGGCAGCTGCTCTCTCTGTGCTTGTAGCAGGACTCTCGGCATCCAGAGCATGGCTACTGTCAGCGCATGCAACGGGTTCTTCTGCACAAGACTTGACGTCCATAATGACTGGGAACATCGGTGATTTTGGTGCAATGTTCCCCTGCCGTTCCAGATATTTCTGGCTTTTCTGCTTATGCTTGTCAGTGGAGGCGTGGCGAGACATCTCCCTGCTCGTCACGGCGTAGTAGCTGCAAGCCAGGCACACGTATTCAAAGTCTCGAGTGTGCTTTCTCTTCACATGCAGATGGAGTGAGGGGATCGAATGGGCCACAAAGTCACAATGGCTGCAGGCATTCACAGAGTCGTATTTACTCTTTTTGGGGCTTGTGTCCGGTTCTTCCTGATCTTCTCCACTGTTGTCTTTAGAGCCGTTGTCAGCTTCAGACTCTCCATCCGTGCCCAGTGGGGCTTCTTCTGCCTTCTGTGCTGCCACGTCAGAGTCAGATTCCGATTGTTTCTGTTTGGCAGACTCCTGTGCACGTTTGACATGTTTCTTGGTGATGCAGTGGCGGTCCATGTCACCTTTTGTCACGCAGCTGTAGTTGCAGAGAATGCAGTTGTAGCCGTACTCCTTACTGTGCTTACGGCGCACATGAACACTGAGGTTGGTAGCACTGGACACTACCAGGCCACAATGCCCACAGGTTGTGGTGGACACCTGCTTTGAGCGGACCCGGCTTTTCTTCTTGGCTGGTTCAGAGTCGTCCGATATGTCATCCAGTATGGCTTTAGCGGCCTCCACCTCACCTTCCTCCTCCCGTTCTTCGCCTGGCAGCGGCACACGCTCCCCGACAGCTTCCTGGGCCTCTTCGTCCGTATGAGTTGGAGTGAGGGCGTTATCTCCATCAGGGTCTCTTTTCACCTTCTCAATATAGTCCTCCAAAGAGGAGGGTCCTGCAGAGCCTTTCTCTTTCAAATGCACTGCTGGCTGGTGGTTCTCAGAGGACAAGTGGGCCTCCATCCACTCGAATGTGGCAGTAACATAGTGACAGAGTTTGCATTGATACCAGTCAGGGCTGGGGTGTTTGATTCTGACATGGCTCTCCAGCAGTGCTGGGGTGCTAACCCTGAACTCGCAGATGGTACACTTTTGCTGGAACCTGCTGTGGGTGGGTTTTGCTGCTGCCTGTGTCTGGGAAAGCTTTAGGTTGCAGACAGAAGCTGAAGCTGAAGCTGCCTCGTCTTCATCTGTGTTCTCATCACCGTCGACTGGAAGACAAGAAGGGAAGACACTGATATTTAAACATACTGACAAATAAACTTCAACACTCTTTTTAATTTTCCTCAATGTGAAAAAATTAAAGAATGATTACAATAATTGGGAAATAAAAACGTCAAATGTTTTTACTTGTTAATTTCTCATGTACTGTTGTTATGAACAGACCATTATATTCAATGAATAAGACCAACGACAGAAACCTTGTATTTCATATATCATCTTTTTTTCATACTTTGCCGTATGACAGTGTCACACAACAGTAGCTGATCTACCGGTACAAGCTCACAACATATTACATTGTGACGCATTGTGAGCTTGTAGATTGAACATTTCTGGTCTTCGTTTTTTTATGTTGAAAAATTAGGCACATTTTTCAAGGTTGAAATTCAAGTCTGTGGGTTTTATACATATTTAACCATGAAAAGTGTTAACAAGAGCTTATGACTAAATAATAACTAAGCTGAAAAGTAAATGTCTTGGACATACAAAGTCTCAGCCCGACAGCGACGATATGTTAAAGAGATAATGTACAGAATATTGTACTGTAATATAAGTGTTTTCCCTCGTTTATAGCATTTATTAGTAGATTTCATTATACTTCTTCTCTTCAGTAACATGTTGGGTGTACATTAAGGTTAAATATTTAGCACTTTCACTGGACAAGGGTACATCCCATACTCACATATTAATGGCACGTCTTTGGCGTGGACTCTCTTGGTATGCAGATCTAGGAGAGGCTTGTCCCTAAACTCTTGTCCACAGTAGTCACAGGAATGAATCATCTTGGGTTTTGGGGTTCGTTTGCTCACTCGCCTCTCTTGGACGGGGTTGTCCTCCTCCAGAGCTTCCTGCTCTGTGGCTGTCAGCTTCCCCTTGCCAGCAGAACCCTTTGCATATATCCCATGATCTTTGGTTACTGCTTTCACCTCTCCCGGGGCGATCACCGCTTCGGGCTCCTCTGTTTGTGTGGCCTCAGTCACTTCAATCTCTTGCAGTATTTCAGCTGGGCCCACATCAGAATTGTCAGCCTCTTTTTCTGACCCTGACGATTCTTTCTTGAATTTGCGTTTCTGTGCATGTTTTCTTGCTGTGTGAATCTTCAGTGCTGTTGGAGATTTAGCCACAAACATACAAATTGGGCAAACGTCATCTCCATCTTCAGGTACGTTGCCTTCTGTCCCCACCGCAACTGGTTCTTCACTTGCTTTATTGGACCCAGCATTCTCAGCCGGTGAATCCGTTTCACACATTTGAACTTCCTGACTAGCGCTCTCATTTTGAGCCACCTTGTCCTCAACACCTTCATCCGAGATCAAGTTTTGATCCATATTACATCTCTCTAAAGACAGATATGAATGACAAGCTGGTCGCTGGTTTCAACACTTTCATCCAAGTCCTGCAATCAAAAGGAAATCTTAATTTTAAAATTAGCTTAAAAAAAAGCAAGAAATGCCAAGAAAAACATTTCATACAATAAAAGTATGGTAGGCATTTAAAGGGCTATTTCACTTTAAAAAGATGAGTAATTTTATCAACTACTTTCATTAATTTGATAGAATTCTATAAAAATGTTAAATGTAAAAAATAATTGATGTTAATTGGTATTTTCAATGAATCTATCATGGTTAAAATGGAGTTTGGAGTTAAAATGGATTTGTATAGGAAGGGGGCGTGTTTGATAAAATAAGAAAATTACCCAATTTATTTTTTTAAAGTGAAATATCCCTTTAAAAAATTAATTCATTATTATTATTATTATCATTATTATCATCATCATCATCATCATCATCATCATCATCATCATCATCATCATCACCACCACTCTACTACTAGTATTAGCTGGGAGGGAATTCGTAAACATTGGGCACTTGGTGACAAGTTTTTGATTTTTGGTATGGTGTTAGGTATGGGTATAAGGTTTTCAAAAACCATCGCAAACAAATTGGGCTCGCCCCCTAGTGGTCTGTTTGCAATGAATCAAATATTCAATACATCAGTATATGGTTCAAACCCCAAATAATTGATGAAAGAGATTTTTCAATGGATTCTGTTACTATTGGGTATGATAAACAACATACTAAAAATTCAGGAAAAAATATCTACCGGAAAGGCACCATTTTCAAGATGGCGTCCACGATGGCTGCCGGGAGCTGAAAATGCCTATAAACGGGGTTTTAATGTGTAAAAATTCATAATAAATCTGCACTTGGTGAAGAGTTTTAGATTTTTGGTATGGTGTTAGGTATGGGTATAAGGTTTTCAAAAACCATCGCAAACAAGTTGGGCTCGCCCCCTAGTGGTCTGTTTGCAATGAATACAATAGTAGATCTGTCAGTATATGGTTGAAACCCCAAATAATTGATAAAAGAGATTTTTCAATGGATTCTGTTACTATTGGGTATGGTAAACAACATACTAAAAATTCAGGAAAAGATATCTACCGGAAAGGCACCATTTTCATGATTGCGTCCACGATGGCTGCCGGGAGCTGAAAATGCCTATAAACGGGGGTTTAATGTGTACAAATTCATAATAAATCTGCACTTGGTGAAGAGTTTTAGATTTTTGGTATGGTGTTAGGTATGGGTATAAGGTTTTCAAAAACCATCGCAAACAAGTTGGGCTCGCCCCCTAGTGGTCTGTTTGCAATGAATACAATAGTAGATCTGTCAGTATATGGTTGAAACCCCAAATAATTGATAAAAGAGATTTTTCAATGGATTCTGTTACTATTGGGTATGATAAACAACATACTAAAAGTTTAGGAAAAAAAACTACGGGAAAGCCATCATTTTCAAGATGGCGTCCACGATGGCTGCCGGGAGCTAAAAATGCCTATTTAACGTGTAAAAATTCATATAAAATATGCACTTGCTGAAGAGTTTTTGAATTTTGGCATGGTGTTAGGTATGGGTATAAGGTTTTCAAAAACCATCGCAAACAAGTTGGGCTCGCCCCCTAGTGGTCTGTTTGCAATGAATCAAATAGGTCAGTATATTGTAGACCACTAGGGGGTGAGCCCAACTTGTTTGCGATAGTTTTTGAAAACCTTATACCCATACCTAACACCATGTCAAAATGTAAAAGCTAGTTCCATCCATCCATCTTCAACCGCTTATCCGGAATCGGGTCGCGGGGGTAACAGTTCCAACTGAGACCTCCAGATTTCCTTATCCCGAGCAACTTCCTCCACTCCCTCAGGGAGTATACCGAGGCGTTCCCAAGCCAGCCTGGAGATATAATCCCTCCATCTGGTCTTCGGTCTGCCACGGGGTCTCCTCCCAGTGGGACGTTCATCGAGGACCTTCCTAGGAAGGCACTCGGGAGGCATCCGTACTAGATGCCCGAACCACCTAAGCTGACTCCTTTCCAAGTGTAGGAGCAGCGGTTCTACTCCAAGTCTCTCTCGGGTGACTGAACTTCTCACCCTATCTCTAAGGGAGATACCAGCCACCCGTCTGAGGAAACCCATTTCGGCCACTTGCACCCGCAACCTTATACTTTCGGTTATGACCCACACTTCATGACCATAGGTGAGAGTAGGAACGAAGATTGCTCGGTAGACAGAGAGCTTTGCCTTCCTGCTCAACTCTTTTTTCTTCACGACAGTGCGATTTAGGGACTGCAAAACCGCTCCTGCTGCTCCGATTCTCCGGCTGATCTCCTTCTCCGTCTTCCCCTTTCTCTCATTCGTGAACAAGACCCCGAGATACTTAAACTCCCTCACCTGGATTAAAGCCTCATTCCCTACTTGGACTGCACAATCCATCGGTTTCCTGCTAAATCTGAGGCCTGCCATGGCCTCAGATTTAAAAAAGCTAGTTACCAAGCTAGTTACCAAGTGCATATTTTATATGAATTTTTACACATTAAATAGGCATTTTTAGCTCCCGGCAGCCATCGTGGACGCCATCTTGAAAATGATGGCTTTCCGGTAGTTATTTTTTCCTAAACTTTTAGTATGTTGTTTATCATACCCAATAGTAACAGAATCCATTGAAAATCTCTTTTATCAATTATTTGGGGTTTCAACCATACTGACAGATCTACTATTGTATTCATTGCAAACAGACCACTAGGGGGCGAGCCCAACTTGTTTGCGATGGTTTTTGAAAACCTTATGCCCATACCTAACACCATACCAAAAATCAAAAACTCTTCACCAAGTGCAGATTTATTATGAATTTTTACACATTAAAACCCAGTTTATAGGCATTTTCAGCTCCCGGACGCCATCGTTGACGCCATCTTGAAAATGGTGCCTTTCCGGTAGTTATTTTTTCAAGATTTTTTAGTATGTTGTTTATCATACCCAATAGTAACAGAATCCATTGAAAAATCTATTTTATCAATTATTTGGGGTTTCAACCATATACTGATGTATCGAATATTTGATTCATCGCAAACAGACCACTAGGGGGCGAGCCCAACTTGTTTGCGATGTTTTTTGTAAACCTTATACCCATACCTAACACCATACCAAAAATCAAAAACTCTTCACCAAGTGCAGATTTATTATGAATTTTTACACATTAAAACCCAGTTTATAGGCATTTTCAGCTCCCGGCAGCCATCGTTGACGCCATCTTGAAAATGGTGCCTTTCCGGTAGTTATTTTTTCAAGATTTTTTAGTATGTTGTTTATCATACCCAATAGTAACAGAATCCATTGAAAAATCTCTTTTATCAATTATTTGGGGTTTCAACCATATACTGATGTATCGAATATTTGATTCATCGCAAACAGACCACTAGGGGGCGAGGCCAACTTGTTTGCGATGTTTTTTGTAAACCTTATAACCATACCTAACACCATACCAAAAATCAAAAACTTGTCACCAAGTGCCCAAAGTTGATGTTTTTTGACGGATTCCCTCCCAGCTATATAGGAAACCAAAGTTTTTGTCTGCAGACACGGATAGATTCCAACAGTTCCTAACCATTCACACTACTGTACAGACCAAATAGGATAAATACAACTGCAGATACACATGATGGTTAATGGTAACCTGCAAACGTGGTTCATAATCACACAACACAACATATTATTGAATTAACTCACTGAAGCCCCTTCAAAAGTTGTTCATAATCTTTCAACACACTGTAAACTTAGCTATTTGTCGCCATCTAGTGCTTACAGAAGCAAACTGAATTACTGAAAGAACTGTTGGAAATTACTAGGCTATATCACAGACTAGAGCAGCGAGTTATTTAAACTTCTTGAACAAATACACATAAACATGTATTGTACCCATAGCTGTGCAAAGCCACCTTTAAACGGTAGTTGTTGTTTTTGTTTTTTTTTAAGAATGTGTCATCTCTAAAGCGTGTGAAATGGGTTGAATTGTTCAGATACTGTAAGCCGTTTTTCTACTGTACCTCTGATAAACGTTGCACGCCCAGCATATTCTGAATGCTGTGCCAGTAGCCTATATTTTAATATTGACCAATAACCACTGCTGGCTGCTGGTGTGATTTTTATGAATTGAGTAGTCTACAAAGGAGGGACCTCAATTTAAACAAGCTATTGAGCCATCTAGTAGTGTTTTTCCTTTTAGTTGAACTTGTATCAGTGAAGTACTGTCCTGATTGATTGATTGATTGATTGATTGAAGACTTTATTAGAAGTTTGCATAGGAAAAGGTACAGTTTCATGACGGTACAGTTCACTGGTACAAGGTCTACTAAAAGGAGATCCATGAAAAGACTAAGCTTATTTCCACAGGAAACCATTAAAGTATCTCATATAACATTGAATGACAGACAAATAGAACACAGTACTATGCAGTAGATATGTAACTTAGAAAAACAAAAAAGAGAACAGTAAGTCTAAACAAACAGTAAGTATATACAAAGAAGGGGCAGGGGAGGGTAGGGTTGGGCTAGGTTAGTTTTTTTACCAGTTGCGAACGGCTGCTGCCTGTAAGTGGTTTTTCAGGGCAATTTTAAAGGATGCTAGTGATCCACACTCCTTTATGGCCTTCGGTAAGGCTTTCCACATTTTGGTGGTATTATAGCAGAAAAACGAGTTTGACCCTTTGTTGGTTTTGACTCTGGGTTGGAAGTGATCTGTGGCGCTGCCTCTGGTGTTGTAATTATGGACATCCTTAATGTTTATAAAGTATTTTGACAGGTACTTGGGTATCATAGTGGTGTAGTGTATCTTGTACACCAGCCAGGCCCATTGCAAGTTGCTGTACTCTGTCATCTACTCTGAGCCACCCCACTCTTAACTAAACTGGTGAGTACCTTTTCCTATGCAAACTTCAAATAAAGTATTCAATTTTTTCAATGAAATGTTCCTTTAGCTGTCAGAATACTGAAATATGTTATCTTGTTGTATTATTAAGAGCAGCTCTCTGATATTGTAAATGTTGGTGAATTTGGCGGTAGCCTGCACCGTCAAGTCAACCGTCGTACGATTATGTATACATGAGGCTTTGGCTTTAGCCAAACACACACACAACTATTACCTAGCAACCTAGCCAATGGATTACCAAGCTTCCCCAAAGTAAACCCCACTGTTTTAATGGCGCATAATGTTGCGTGTCTAACGCGGTGTTTATATGCCATCCCTTGCTGCCACTGTTAACGCCATATTGTGGACGTTTGACCATTAAAAGTACTGCTGTTGTTGCACACAGCGTTCAGGCATGTTGCTTGTTGTTGGCTAATCAGCTAGCAACATGTTCTGTGACTGTCACTTGTGTGTATCTGTGTGAATGACGAATAGCACAGCCAATGACATTGGGATATTGTCCTCGCTGTCCAATCAGAGCGTCTCGAAGGCGGGCTCTGGGGGGGCTCCGAGGGCTGGAAAACGACGGCAGCACAGAGGCCCAAAAAGTAGGTTAGCATCGACCTTTGAGTCGCTTGTTACTATGCGACTAACGGTGGCGTTAAACCTCCCCGTTTGTCCCCGAACGAGCTTTTTACTTCTACACAATGTTCACGTCGGTGATATAATGTTGATTCAAATTGTCTTACCGTTGTATATGCCGGTATTGTCAAGGTCCGCGCTTTTTGCTGCTGGTCACTAATGGCGTCCCGTAGCATTGCACTGTGACGTCACCACCAGAGGGTGGCCCAAGCTGTTATGTTAATCACCTGATTGAACTATTCATGTCGAGATATTATAATAATTATGTGTGTGATAAAAGAAAACACGACTTTGATAATAAAACATCGTTTATATCAGTGTATTGAGTCTTTTCATTTCATACTGAAAACTTCACTTTCAAACTGTAGCTATTGATGATGATCAACAAAAAATTGGTTCAATGAAACCACATTACCACATAGAATTAGGGAACACAAAAGCAAATAAAACAATTTTGGAGATCCTTATTTTCCTTTAATATTTCAGTTACTTGTTATACCCCTATGCAGGCTATATCGTTTTGTTCTGTATTGATGTGTATTTTTTGTTGATTTGTATAATATTGATTAATTGGTTGATTTATTGAATACTTTATTAGAAGCTCGCATAGGAAAGAGTACAGGATAGTAGGCCTACTAGTTCACTGATACAAGGTCAACTAAAAGGATAAAGAGCACCAATAAAGCTGTTAGGCTTGTTTGCATGGGGGTCCCTTTGTACTCGATTGAATAGGTTTGCAAAAAGCATGTTGTGTTTTGTTTAAAGATGTATGGTACATAATTAATTCCTTCCACGTGGTGTGTTTTTTCTGTGTATAGTTTATGGAGGATTAATTGAAGTCATTCACATGACATCATCAGTTATGGGACATTTGTAACAGGCTTTGGTGTTCCCATAGAGTAGGCTATATGGGTGTTCTTTTTTAAAGATTTGTTTATTGGTTAGGACAGTAGACTGACAGGAAATGGGGGGAGAGATGGGGAGCCACACGCGGCAAAGGTCGTCCAGATTGGGACCAGCGACGCTGCTAGGCATCCATGCCTGTGTCACTGCCTAAGTGGTATGCGCCTGGACCAGTAGGCCAGCGGGGCGCCCCCAAGTGTTTTAATTGGTGATTAGCATTAAACTATTTGTACCATAAGTCTCCAATAGAAAAGCAATGGATTTGTCATGCTTCAAACTTTTTGCTCCGGAAGCATAAAGGTTAATATTACACACAATCAGTTAAATACTGGTTGTGGCTGGAGTTTATGGACCTACACATGTGTCTGGTCATGACATCATTCAGGGGTCCTTGAGCCACATTCTAAAAATACAGATTTTTGCTATAGCCTAGTGAAGGTGACTGAGGAGGAGGGAGGCCTACTTTTTGGGATTATACCAGCTGGTTTCGGACAACAAAAAGTTGTTTCTTCCCCCGACTATGAATAGATGTATCTCTTTTATTATTATTTTTTTGATATGCATATGAAACAGACACAATGATAGTTATATATAATTTACTCTCAAATGGCCACCCAGTGATTAATCACCACTTCTATGTGACATCGCAGTGTTGGCGTTGCCACAGTCTGAAGATGGATGAATGCATGGGCTTTAATTGATACAGTAGTCTGGCAGGTCAGGAGGTGATAAATGAGACCCCTGCAATGAGTACACTGTTTACTTTCACAGTCATTTTGTTTAATTCATCACAGTCAAAATTATGTGACATGGATGGTTGGAAATGCAAACCCCATCTCCCATTTTTCATTAGGCTTCATTATTCATTTTTGCTCGGTAGCTGTCTTTAACTAAAATAAGAGAGGTTGGCTTTGGTGGACAATGCCTGAAAGTGTGACTTGCAGACAGTATACTTTGCCTGCTTCTCCCACGATTCTGTATATTTCTATTTTCTACCTAATTTCTTAGTTTTTCTATCTATGTCTTTCCCCAAAACATTCCTGAAACATTCATTTCACAGCACAGGCACACGAATGTTCAAAGTGATTGGAAATGGACAGCCAAAAATCTCTTTATTTGCCTATAGCTGAACAGGAATGTCTTAGATTGCAATTGCATATATACCAGTATCAACACATAATCTTATATTAAAATAAACATAGTAAAAATCAAAGCTTAGATGGACTGAAAAAAGGAAATTAGTCTTTCTAAGAAACACTAGTGTTAGAATCTGACGGTCCCATTTATTATGCAAAATTCGCAAATTCAGTTAGCCTGGAGGCCAGACTAAAATACCAAATTAATTAACAACTGTGCGAGCTAATTTAGTTGAGAGAGCTCATAAATGAAAGCCGCAAACAGCTTGGTCCCCTCAATGAAGTTGTACCTGCAAATTCCAGATAAAGACAAAAGAGCAAGGGGAGAAATATGTTATTGAATAATTTACACTCTGTTTGAATTGACTTCCAAGGTATCTTGGACTTCTTGTCTCTCACCTGCTCATCTTCTCATTCTGAGAGTGCTCTCCGTCATCGTGGGCACCAATTGGCAGCATCATCACACTTTTACCCGTCACTTCTTTAAAGTCCTGGGCTATGGGAATGGTTGATCCCTCACGGATCAACTCAGGGTCCACTCCAAACACTGGCACACAGAAAGGATGTAATAATGGAACAAATGAAACAAAACCCAACAACATGCACCTTCAGCAGTTTAAATACAATTTGAAAACACCTGTCACAGGATGGAAGGGTATCATTAGACTTGCCGATGCAGTGCCACTCGAGCTGTCTGCCTCAACTAGCTTCTCTTCATGAATTGTTAACAATGGGGGCGATAGATCCATTACCAGGTGAAGTACAAATCTAAACCTACCACTTTTAACTGCTTTCTTTCCCGCTGCGTATTGTGGGTCCTTGAGGTCGGCCAACCAAGGTTTGGCTCCCACAGAGGAAGTCACCTTGAGCTTGTTGGGGCTTCTTAGTCTTTCAAAGACCCGTTTGAGATGCTCTTTCACCTGTTGTGGGAGACAGATTCTATAAAATAAAGTTTACATAGAGCTGTCTGTCTGTCTGTCTGTCTGTCTGCCTGTCAGTCTATCTCCGTTTGCCTGTCTGTCTATCTCAGACATTGTAGCAGAATTGGTAATAGTAAAAGAAAAAAGAAATTGGGCAGAAACTTTGTATTGCGGATGACTGATGTAATATTGACTAGGTATGGGACGATACACGATATAATCGTGATAAAAAACACTCACGATAATCGTATCGTGGAGATTTAATTTATCGTGATATCATCCTCCATCATGCACTGGGATCAATTCACCAAATGCTCTGCCCCAGGATAATGGATTTTCATTATCGCAAATCGTAATCGTAAATCGCGTCACAATAATCGTGATATGAAATTTTCATATCGTCCCATCCCTGGTACTGACTGACATCATAGATAATACTGTACAACAGTGATGACTGATTGAGTGCTGAACACACCTGGATGATTGAAGGTCAAGGCCAGGTCAAAACCTTCAAACATATTGCTTTTTGCCTATTGATCCCACACAACACCAGGCACACGTCTGACATTTCGCTGCCCTTTTAGTTATTGATCACTATTGCTTAAGTTAGGTTACATTAGGTTAGGTTAAGTTAAGTAGATGCAATGGTTCCATTTGCCAATACCTGTCTCACAACTTCAGGTGGGTCCATATTGGGCACTAAACGTATTGAGAACTTCCCAATGACCCGCCTAGGAATAACTGTTTTGCTTCCTGGTTCTGAGAATGCTCCTTGAATTCCGTGCATAGACAGGGAGGGATAGCGCCATCGAGCCATCAAGACTTCTTCCTGAATCGCAAAAGGATGCTCTAGTTAAAATTCTAAATAATTCCAAATTCCAATTCAAACCCATTTTAAATATTAACATATGAAACTGATCTGCCGTCTCATCAAGGCTGGCTAAATTGCAACATTAGACTGCTTTGCCCACACTTTACCTTTGTGTCTTGCAGGAAATGTTTTACACCAACTGCATGTTTCATTTCCTCCAGGTCAAAGCTGATGTGCTCATAGGTGTTCCTCTCATCACCAGTAAGGGGCGCCACATCATCAGAGATGCCAGGAATGAGAATCTTACCTGTATGGTCTGACAGACTTCCTATTGGCATGCAGAAGAGGATAGCAAAATTACAAAACTAAACATTGACATGTTTACATTTGATAAAACTGATACCTTGTGGTACCGATGAATAAGAAACAAACCTCTCTCTCACCTAGTAACGTTATTAGGTCAGACATAGGTTCATGGATCGAACCCCCATATACCCCAGAATGAAGATCTTGTTTGGGTCCGTCAACCTTGAAATACACAGATCAGGGTTAATTGGCTTGTCTGAACTGCTTTGCTTATTTGTATGGCTGATTAATGCAAAGGATTGGGCTGCAATACATTCATTAAAGGGGAAGACTACCCATTTTCAATATTGAACTATGTCATTAATAATATAACTCCTCTAAGGTATATTAATGACATAGTTCAATATTGAAAATGGGTGGTCTTCCCCTTTAAACAAACTAAGTATGTGAATTCACAATATGTTTTTTCCCCCCTGACATTCAGACAAATCACTTCAAACCATTTCACTTCACCTCCACAAAGAAATAACAGCTACCCCTGGTTCCATAGGTCAGAGCGGGACTTTTGGTTGCCCAAACATTGTCAGAGATGACAATGTAGTCCACGTCTGCAAAGAAGCTGTCATTCCTCTTCTTGGTCAAGTCCAACAAACCGAGTGAGCCCACCTCTTCTGACCCTTCTATGATGAATTTCAGATTCACAGGTAAATCCTGAAAAAGATGCAGCAGCATGACTTTGTATAGTTGAACATAATGCAGTTTAGAATCACACACACACACACACACACACACACACACACACACACACACACACACACACACACACACACACACACACACACACACACACACACACACACACACACGCACACACACACTTCATTTAAATGTATGCAATGTGTAACCTTCTCAGTTGCTTGATACGATTCAACAGCATGAAGCCAGGCAAGCACAGGTCCTTTATTATCAGAAGCACCTCGCCCATACAAGTTACCTAGAAGAGGGGAATAATGACATAATGCCTTTTCAGTCTTTTCACCTACCTGTCTGAGCCATTTCGCCTACCCTCAATTCTGCTGTCAGACTGTCCATCTTTGCATATTATCTCTTTGTCATTTAAATATTATAATGACTGTGACAGTGGTGTTACCTGTCAAACAGGTGCATCCAAATAATTCATTAATTCATGTCCCGAACTCGAGTTGTACAATGAACAGTATTGTAGGCTAGGCTATATTAATTGTTTTAACATTAGGCTATACAAAATGTATAGCATAATGTATTAGCCTATATATGTTACACCAACATAGCCTAAATAGCCTATAGACTCAACGTTGCCTGTCAACAGGCGCTTTTTAAATGTTCTAGCTGGGTCCGTGGCATACAGACGGACAGACAGACAGACAGACAGACAGAGACAGACATCTGTATTGATGTGATTATGGAGTGCATATAGCCGTGTGTAATGGTCACCGTTTCACAGGTAACACCACTGTCACAGTCACTATAACATTTAAATGATAACATAATATGCAAACATGGACAGTCTGACAGCAGAATTGAGGATAGGCGAAATGGCTCAGACACGTAAGTGAAAAGACTCTCCTCCACGGCGAAAATGCCAGGTGAAAGGACCAAAGTGTTTAGGCAAAAGTGCTGGTGACCGTTGGCGTTCACATCAATTATGACGGCTTTATCGTTATGGTGTGGACGCTGCCATCCACTTCAATTGAAAACGATATTTTTTTTTATCTTGATCGCGTCCAGTGGAAAAGGGCCTTTAATGGGTTAATCACCACAACTGAGCTATGATGAATGGCAGCCAATGTGACATGGGGAACTCACCGTTGATTTCAGTCAGGTTATAGGGATCAGTGACCCAGCCATCCTCCATCCTGGCTGGTTGAACATCCACATGACCATATATGCAGAGGGTGGCTTTCTCTGGGACCCTCGCAAATTCAGCCAACAATACAGGTGGCACAGCAACGGTCTCCCCGCTGGGCAACTTTCAATACCAAGGCACAAAGTACAAGCTGAGATTTAGAGTGTGTTTATATAGTGTGTTTATTTTGTGAGTGCATGTGTGTAGTAGGGCATTAACTAAAAAGTCGACAAGTCGACTTCATTACACAAGTCGACTCCCACCAGAGAAAGTCAAAGTTGAAAAAAAAAAATGTTTTTTTTTTCTATCATTATTTTTGCTCCATGTGTGCAGCTATAGGCCTACAGCATTCAAACTGTAGGATTGCTTATTGTCAAGAACAGAATGATCCAATATTACAGTGCTACATTACATTTGGTATTAACATGCTCACTCGAGAGGCGTTGTGAGCATGTAGATCTGCTATTTTCAAATTTCTGCCTCTATATATTTCACAATTTGGACAATGTTTAATTTGTCATTTTAGAGGTATTAAAAAGTTCTTAATGGCACTTTAGAAATGTGAAGATACCCTCTATATACTTAAACTTTATGTTGGTTTGTTTACAGTTGAGTGAGAAAACAATGTTGCACATTAAGTTAAGCCATCTGGGGACCCCGGGGTCGTGACTCATGTGTGATGTGATGACGTCATCAAATGATAAAGTCGACTTCAACTCAACTTTTTACTGAGTCGAGTCGACTTGCAAAAATCACAAGTCATTCATGCCCTAGTGTGTTGTGTGTGTACACTTCAAGATTTACCCATTTGATACTTATTTTGCAATGTTGTGAACTTGTGTGTGGGTGTGTTAAATACTACTTCATTACCTGTTGTGTGCCGACATCTGCCAACTCCACGCTAGCTCCTAGTTCTCGAAGCCGGTCGGCTGTCATGTTCAACATCTTGTCAATTTCTCCCCATTTGTCCGGAGTGGATGAATCGCTTTCAACAGCCACCCACTCCCTCAGCCTCTGGCACACGAACAGCAGAATGGACATTAATTAATATCACCAACATCTTCCAGACTGAGAATCCACAATATTCGGGCATGTTTTGGTGAATGGTTGAACATAGCACAGTATCTGGAAGTTTTCAGTTGCCTTTAGTCACTCTGTGTTCAGTCCTTCTGTGTGTCTAATAAAGCATGAAACATGAGCCCTGCAGCTCTTACCTCAATGAACTGGTTCTGGTTTTCAGTGACATATTGGAACAAAGGCTCCAACATGGTTGGCTTCGTCACAGAGGTGGGGGAGAACGAATCTGAGGCATGTAGCATTAGTAATACAGGAACAGTGTACTGTACCTGAAACATAAGGTAATGACACATGAATCAACATTAGTTTAAGTTTGGTAAATCAAGTAAGTAAACATGCACTGTAACTACTATAATCAGGTAGACCTATACTGTATAACATAACATGGAGGGAATTTCATTTAGCAAATAACATTGCAGACCTACCAGAGTTGAATATCCTAGAGGAATAATGCTGGGATCAAAGATCCTTTTTTCTTTATTATGCAACCATTGTGGTAGTTAAGATTTATATCCAGATAATGGATTACTTAATGTTTTTTTCTTTTTTTTTCTTTTTAGTTAATATTTTCACTGAGTGTCCTAGCTACTTGTTCACGTGATCTAATGTGACTATCCCATTCACTGAATCTGAGTCAAAACAGTGGTGTGTTCCTAGACCTATAGTCTAAGGAGAAACTGGGTTGGGCATTGGGGAAAGCATGAGAGAGAGAGAGAGAGAGAGAGAGAGAGAGAGAGAGAAAGAGAGAGAGAGATTCTATAGAATATAGCCTACCTCCAAAAGTCATGCTCATGCTTGTACGCAAAACATGAAAACCATGCATAATCATTCATCAATGACTCACCAAGGTTAGCAAACGCCATGCACGGTCCTGTGAAAAATGTTGCAAGGGAAGGTTCCTTTGTGTAGCCAACATTTTTCTGCTGATCTGCCTGTCTCTCTCTTTCTGGTGACTGCTTCAGATGCAGCATTCACACTGAGCTCATAATGATCTCCACATGGCTCCATATCCTGGCCTGGTTTTAGTAACTCCCCCAAACGTTCATACTGTATTAGGCTACACCAGAGATATGGGACTTCAGTTCAGCTATCATCATGATCAGTTTAATTACCATTTACTACTATGCTATACAATACAATTTCAATTTTCAATTCAAAGGAGCTTTATTGGCATGCGAAAACAACGTTTAAATTGCCAAAGCAAGTGTCACAAATAGGGGAAAATGGTGAACATAATACAGTTGGATCAGTTGGTTTACACAATGCTGTACCCCCTACTACAGCATTGTGTAAACAGAGCTATATCGCATTGTCAAATTTGTTATAAATAGCAGCATTATTTTCTCAAAATGCATTTAAAGGTAGCAGATCTGTTTCATACTGTATGTGCAGTAGGTCTAGATGTCAATGCATGGTTTGTAGTCCAGGCGGTTGTGTTATGTCACGTTTAATAGCATCCCATCTCTAATAGCCATAATAATGACAGTTTTTCTTCTGTGTGCTATCTATGCCTATGGATGGAAATTATGTAAGAAAAGTCTGTGTTGTGTCTGGCATGTTCCAATCATTGCCACTAGATGTCTCTAAAATCCATATCTTATTTGACAGCTCAAGCATGCGATTGGTTTGGTCTTGTTCAGTCGCTGCTTTTATCAATGGATCGAGAGCACATCGCATCGTTAAAGCCAAGGTTAAGACCAATTTTAAACTGTCTCTGTGCTATCTATCTAAACATGAAACAAAACGCTATAATGCATTAACAGAGCCTGCTTTCTGCTTAGCATGGCCAGCGAGCCAGAGACACGTTTTGCTGTTTGTATTGAGCCATGTTAGCCAATGTTTGTCAACGTTAGCTCTTAGCCCGTTATGATCCGTTATTAAACAACTTGGCTAGATCATTGATGATTGATCATTATGACAAAGGAAAGCAAATAAATGCGTGTTAATAATCCAAACATTTATTTTTGCTTTGAACAGACAGACACACATGACAGCATATTATGTTATAACAGCTAAACGTGACCTACATAATCATGTTCATGTAAATAGCTATATAACGTGAGTTGGCAGCCATCCCAATCATGTTTGTTTACAGTTGCTGGACACGTTATAATCATGTAACGTTAGACTTAGAGACAGTTGGACTTAAAGGAGTAGTTCACCCACAAAATTATTTTATATTTTATTTTATGTTTGTTTTCTATATCGATTACTTACATGGAGACTTGAATTCATGGATCTATCTTAGTTTTTGTTCCAATATTCCTGAGCCAATAATTTGATCATAATAATAAAAATCCTAATGTATCCTCCTACCTGAACCAGTATGGGTAATCACATTATTGTCTTAGAAATGCGACAAAAACAACAACAAAATAAATCATTGTATTCAAGTCTCCATGGGCTGAGTAATCGATAAAAGAAAGTCATTTTGGGGGTGAACTATCTCTAACAGTGGCAAACATGAAACACCAAAATACACTTGACAAAACTGTAATAACTATCTTGTCTTTAATGGTCACTGTCTCTTGTTTTCCCATTGCATAAGATAAGCGATGCTGTCATGACTCAGATGACTTGGATCCGCTGATAATTCACAACAGACATGTTTGTGACCTTCCTCTTGCGCTGTACTCTGAGGTGAGACCTTCAGTTGTTTACACACTCAAGAGCAGCCAGCATGTGCACTGTTGCCACTGTGGAAATAAATAAGCAGCCAGGCAGGTGGTCTACGAAGACGAGGCCAAAAGAAGTGACTAGGGTATAGGCCACAGTCATGAGAACTTTAAACATAAGCTCACAGTGATGCATTGTGAGCTTGTAGACCGGCTATTTTCAAAATAAAATCTTGAAGAAAAGAAAAGTGAAATATTTTGAAAAAGCTTCTGACACAAAACTGGTATGACACAACATATCTTTAGGTGGGAAAGGGGCTCGTTTACTATTACCGCCTATTATTACCCCTTCTGGGCCTTAGGCTGTCAAGAAGAGTTCTCCAAGCATCTCGGTCCTGAGCCAACATCTCCAGCCAGGGGCGTCAATTGGGTATGGCAGGGGTATGCAGCTGCCATACCCTGGGTCCAGGGAGGGAAATAAAAGTTACTTATAAAAAATATAAATCCATGAATTTCTCTTTATCTATCTGTGCTGGTTATTATGTTGTTAAATTACAGTAAATAACTACAAAATGGTCACTTTAACAAGGTATTATAATTATATTCTCTCCATCTTGATAGAATATTCCCAGGTTCTGTAGGTCAGCTGCACAGGTGCAATAAATTATTGTTAATTGTGGCACGTTTACTAACATGCCAAGTTTAGCTGCACTTGAACAACCGTTCCAGGCTGCCATATCCAGCCCAAGAAACCGTAGAAACAGGGAAAAATAGAATGTACTTCTTAAAATAAATGTATCATGTCTGTTGCTAAGGTATGGCAACATGACTGGTGTCTTCACTTGCACGCGCGCGAAGCCAGTCATGTTGCCATACCGTAGCTTTTTCTGAACTGACGCCACTGTCTTCAGCTGTCCCCAAGTGTGGCCCATTTTCTTGGCACCAAGTCTCAGCACCAGGTGTTCCGTGATCGTCCCCACGTTCTTTTCCCTTGGGGGGTTCGTTCCACTTGAGGGACAGTCTTGTGGAGGTGTTTGTTTTCTTGTGTGTGAGGCTTGTCAGCGGAGAAATATATACCGTATTTTCCGGACTATAAGACGCACAGGACTATAAGGCGCACTGTCAATGAATGGTCTATTTTTGAACTGTTTTCATATATAAGGCGCACCGGACTATAAGGCGCACATAATATACGCTACCGTTGCGTTATGCATCCAACAGATGGAGCTGTGCTAAAGGGAATGTCAATGTCAACTAGAAAAGAAAATTTCTAAGAAATTTTAAGTGTGCCTGCAGCTCGCTAAGTCTGTGCAACCTTGTGTAGCGGTTGGTGTTAGTGTTTCGTTTTGAGAGGGTCGTTCCCCCTGAAAAACACGTTTTGGCATGAAACGGTTACGTTTTGCGCGTTTGTGGTGCCCCCTATAGGTCGAAGTGGAAATGCTTTTGGTCGAAGTGGAAATGCTTTTGGGTATATGTTCAGTATAGCGCCCCCCACTTGTGGTTAAAATTTGGTGTTGACTGGATGTTTCGTTTGTGATTTATGGCTACTTCTTACAAAACGGGCTCCTCCCGCTAACTTTGGAACCCTGTTACGGAAGAACGGTATGGACTATCAAAATATCGTTTAAATATGTTTATCGCATGAGTCCATAGATCGTGTGTATCGATTTTTGTGACATTTGGAGAAAATATGTAGGAAAAGGAGCAAAAAGTGTGTTTTGAAGAAAATTCAAAATGGCGGAAAATCTATCCTGACGCAAATGGGCATGGCCTATATGAGGAGATGCGTCATGACCCAAGGAATCCAGGGAAAAAGGAATTTTAATTTTCCGACCCACGGTTCAAGAGTTACAGGCCGAAAGGTAAAGTGGACTGTTATAGCGCCACCATGAGGCCAACTGACGAAATTATTTTTTATTTAATCCTTGATATCATTATAAATCTCCTCTCCAAGTTTTGAAACTGTAGCCCCTATGGTTTGCGAGAAAAAAAATATTGAATGTGAGTTTTTGCGATTCCCATCATAAGTCAATGGGTAAAATTAATTCACTAATAAATTAATATCAATTAAACGATACAACTTTTCTCTTAGAAAAGTAATAGCACCCCATTCCCGGCCGAGCCGCACGTTTTGATGTATATATTGCGGCGGTGGCGTAAATCGTGCGGCAGTTATTACGTGCCGAAATTTGCAAGGAACTTAATTACTTAAGTATGGTATTGGATTACAATAAGTGTTTTGCCATTGCATGGCAGGCACACTTAATGAATGATCCATATATAAGGCGCACTGGACTATAAGGCGCACTGTAGTTTTTTGAGAAAATTAAGTGCGCCTTATAGTCCAGAAAATACGGTATACATTTTACGGTAAATGGTAAATGGTAAATGGTGCATTTATATAGCGCTTTTTATCCAAAGCGCTTTACAGAGATTGTGCATTACATTCACCCATTCACGCACACATTCATACACCGGTGGCGGAGGAAACCATGCAAGGCACCAACCTACTCACCGGGAGCAACTAGGGGTTCAGAGTCTTGCCCAAGGACCCTTCGACATTAACTCAGGGGGAGCCCGGATTCGGACTGGGAACCCTTCAGGAACCCTTCGTGCTCTAATAACGGTTTCTCTACCCCTGAGCTATGCCGCCCCCGGTCCTTGACATGAAAATGTCTGAGAGAACCGCCGGTTTAAATGACATTAGAAAACAAGCCCAAATAAGCCACTACACTTTAGAAACAAGCCCAAAAGAACACAACCTGCAACTAGTAAGTGAATATACAGAAAAACAAGACCCAAAGTTGATTATAATAAATGCAGTTGTTCTCAAACTTTTTAATTTCAAGGACCCCATTACTCTCTCAGTTACAGGCATGCAAGGGTCCATTTGGAACACCTCCAAGGAACAGTGAGGGACCCCACTTTGAGAACAACTGTTCTCCTAGCACACAACAGTGTTTCTCAAACTTTTACATCTCTCCTTAACTCTGACAGTATACAACTGGACCATAGCAGGCCCATTTGGTTCCATTTGTATACTGTGAGAGTTACAGACTTGTATGGGTCAATTTAGACCCCCTTAAAGGAACCCACAAAGTCCCTGGAATCCACTTTGAGAACCTCTGCCCAACATTCCACATTCCACTTGTCATGTTTCTCTGTGAATGTCGCCTGTTGGACTGTTGTTTCAATGATAATAATTACTGTGTGCCAACTAACGCATTTATAACTTTCGTCCACTTTTCAGATTTAACAGCAAACGCATTGCCACACAGTTTGTCCAGCAGAGAGCTCTGTCAGGGGCAGATGCCATTAATGCACTTAGACCATTTTACTTTGCGGTCCATCCTGACTTCTTTGGACAGTATCCAAGGGAAAGGGTAAGTGATCAAATGGCCCAAATATTATGTATTGGTCAACACTGTATGTTAATCAAATACATCAAATAGCCTACCTTATACCATGGTTTGCAGGAAGTGAATGAAAATTCACTCAAGAGGCTAAATGGCTACTTGGAAACCCTTCAGAAGCCTGGGGCACGCTCACTGCAACCAACTAAACTCACCTTCTATGTTAGGGAAACGAGAGACCACAGTGATATTCAGCAAGACCTCGTCCCCTCTGGTATGCCTTGTTTACTCATCATTACAAAGTATTCTCGTCGTTTAACTCAGTGGTTCTCAAATTTGGGGGGGGGGGGGGGGGGGGGGGGGGCAAATAATTTTGGGGGGTCCCCACTCCCCAGATGATTCACTTAAATGTGCACCATTGTTTTCTCACTCAACAGTAAACAAACCAACATACAGGGTATATCTGCACGTTTCTAAAGTGATAATTTAAGGACTTTTTAATACCTCTAAAATGACAAATTATTGGCCAAATTGTCAAATATTAGAGGCAGAAATTGTGAAAATAGCAGATCTACATGCTCACAACGCCTCGCAAACCAATGTTTAATTTGTAGTTCTGCTATTTTCACAATAGAACCATGTTATACAAAATGTAATGCCTCAACTCGTAGGGTGAGGGGGTCCCCAGTTCAAATATTACTATTTTGGGTGTCGCGGCCTCAAAAGGTTGAGAACCACAACCAAGATTGTTTGTTTTATAAAGTCAAATGCAAGAATATTGTCACCGTCGGGCAGAAACCTCGTATCTCCAAGTTTCAAATGTGTAAATCTTTTCACAAAGCAAAGCCCTGCTTCATCATACAAGGCCGTCACACACAAGTAGCGAAAACAGCAGATCTACAAGCACACAACGTCTCGCGGTGCGAGGCGTTGTGAGCTTGTAGATCGGCTGTTTTCACTAGTTTAATTCATTTCTAAAATGATAAATACAAAACAAACGGTTTTGGACATACAGTACAAGGTTTCCACTCGACAAACGACGATATCCTGGTGCAAACTTTCCCCATGCAGGGTTCCGGTCGGTGAGTTTTACCCTGCACACCAAGGACATGGTGAGCACAGTGATGAACGTGTTGACGTCCTGCAGTCTCTCTGTCAAGCACATGGAGGACCTGAAAACCAGCAAAGAGACAGCCAAAAGGCCCCCAGAAGCTGGGATACCCTTCTACAGACCCATCAAATGGGACAAGACCTACTATACGTTCACTGGCTTCAGAGATCCTGAGCAGGAGCTAGAGCAGGCCAAGAGAGTAGAGCCAACGCTCAGGTTGGTACGTTGCAGCAGTGGTGGACAAAGTACTCACATTATTTACTTAAAAGGATCCCTGACTAGTAAGCCATGTAGGCCTTAATATGTTATAATAACCCTCTTTAACCAAAATATACCATTTAAAACACTTTGAGAAAAAAGTTCATATTTTCAACCCATGGGGGAGCCGGTGTCAGTGTCCGTCGCAAGCAGTGATGACGGCATAGATGCTTTTTGGGTGGTCGGGCCCATAGGGTTAATATGGAACGTCAAAACAACGTTTTCTTTACTGTATTTAAAACATTGTCTTGATGCTCAGATTAACAGTATGAAGTAGGGTGGTGCTTTTCTGTTCTGTTCATATCAAGTACGATGTTTTGCCGTGCCTGTAAAGTGTTTAATTCAACATTTAAAACTTGTTTACACCGCCATTTTAAATGGGCCGACCACCCAAAAGGCATCTGTGACGTCATCACTGCTTGCGACGGACAACCCATGGCTCCCCCATGGGTTGAAAATATGAACTTTTTTCTCTCAAAGGAAGACATTTTAAGTTTTTTAAATGGTATATTTTTGGTTAAAGAGGGTTATTATAAGTTAACATATTAAGGCCTACATGGCTTACTAGTCAGGGATCCTTTTAAGTAAAAGTATCAATACTGCAATATAGAAATACTCTGTTAGGGCACGGTCACACCCCAGTACCTATGAGAGTGGATTCCCGATTCCGCCAATGAGAATGGAGCGTGTTTTGCAGAGATCCAAGTACTGTCAGAAAGCTGCTCCATTCCCATTGAAATGCATTGGCGGAATGGAGAATCCACTCTCTTAGGTACTACTTTGGTGTGACCGTGCCCAGTAAAAGTAAAAGTCTGGAATTCACAATGTGCTTGAGTAAAAGTACAAAAGTATTGGCATCAAAATGTACTTAAAGTACCAGAAGTAAAAGTACTCATTATGAAGAATGTTCCATTTCAAGTTTTCAACGTCTTTTGAAAATGGCAGATCTACAAGCATCACGGCACATTGTGAGTATCTGCTATTTTCAAATAGTGAAAATTGATATATGGCTGACTAATGTATGTTTTGTAATAATAATTGAAATCTCCAAGTAAGTAATGTAGTGTAGTAAAATAACAATTTGAATCTGAGATGTAGTGGAGTTGAAGTAAAAGAATTGGAAATACAAATACCTAAACATTTACAGAAGTAAATCTACTTAGTTACTTTACACCACTGGGTTGCAGCAAAAAACGATCTTGCTTTTGATGTTGTTTTTTCCCCTTTTTAAAAATATATACGGTACATAAATATCGTTTTATGTCACCGCCTTAACATGTGTTCCCTTTTTTAACCCTTTTTATTCATTGTTACATTTCAATTTAATCATATACCATGTCACCTCCTGCACGAGGTGTTATGAATTAACAGAGCTGTATGTTCCAAGAAAAAAGAAAAAAAGAAATTGTGGGTCCCAGAACCACTGCTCTACACCAAACCATATAGGGATGCTGGGGTTGTGAGAATTTTGTAATTTCAAAAATGTAATTCTACATTTATTTATTTATTCATTAAAAAAAAGAAAAAAAAACAGCTTAACACAGCGGGTGCCCACGAGGTGTCTACGCGACAATTTCTTTGATGTCGCTGGAGGCCCACGACGCGTTGGACGCGTTTACTGTAATTACAGTATAACTTTATATCTCACCGTTAGGTCGGGGCTACGCCTGGATGTAGCCCATTAGTCGCTTCGAGTCGACGCTGAGAGCATCGCGCGGCCGTTTTTCTCCGTATACTCCAATGCATTTCCCCATCTTTAAAGCCCTTTATCTCCGATGTTTGTTTTATGGCTAAAACTGTGGCCGCGTGCGGCAAAATGTCCAAATTTTGATCGGCAGTGAACAGCTATGATCAACACTATACAGTAAGTTACACAATAACATCCTGTCTGCGCTCATGTGACCAAGTGACGTCATCACGCATGCATTGACGCCAGAGGCGTAGCCATGGGTGGGCCTGACTAGGCCTAGGCCCACCCATTTCGTTTTTGTGCCCACCCAAAAAAATAAAATAAAAAATAAAAAATTATATATTTTTTTAATTTTATTACATATATTATATTTTTTATAGCATATTAAGTCATTTTGATGATAGTCGCATCCTTACAACAACTAAAATAACATAACATCATCATGTGGACGCTATAATGTGCAACAAGCGTCCTTCCCTGCTCGCAGCCAAGCATGTCTAGACTAGTGTGTCATGTAATTCTAATTTAGTCCATTTACTTCCTGTAAGTAGTCGACTTAAAAATAAAACCAATTGCTTATATATCATCATATTACGGCAGGGTCTTATTTTGAAATCCACCGTTACAGGAAATGCTTAAGCGTGTTGGGCTACTTGTCAAGAGTTGTTGCAGCCTGCACAATGTATACAGGATTCACGTGGATTATACTGACTCAAGCTTTTTGACTAATCTAAAGTTCATATTCATGATATGAAACCATGCTCCTGGGACTTAAAACAATACACAGCGTTTGAAAGCAGCAATAGGTGAGTGAGACTGGTTAATTACGTTCTGCTGGCTTGGCTGTTTTTGTTGTGGGAGAGGGAGAAGCGTCAGAGCTCTGATAAAAAGTTGACGGTGCAATTAAACATTTCGGTCTTTTCTCTTCATAGTTGTTTATTTTGTCTTGCACCAGTGACTAGGCTACTGGGTCAGTCTGCAATATCTCTCTGTGATACATTAGCGTTGTGCTCCGTGTGTATAGTCTTATACTAACAGGAGTGTTGTCAATTAAAATAAGCATCTCATGCCGTCATGTTACCGGCTTCTTCTCTAATATGCCATTCTGTTTTTGCACGGCTGGAATGACCCGCGCATCACTAGTGGACACCACGCATGAATTGATTATTTAATCATGCAAACCCGACCCAAATCGCACCAGAAGACCCGATCCGACCCGAAAAACATGGATTTTTTTTCGCGCACCCAGGCCCACCCAGTTGGGCTCAGGCCCAGTCGCCGGTTCGATTCTGTCTACGCCACTGATTGACGCAACAGGGCCTCGTATTCTTCTATGGAAGTGCTATGGGGGCACTCAGAGGGGATGACTGGCGCCACCTGGTGGGCAGTCGATGTGTTAATTAGGGTAGCCTTGTTGTGGCTCTGGCAGTTGATCGAATATGACTCGTCTTGTCTCGCACACCTCTCCCAGTCACTTGGATAGGTAGACAGCACTACTTTGGCAGGGTTTCAGAAGGAAGCCATCTCAGTTTTATTGATGTAGTATGACTTTATCCCTAAAACAAACATAGAGGTAATGTGATGATGGTAAATAATTTGTGATGGTGACCAATTGAAGAAATGTCTATTCTTGCCCCCAGCACATGGCTGAGAAAAAATGAGCCTACAGCTTCGAAGAAGCACAGGGCTAGTCTCCCTCGGCGAGAAGAACTGAAGAGACTGAAGAAGGAGCTGTGTCAGAAGTTTGCCTTGGCTGATATCAGGTTAACATTACATCCCATGCTGATCTTTAACATTCTTATACTAACTAACTAGAGTAGCAAAGTTACGGCAATGTCCTGCATTTAAAGATTGACCTTCCAAGGGATGCTACACATTGCATTAACGAACAAATGCTCTGCAAAGAAAAATATATATGATAACCAGTAAGACTCCCTAATCGGGAGATAAGCGTGATTTTAGGGCAAAAGGTGTAGGAGCAGTGTCCAAAAATGTGTTTGAAAAAATCAGCCTGATGGTGGCGCTATATGGGACAAATCCATGTTGATGAGATGAGTGTAGACATAGTGTGTACCGATTTGCGTGATTTTAGGGCAAAATATGTAGGAGCAGTGTCCAAAAAAGTGTTTTAAAAAAATCGTCCTGATGGTGGCGCTATATGCAATCAATCCACTCCTGACCTGCAGGTGGCAGCGCAGCTGGGGAGTCACCCACAGGTGCTGTCAGCTTCAGAGTCTCAGCCGGCTCTCTCAACAGAATCCAGAGGCTTTAATCAACCTGCGAGGTACTGGCACAGCCACCACACAGCCACTCTCACATTGAGGTGTAGCATTTCACGGGTCCTTATGCATTCTGCATGGTCAGAAATTAGATCAATCCTCACCCATTATTGGAGATTACTTGGTAATAACTTACTGTTTTTCCTTTATATACGCTACCCTCTTTTAAGGACACACAATAATATACACTGACCAGTCTGGGATGAACGCCTCAGGACATGTCATGCTGGGAACGATGGATGTTCATCATCACTGGACCAAGGTAACCGCTGAGGTCCTCAGATTTGACCAGCCTGTGTTATCCCGTCTGTGTAGCTTTCTGATTGTAGGCTTGTCATGTTAATGATGATCATTAAATGATGCAAATAAGTAAATACATTACGTTTTTATCCATGTGCACTCAGATCTTTGAGAGATTGCCCAGCTACATGAGCCTGCAGCAGCAGACGGAGTGGCTCAAGGAGAGGATCAGCCTCCTCCTGGGTGGCATCCAGGTATAGGGATGGGAGTCATGAGACAATAATCGTTATTAGCGTTTATCGTGATAAAAAACACTCATAATAATCGTATCGTGGATATTTAATTTATCGTGAAATTGTCCTCTGTCATGCATTGGGATGAATTCACCTTTTATTTGCTGAGCTGCATATCCGGTACAACTTAAACCCTCTATAACTGGTCAAACTGACCTGGAAATAACGCACTTGATGCAGTCTCTTTTTCACTCTTTACCATATCTCTTTGCCAAAAAATCAATCAAACGTGACGCGTTGTGAGCTTGTAGATCTGCTATTTGTTGCCGAATGTTCCCCAGGATAATTGATGTTGGGGATATTTCGATTATCGCGTAAATAACAATTTCTTTGGTCACAGTAATGGTGATCTGAGATCTTCATACAGTATGGTCCCCAGGGCCGTTTTTAGCTATAGGCGGTATAGGCGGTCGCCTAGAGCGGCATCCTAGAGGGGGCGCCGAGGGGGCGCCGAAATGGAGGGAGTGGACCCAAAACCGGCCCAAAACCGACTAAATTCACGGCAAAACCCGCAAACCCACTCCCGCGGGGGGGCGCATTCGAGAGAGCTCGCCTAGAGCGCCGATTAGACGCACTACGGCCCTGATGGTCCCATCCCTACATCCAGGTCATCCATGGCGAGAGGCTGGGGCCCGTTCAGCCCATAGAGGAGCACTACAGTACCCTCAACGCCTTCCACAAGAGGCTGCTACCTCGACGGCTCTCTCTGCACCCCAGGAGCCTGCAAGGACTTGCTATGACCTTGGAGAAGTTAGTTGATTGTATTAGCCATAAAAGATGTATCTTGATATATACAACATGCAGTCTGTTGAACTTGTAGTGCTTATTCAGGGAGAGGTTTGAAAAAGAGATTTTGGCTTGCTTGAGCATGCAAGATGCCCACTATTTTGTGTTGATTTCAGTGACCGCTCCACCCCCAGTCTTCACGAGATGGGCCAGTTTATTATTCCGACTAACTGTGGCCCTCTGGAGCTGCAGACCTTCCTGCAGAGCCACGCGCTTGAAGCCAGGAAACGCATCAAACGCAAAAACCAGTGAGTGACCTTTTCTGTGCACATGTCTGTCTGTATAAAGCTCACGACGTGTCGCATTGTGAGCTTCATATAGATCTGCTATTTAAACTATTTTCTTTTATTTGTTTGTTTATTGGAATGTCTTTTTGCCTATAAGGGAATAGATTATTATAGATTATTAATCAAATCTGTTGTTTTATTTTACAATCGATTCAATTATTTAGTCTGATTAACTGTTGCACCCCTGTCTGTAATTATCAGGCTGCAAGCAGAGGAGGAGGCAGTAATGAAGGACTGTGTCCAGAGCTTGTCCCTTAGAGACCTTTCAAAGGAGCCCAGTATCACCTCCAGCCAGATGATCCCTTGCTGTAAACGGCTTCTGGAGCAGCGGTTGCCCCTCATGCAAGGCTTACACATTTGTGTTTCCCACTTCTACTCAGTCATGCAGGACGGGGACCTGTGCATCCCCTGGGACTGGAAGACATGAGCTTCTACTCAGTCATGCAGGACGGGGACCTGTGCATCCCCTGGGACTGGAAGACATGAGCTGGAGACGAACAGCGCAGGGTTCGGATATCTGATGTAATCTATCTTCTCAACCTGGGCTCATCCGCTGAGCAGCACTTTACCCCTTTTTACTGAAAAGGTCAAAAAGAAGTATGGGCCGTGCAGGTGCCATATACTGTAGGTTTTCATGACCAGACAGAATCGATTTCTTTAGGTCAGTCTGTGTTCTGACAAGAAATGTTTTGTAAAAAATGAATTTATATTTTTGTTATTGTATTTACTCCTGAGGCTCCTGGTGTGTTAAGGAAGAGAATAAAGAAACATTTTAATCAAGTTACATTTCTGCACAAATTCAGTGAAGGTAACTGTACAGTCAATTAAATGACCATAACTGTGTAACTTTTTTATACTGACATAATCACCTTCTAGAATGGAAAGAGTGAAATATACTGCCAAATATAGTTTTGACAAGACAATCCCAAAGATATATCAACGGTTATTAAAGAACAACTGTTTTTTTTACAATAAGGGTTCATATTTTAGATTGTAATTAGAGAAATGAAAAGATGAGTGTTCAAATGTTTTCATTTACTTTCTATCGTTTTAGCGATTTTAATGATTATGATTTCAGTTTTCAAGATTAGCCCTATTCACGACCCGCCCACTCAGCATCCCCCGGGTGCTGAAGTCCCGTTTTGAAGGGGTAAATCCTACCATAGCCTATGGAGTTAGCACAGAAATCGCAAATTTAATGCAATTTCCGAATAGTAAAGTATAAAACACGGCTAGCATGATCAAGAACACAAGATACCAAAACGGCACAAAGCACTATAATTTACTTTACTGTTAGAAATAATGATTTGTTGGCTTTAAATCCAGTATAGTTTCCCCTTCTAAATTGAAGTCAGCACCCGGGGAAAACTGAGAAACGGAAGTAGGTGGGCGGGCCATGAATAAGGCTCATTGCGGTGTATCTTGGTAATGCGACATATTTATAGCCACTTGTCTTGTACGCATGCCCCCACCCACTAAAATCAAAATCATTAAAATCGCTAGAAAGCAGCAAATTAAATATTTTAACTCATCTTTTCTTGTATCTCTAATTACAATCTAAAATATGAACCCTTGTTGTAAAAAACCCAAGTTGTCCTTTAAGATATGTTACAGTTTGACACTCAAGAGAGAACCTTTATGTTACACAACTCTCTCTTTGTTTTTCCATTTTATATCACAGCACATTTTTCAACACAAGTGTTCTGTATTCCTGGCATAGCCACTAGTTGGTGACTTTGGCATTGTGAAGGCTGGTGAATGTAACGAGTCCACAATGTGCTTCAAGTATTTATATATTATATTGCAATTAAAAGGTAGTATAGAACTTGTACAGTAAGTTGCAGCCTGGCTGCAAAGGCTGTGTTTGGACTGGAAAAAACTAAAAGGAATTTCATACTGTAATTTAGTTCACTGTTCAGTCCAGACAGACGTGTGGTTTCCTAAATTGCATTTTAATCTTGTGTTTTACTTTAACAGGCTCTGATCCAAACAATTTTGCTCCTAAAATAATAATAAATTAAAAACTTTTTGACTTGTTTATACTACTAGAAGCTGGGCCGCCCGAACTCGGAACAATGAAAATAGGGAATGAATGCCCCGCCCTTTAATGCAAACCCCATTATACCTGTTTTCATAGGACCCGTTTTGACCATCTGTCTGCCTGTGTCCATTTATGCCCATATATGGAGATATCTGTATCTGTCTGTCTGTCTGTCTGTCGGCGTCCATTTTATGTCCATATATGGAGATCACTGCAGTTATAGTTCTGGGTCCATTTTATGCCCATATATGGAGATATCTGTCTATCTGCGTCCATTTTATGCCCATATATGGAGTATCTGTCTGTGCCTCCAACTGTGTTGCAGACACAGTGCCGGTTCCCCCTTTAATGCAAACCTCATTATACCTGTTGTCATAGGACCCGTTTTGAACATCTGTTTGCCTGTGTCCATTTATGCCCATATATGGAGATATCTGTCTGTCTGCGTCCATTTTATGCCCATATATGGAGATCTTTGACCATCTGTTTGCCTCTGTCCATTTATGTCCATATATGGAGATATCTGTATCTGTCTGTCTGCAATCCATTTTATGCCCATATATGGGGGCATTCATTTTATGCCCATATATGGAGAACGCGCGTGCCCGTGGGACGAACGGTTCTCGAGATACGTGGATTACATACATACATACACACTCACAGAGATTTTTTGTTGACTCATGTGGCGTACGTGATGTCAGAGCCTTTTATGAAGTGATGTCACAATGAGTCAGAGCTTTCGCCGATTTCCTCCGGAACAGCCTGATGTCAACAATCAACCCCGCATAAGGAGATTCCGAACGTTTCGCGCCGGTTCGGGAAAACCGCGCGTCGGGTCGGGTCGAGACCCGGCACTGCACTCCGTGCCGCGGCGGGGAACGCGCGTGCCGAATCTGAAGCCGGTGGGACGAACGGTTCTCGAGATACGCGGATTACAGACAGACAGACAGACAGACAGACACACACGCAGAGACTTCTCGCATTTATAGATAGATTACTGATATATTACTGATGTTTCCTTAAATGTACCTTCACTGCAACATAGTTGTGGCGGGTGGGCGCACCGACATGCCCATAAAAGGACTGGCATACATGCATAATGCATGTCCTTCATGCATTGTTCAGACTCACAGAGGTCCAGAGGAAGTGCAGTGATCAGTCAGAAGTTGGTTGGATCTGTGGTTTTCCAAATATAGATAAATCTGCAAATCTCCATATACAGTATGGAGAGTCCTGATGTCTTCAAGCTGTGTCCCTTTCATGCCCATATATGGAGATCTTTGTGAACGTGTGTATATCTATCTATCTATCTCCCTTTAATGCCCATACTGTATAGTATATGGAGATTCCTGACGTGATTAATATAATTTCATGGTACTGACGTCATAGATAAATACATAGGATGATAATCTCTGCATGTCTGATCTGTACTTTCTCGTATCTCAAGAACCATCTGACCCGATAGACTTCAAATTCGGTGTGCAAGCATGTCGCTGAAGACTCAAGGTAGTGCCCAGTGTGATGTCGCTCAGATCAGCGGTTCTCCACAAATATTTATAAATCCAATAATCTCCATATATAGAGATCCCTGATGCAATAAATAAACATCAGTGGTTTTCAACCAGTGGTTCTTGAGGGGGACCCAGCAAAATGATGGAGAGTTGGTAACCAAATGGACCCTTGAGTAAAATGGAACATGTGGTTTCATTTTACGCTCTCAAGAGTTACTAAATGTACAAGAAGTCGACAAAATTTGAGAATGGAGAAGAGTTGTTATTTAGATCAACGTTTGCTATGGTAACATCAATACAGCATGGAATTGTGGACAAAATCTTATCCAATCGATAAAATAGAAATGTCATCAAATGGTGGTCCATGGTTCAAATGCTGAATAAATAATCATGGACCTTGATGTGAAGACCCACTGATATACATGCAAGTCTTGGGCACAGCACTAGGCCTATTAGTACTCTGTCAACTAGGTACTCACACTAGTGAGAAAAGAAACAGTTCCTTTTGTTTGTTTTTGGTTCCTACTACTTGAACACGACCCCGTTACAGCTAAACCCCGCATTCTCTGGCCATAATCTTCTTACTTATAGGGATCCCAAACTATCCATGGGGTCTATCAGGCAGAAATGCCCCTGTCCAGTTTCCCCAGCAGAACCGAGCAGCCCTCATAGAAGAGTGGAGCCCATAAGCCTATGGATTTTACGCTCTGTCACGTCTTTGTTGTGTTTTTCTTTTCTTTTTTAAATCAATCTGTTAGTTGTCATTACACACACATCCATGCCATCGTTGTCCCACACGTCTCATCATTTTGACAGAGCATCTTTTCGATGGCACATCTTTTCGACACGGGTGAATGTTAACCTGGTGAAATGCTAACCTGCTGACACTGGTGAATACTAACCTGGTGAATGTTAACCACTATTGCCTAAACCTAACCCAAACCCTAACCCTAACCTCAGTGAAACTATGCCTAAACCTAACCCTTAGTCGAAATGATGGGCTGTCGAAAAAGCGAGAATTCCCAGTCCCACACGAGCAGCCACACTCTGCTAATCAGATGCTATTCTGTGATTGGCAGTTGGGCCGAATGCTCACCCCAAAACATGATTCATGAGACTGTGAAGGCTTGTGTGGGACAACCACGGCATGGATGTGTTTGTAATGACAACTAGTAACACATTCATGAAAAAAAGAAAACACTTTTGACAGCAACAAATAGTGTAAAAGCAATAGGCTTATGGGCTCCACTCTATGCTATGAGGGCTGCTGGGTTCTGCTGGGGAAACTGGACAACAGGGGCATTTCTGCCTCATAGAGCCAAGGACAGTCATTTGGGATCAATATAAGTAGGAAGATTAGCCTAGATGTTATTTAGTACAGAGTTGTCCTTTATATATTGTTCAGTGTTCTGTATTGTTAGTCTAGTGTTGTGTTTGTAGTTTGTGTACTTTGTGTGACTGTGTTCTACTTTCTGTACAGTAAATCTCACTGTAAAGTCTTTGTTAATTGTCCATCTTGCCACCTGCGTTTGGTTTTGAGTTTTGTGTTCCTGCTTTTGCGTCCTGCCTTTAAGTTCGAGAATCATTCCTGACAGTAGAGGTCACTGAGGCTGGCGGTCTTGCGGGCTTTCTCTATGAGGGCACGGAGCTTGAACTGCTTCCGGGACAGGAGACGCACGTGCTTGAGGAAAACCTCCAAGTCTATGACCCCCCTGCGGAGGGCCTCTCCCAGGTAGAAGACGGTATCCTCGATTGCGTTCTCCTCCGCAAACAGATTCAAGATCTGTTTGTACAGCGGCGCTGTGGGCACGATCACATCATCGATGTCACTGCACTCTGACAGGTTCTCCATCTTCTCTAGCGCCTTGCTCAGCTCCTCATCCTTTCTCTTCAGTAGCTCAATGTTCTCATCTACAGCAGCCGTTTCCTGCTCCATTCGTGAGTACATATCCTCGTGTTTCTGGTGACTCCACTTCAAGTCCTCCTCTGTCTGCTTCAGGGAGTCCAGCTCGGGCTGAGCTCTGGCCATCTCCTCCTTCATCTTCCAGCGGAGCTTGCTGGTCACGGCAGAAATCAGAGAAGCGCGGACGGTGTCCTCACAAATCGGGCCTTCTCTGCTGGGGCCCACTGTGGAGACGGGGATCTGAGGAGGGTAGTGCACAGGCGGACCAGCTGTGGCTGGATACGAGTTCACCCCAGGGTATTGGTACCCTCCGGGGTAAGTGGCAGGGTTGGGGTTTGGTGGTCCATAGGATGCGACTGCAGGGGTCCCAGGCATGTATGCAGGAGTAGGGGGACGTGCTGCCTGGAAAGCTTGGTATGGGATACTGGTGTGGGGTATTGGAGTTGTGGGCCGGGAGTACACAGGAGGTTCCTCCCCAAACACCACAATCATCACCTGGATCAGGCCATACAGATCCGACGCTGGGTGTTTCCACTCGTGCAGATATGGCAGAAAGATCTTGCCATTGGCATCGATGTGCTTGCCACGTTTGATCTCCATGGTACTTGTAGGCTTGACAAAACATATAGGAGCGTCGTGTGGGTACGTGTCTAGTAGCCACAGCCACACTGGGATGTTGTACACTTGACTTCTGTAGCTGATTGGGATTGTTCCTCTTAAACTCATCAAGTCTCTTGTGGAACCATCATTGAAGACATAGGCATCCATTTCAGGCTTCAGGTCCTTGTACTGGGAGATGACATTCATTATCTCACGGACAGTCAAGTCTCTATATTTGCACTGCTTCAGCAGCTTCTTCAGAGCACCTTCATTGAGAACTGTAATGTTTGACGCCATAAAGCATGAAAACAAATAAATGAAAGGACTACAATGTGATAGCCAAACCACTGAACAACCTCTCACTATATATTTACACTCCCTCAGTGACATATGACTTACATGTATAAGCGTCATGAATGCCATATATGGGGAAGACCAAAATGAACCTTGCATCACCACCAGGGTCTTTATTATGTAGATTCTATTTACTGAGGAACTAATCTATACAGTACAAATATTGTCCACAAAATGTCCTGTATTTTGAGTGTTGCATGCATTAGTACTGCTTAATGATAACATGTCTACATGTTATCAGTTTCCAGTATCCATGTTATCAGTTTCCAGTATTCATTCCTAAATTTAATGTGACATAATCACATATTTTAGATAAATAAATGCTTATTGGTTTATACTGTACTCTATCTATATCATTGTGTTATGCAGTGCTAAATGTAAAATCAGTGTGTGAAGTGATGCAACGTTAGACATTATCAAACAATTGGTGGACAAAATGGACAAGGATGTTTTCAGGCTTAGTTTCATAGCTGGTTGAAACCATCTCCAAACCATCGGTATTCAGCAGTGTGTGGGAGCAATTGATATGTTGATAAACCTGATGAGACTTGAAATGTACTTACTATACGTGACTCTACTAACAGACAAACAATGCTATCAGTAATGTAGCCTATCAGGGCACGGTGGCGCAGTGGTTAGTGCTTCGCCTCACAGCTAGAAGGTCCTGGGTTCGATTCCCGCTGGGGGACGCTGTGGGTGTTGGGGGCGTGTTCCTCACTCCGCGTCATCAGCGCCCACACCCTAGGTGGGGTTGGCGATAGGGCCTTTCTGTGTGGAGTTTGCATGTTCTCCCTGTGTCTCTCCTGGGCCTCACAAAATCATGCAGTAGTCCTGGTCTCAAAAATGCCTCCCCCTGGCCAGCCGGGGTGCCTGATGGAGGGGAAAGGAACTGGTTGGAATAACGTGTTCCTTCCACGTGCTACGTCCATCCAGGGAGAGCAGCACCCAGTATTACATAGGCACTGGGTGAAAATGGCTTACAAAATCGTAGGATAAAATTTAGAAAGAAAAAAATAATAATAATGTAGCCTAATTTATGTATTTTATATTTTACTTTAGCCAAGTGTAGTTCTGTATTATCCCGATGAACCACGTTTTGACACCGTTTCTTTCTTGAGAAACATATTTAGTTTGACAAAACTGATTAAAGTTTAAAAGGAACCCAAATAAAACTTTTACGCTTTGGAGCATGATCCAGTGTGCAGGCCTTTTACCAATAGGCTATGGTTTTACAAGACTGTTGTGTCTACAATTTACTGGATGTGCAAAATGCAAAGCAAATTGATTCTAGTCTAACCTGAAAATGCCCAAAACATGCATTGTGAATGTGAACTGCACAGGCAACATCAAGGGCACCTGTGCGAAGTGAGCGGTGCAAACATGATGCACGTGCATATTTCCTTGTATGGGCTGTTCTGTCTGTGACGTTAGTTAGGCTACTTTGTTTAAAAATGTTTTGGCTGACACACACAAAGTTAAACAGGAGCGGTTTGCACCTCTCAAAACTGTCTGGGGAACATGTTGTTGTAAAACAAAAAACAAATCAAGATGGGCCTTTTGTCGTCGTTTAATTTCAGACAATGACAATTTCTCTTTTGTAAGCATTATCACTCAATGAATTCTGAAGAACTAGTGGATGCGTGAGGGGTAGGAGCAGGTTCCTCTGCAGACTGGGGACGAAGTGAAAAAGCATATCTATTGGCCATGATTCCAACACCTTCAATCAGTGCCAGAATGATGCCACCAATGGCTGCAGAGCCCACCATGGCTGCAGGTCCACTTCTTGCAGCAAGAACAGCTCCAGTCATGGCCCCACTCATGATTGGGTTCCAGGAATCCTCCTTCTGTCTCACTTTTGTGAGACCACAATCGAACGTGGAAAAGAGGCCTCCCCATACAGCAAACGAACCTCCTATATGAGGGACTCTGGTCCTGATGGAAGTGAAGCTACCGTTCATTCTGTTGCGCATCCCTGCAGGTGAATCCCTGAACCCTTTGATAGACTGGAAAATACTGCCTCCAATGGCCCCCAATGTGAAGGCACCCCCACAATCCTCCACGATCCTCCAGGGGCATGGCTCTCTGGTATACCGATCCATTTTGTTCTTGCTCAAGCTCCTCTTATCTTCACCTTATATACTGTACAGTATTATATTGTGAGCTTTGGTCTGACATCACACACAATACAAATGGCCAAAAATGGCCATGAACCTTTGTTTTGGCTAAAGGGAGGACCGGCTGGTGGGTGGGCCATAACCATATAAGGAGTTCCCAATGCAGCTACGCCCCAAATATCGAGTTGTATGTTGTCTAACCTCAATGTATCATCATGGCATCAGGCACCAACAAGTCACTAAGCTTCATGTATGGGCACAAAAGGGGCATGTCCATATATGGGCATAAAAGGGACATGGACTGACAGATAAAGAGATCCCCAAGGGGCATATACCGATGACATCCAGGATCTCCATATATGGGCATAAAACGGACACAGCAGACTGACTGAGATCTCCATTATGTGATGTATGAGTACTAAAGACATTTAAGAGACATTTAACCACTTAAACCCCACATATTTCATTGTATGTCAAATAGCAACATGTCCAGAATAGGGACACTAGGGTTTATGTGCTTAAATAAAAGTTAAAAAAAGTCATTGTTAACCATTAACCATGCAGCTCGCACAGTATCTTTAGAGCAACAGCATATTCATAAAGCATGCAACATGCAGCAACACTTTGAGATAAGTAGTAGTTCACCCCCAAAATGACCTTTTTTTTCTATCGATTACTCACCCCATGGACACTTGAATTCATGGATTTTTTTTATTGTTTACCTTTTGTACCCCCATTGCAATGGGGGTACATTTATTATAATCAAATTATAGTCTTAGGAATGTGACAAAACCCTCAAAATATTGTTGAACTCAAGTCTCCATGGGGTGAGGAATTGATAGAAAAAAAATGTCATTTGGGGGGTGAACTACTCCTTTATTAACTCTGAGTAACTTGTTACCTCATGGCCGTTATTAGTATAGCTAGTAAGAACTGCTTACAGCTTAGTAAGAACTGCAGCTGCTCAAATAGTGTCCATTGGCACAGATGGTTAAAATACAAGTTTGATATTTATTTAAATACCCCAATGTGTTGTGTAAGAAACACACTTTCTGCACAAGAACATGTTACATATCAACAGCTACCTCATTGTATCAGTTACTTTTTTGGACACTATCTTAAAACCTATATGAGGGGGACTTGCTAAAGATGTACAGATATACATTCCTCATTCATGGATCTCTAAAATTATGTTTATATTACTGTGAAATGTCACTCTTTTTGTCTTGGTGGTAAGCAAATGAGGCTTTGGCATAAGACAGTATTATTTGTGCTGTTTTTATTTAAAGACATATGACTATAATATGGAAATGGTCACAACCAAATATTCAAAATCATGTTTTTGTCTTGGATTGAAAGGATTATTTTATATTCTTACTAGAAAGAATGCAAGCACAACTCTAACCACGTGCACTGTTGAGAAAGTTCCTGTGCCTATCTAAATAAAAATACCATAAGGACACTTCCATTATAGTGCTGGTATTCTTTTGCCTTTAATTTTTCATTCTTGTCTATATGTGACACTTGGTCTTTAGCATCTATGTCTACGCTCTTCAGATGAACATCTTCAATCTATGTCCTTTGTCTAACCATTTTAGCTGAGTAGTTGTTGCTAATTATTTTAAAGGGTAAAACACTTTCAATTCAATATGTATTTCTTGTCATTTAACTGTCTGGTGAATAAGAAAACATAATCAGTTAGTTCACTTGTCAAAATAGCCGTTTTCCTTTATGACTCATTTAGCGAGATGGATCGGCACACAGGATGGTCTTTCTGGCTATCGAAAGGAGCTTTTCATTAGGCATATGAAACCCCCATAAAATCATCGATAGCCGATTGACTAAAAAAGAGCAGTCAACACTCCTACCTGCTGCACCCGGTTATTCAGCTCACAGCGTGTCACTTCATGCCGCGATGCGAGCTTGTACATCGGCTATTTTAGAAAAATCTTGAAAGTGTGATAACTACTCATATAATAAGGCATTTGTAGAATCGGGTCTTAATGGGTTGAGATGCATCTTGCAAATGTACATGGCTTTATTTTTATTGGACAGAATTATTTATTGCATTTTCTATCCAAGTTAAATAAAAGGTATTTAAAGCAGCACTATGTAACTTTCCTCTTCTATCCTGTATTTGAACCCGGTTTCCTGAGCATGTGCTGAATTTACCATTGAGAGCATAGAGCCAGACTGCTTGCTCTAAATGGAATCTTGAGCATCAGGTAAAAATACGTTTCAGATCCTGTCTAGGTGAGACATGACCTTTGACATATCGGTAATATAAATGTCTCAATAGAAGAGCAGGGTGACTAACTACAACCACCCCAACGTATGTTCTATTAACATGCTCAATCTTATATATTGGACAAAATTACATTGTATTCATGAAAAAGTTACATTGTGCTACTTTAATTACTCCCATAAATGTGGAGAGATCAAGGAAAAAGGAAGTGCATGCACTAGAAGATTTCTTTAGCAATTAATATACAGTACTGTATTTCATATTGCATTTGCATTTGTTTTGACAGTGATGGATAACGTTTCCATCACGTCTGTCCCAGTATCACAACAGTGCCCAATAGTCCACACAGATTCACTAAGAATTCAAGTAAGTCACACTGTTCATATATAACGCAAATAAAATTTATTTTCCACATTTTATTTGCTACAAAGCAGAGTTTGACTGCACATCATATTAACAGATGCCTCAGTCACGAAATGGAAATGGAAAAACTCTTCTGCGAACAGAGAAATATACCAGTTCTGCTCAGTCGATGGACATTGCTGGTGATGAAAGCCCTTCCTCCCGGTCCACACCATGTGGAGGGCTGTGATATGAACACCACGCTCCATGCCAGATCTCTGCTTTTCATACGATCTACGACCAGAGCTCAATGGCTGTCGATGCTGCTGGGGAAGCAGCATTATAAATAATAATTATAATAGGGTTGTCATTTCATGTAAGTGAGAATGTGTGTCATACATAATTGGGGCTAAAGGGTAAAAGGGCAGGAGATCTCATTTGCGCTGGACTTGTGTGAAGGAGGAAGGCATCTGGATTGGCTGAATGGGCTGGACCGACTGGAACGATTGCACAGGTTTCTTTCGTGTGTCCGGGGATGCTGTTTGGAGTGACGTGGGGAGGAGCTGGTTCCGTTTTATGATCTGCAGGGCCAGTTGTGTGTTCCCTGGATGGATGGAAAACAGCTTGTTTGTTTCCGAGTCATAACAATCCTCGTTAACCTCATGAATCCCGGCATCGCTATTCTGGTCAGGTCATGATAGGTGACCGTTTTCAGATCGCCAAGGTCTAGGTATGGCCATTTTCAGTAGTAGTGGGTAGGAAAAAGTGGGAAAGTGTATAGACCCCTGGGGGACCCCAGACAATGAAGTATATAGGGCAGGGGTCTTCAACAGGCAGTCCAGGACCCCTAGGGGGTCCTCAGAGTTACAACAGGGGGTCCTCCAAATCTTTGAGTGATAGAAACTTTTTTCTTCTTTTTTATATTAACCACTTGAACCCTAGTGTCTTTATTCTGAGAACTTTAGCCAAAAATAACAGATCTACAAGCTCATTTGTGAGCTCTTAGATCGGCTATTTTTGGCAAAAAGCTTTGTTGTAGAGGGGGAAAAGAGCAGACTAAGTACAGAGTGAAAGGTCAAGTTTATTAAGTATTTCAAGTGGTTAAATATCTGAAAACACAAATTGACATGAATCCAAAATACACTTTTGATTCATCGTGCTGTCAAACAATGAAACTATATGGAATCTATGAAAAGGTTGTGGGGGTCCCTGCTTCATCTCTCTCTCAATTAAGGGTCCTTGGCCTGAAAACGTTGAAGACCCCTGATATAGAGTTTAAACTTAACTTTGACAACAGTTATGGAAGCAAACACATTGCACATAACCAATGTACGATACATAACCATTCACTGGGAGTTCCTCAAATGTACGTACAACATACTTGACAAGTCAGAGTATAGCCACCAAAAACAAGCGTCTCTCCCTGTCACTGGCATCATACTGACAAACCTTAAATGAATTTATTTAGTGGCCCTTCTCACCATTCTGCAGCTCTAAATAGACTCCCAGCAGGATGGCTTCGGGAGGAATCTCCTTTGGGTTCACCATTGAGGCAGCCTGGGGAAGAAACAACTCAAATCACACGTGGTAGATAATGTGGATTACTTTGGAAGCAGGTTGAGTCGTTGCAATCCGTATCGCTCATGTATAGGGCTGTCACGATTATGACATTTTACATGACGCTAAATTTTCTCTCAAATAATTGCGATTGACGATTTAATATTGTGTTTTTGTCGTTGACAGTTACATTTCTGTTTGGCTTATAGGCTTTTAAGTTGCACATGGCAGATATGACACATAACCTTAAATATACAATGAAATTACTGACATATTTGTCAACTTCATACTTAAAAAAGAACATTGATAGTGGAAATAGCCGATCTACAAGCTCACAACACGTCACGATGCGACGCGTTGTGAGCTTGTAGATCTGCTATTTCCACTATTTTTGACTTTCTTAAAAATATATGAACATTTTTCAACATTAAAACGATTATGATGACGATTATGAAAGATAATCACGATTATATCAAATAATCACGATTAGACGATTATGTAATAATTGTGACAGCCCTACTCATGTACTACCCCTGGGACATGAACCCGGGACCAACCTGACCACAGAATCTATCTACATGACTAAACTTAACACCATTTATGACCACACATGAAGCTAGATAGCGGATGGGTTACCTGATGCAGGCATTTGCGGGCCTTCTCATACTCGCTTCTCAAACAGTATGCGCTGCCCAGGTTGAAGAGCATCATGGCTCGGGCAGCGCCGACACTGCTGGGGTAACACAGGGGTGTCTGCTTCCCTGCTACACAAACACACAAACACACACACACACACACACACACACACACAAAGCCATGATGCTAAATAAAATACTGTGACGATGATATTGCAGGGATGACTATTGTTGCTTGTCAAAATATGCACATACTGTATATTATAACTAAATGGGTAAAGGCAATAGAACAAGGTAAAATAGCCAGGTTACTTTTGTAAAATGTCACCACTTCACGGTAATGCAGGCTTTAAAACCAGGAATATATGTAACAATATATGTAACAATACCCAAATTCCCAGACGATATCTAGTCTCATATCATGATATTGATATATTGACCAACCCAATAAATCAAATGGAATTATTTGTTACAGTGAATCACGCCACACACCTCCAATTTTGTTCACACGCAATTAAAACAATAGAAGAATTAATGTTTTGTATTTTTTGTACATATTATGAACACTCACATGGCTCAACAGGTTCGTCCCCTTTCTCCGATCCTGTGGTTGCAAAGATATAACCTTTAAGTTTCATGTAATCATGGAAAAGGAGCTTAAGATTGTTAATGTAGACCAGTGGTTCTCAACCTGTGGGTCGGGACCCCCAGGGGGGGTCACCAAATTATTCTGGGGGTTCCCCAGAAGATTAACTTAATGTGCAACATTGTTTTCTCACTCAACAGTAAACAAACCAACATAAAGTCTAAGTGTATAGAGAGTATATGCACATTTCTAAAGTGACAATTTTTAATACTTCTAAAATGACAATTGAAACATTGGAAAAATGTTCAAATATTAGAGGCAGACATTGTGAAAATAGACGATCTGCTATTTTCACAATAGAACTGTGTTATACAAAATGTAATCCCTCAACACTTAATGCTTGTCAGGGTGGGGGGTCCCCGGTTAAAATATGATTATTTTGGGGGTTGTGGCCTGAAAATGTTGAGAACTGCTGATGTAGACTACGGTGGCCCACCTTGGTCCTGCTCGCTGGTCAACACCCCCAGGGACACGTCGGTGACGTTCTCAGGGTTGAGGTGGGAGATGGCGTCTGAAATCCTGTCCAGAGAGATTAGTGCCTCTGAGGCATATAGGTGACCCAGAAACCTGAGGGAAATATCAAAAGAATAAAACACACAGGTAAGGTGTTGAGAATTGACACCAAGTATTACAGCCACGGTCACGAAATTCCTGGAAATATTTTGATATTAGACAAATATTTTTCCAGTACTGGAAAAGTTTGGGAATTGATCAAGGGTCCTGGAAGGTCCTGGAAAAAATAGCTATGCATTGTCTTTCGTTATTGATTTTGTAAATACCTCTGAAATGACAAATTAAACATGGGCCAAATTGTCAAATATTAGAGGCAGAAATTGTGAAAATAGCCGATCTACATGTGAGCATGTACATCTGCTATTTTCACAATAGAACAGTGTTATACAAAATTCCTCAACTCTTAGTGCTCGTCAGGGTGCCGGGTCCCCAGTTAAAACATGATTATTTCGGGGAACCACTGGCATACACTATCTGTCTTTGGGCATTGCGCATAGGAGTAAGCGACCTGATATTGAGCTGAATTATTAAATATAGTCCTGGAAATTGGGTTAAATATTCTGGAAAAGCTTTGGAAATTAATTGGTAAAAATGTGTGGGAACCCTGGTATTAACTTATTACTGATAAGAGGACAAGGGTACTTAGGGATGTTTTTCCCCCTTTTCAACCAATTTAGCTATGCAAATTTCCAATTTTCTCACACTAACTGGTCAAGTAGAGGAACACACTATCTTACCTAGTTCCTCTAGGTGCTAAACAGGCGCCCTGAACAACCTGTAGGAGACACTAGTGCAGTAGTCTCACATAGCTAGACAACTATTCCATAATCTCAGAATGGAAATACACCTCCCGAAATCTGAGTAACAGAAGCTGGCGTTTCCGTTCACAAAAATATATATTAAAAGTTTCCATTTCTGCTAAGAAGCAAGCTATATATGCTTAGATGATTTTGATTTGATTTATATTAGGATTATTTTGCGGGCTATAAAGACGAAGCGGAAGTGGTGAGGCGGCTTCACATCCGCTTTATATTTTACTCATGATCAGAGCTTCCGTGCAGTAGACTGTGTGACTGGAAGCATTTATAAATTGTGGGAGGCAACAGTCTGGCCACCCCAGGGTAATAACCCCTGGTCTAGCAGGAGTTATACTGCAACACCCGTTCACCACTACAAGGAATTTCTGTCTAAATACCAAATAGGTGCTTTTGATTTGTGTTATGATCTGATTTGTTATGAGAGCATGAGTAGAAGCTTACTTGAGGGAACCGGAGACCTTAGTTTGATGAAGGAGCTTTTCTGCATGGTTCAGTGCCATGAGGTTGTCTCCCAATGCTAAAGCCACATAAGCACTACAGGCCAGTATGGAACACCTGCAGGAGACACAAACATTTCTACATTAACAGTAAGAAGCACCAAGAAAATTACATGAAGCACACACTCTTGATTCTAATATTGCCATTATTAGCTTGAAGATTAAGAGGCATTTCTACAATTACATGTCTCAGCCACACATCTCAATTCCTGTCAATTTCTTTCTGATGTTAACTAGGGGTGCCACGGTTCGTGTAGCCCACGGTTCGGTTCGTACCTCGGTTTTGGGGTCACGGTTTCGGTACGGTTCGGTACGTGTTTTGTATAAAAAAATTAAAAAAAAGAAATTTGACTTTCCAAAAATCTATTTTTATTTTGCTTCTAAGCAAATTGAATTATGACAGTGCCTCTTAGCCTTAACGTGGGTTAAAAATAATAATATAAAATAAAAATAAAAAGGGGTAAAAAGATTTTCTTTTCTATTATCATTATCATCAATATTGGCCGTCGTCTTCAATTACAAAGTGCTTTATTTATGAACAAATTGTTTTGCACACAACAAGAGATACTATAGTAGGCTACAAGCTTGAGCAAATAGCCTCTGTAAGTTTTCATTATTATAACCAAAATAGACGGGTGTGTTCACTGTGTTGCCAAATTTTGCGAGAGGAATAAGCAACCAGGTCTATGAAAACAAGGCTTAAATAAGTGAATATAGGCCACGTGAGGTCTTTAAACCTATATTCGTCGGCTATTTGAAAGTGGCCGAGCCAATCTACAAGCTCACCACCGCATCCACCATTATTTAGCCTACAAGCAACTTTACATAAAAACAAGCTCAACGTGTCTTATAATAAACAGACATGGCAACACACCATGCGTTGTTCTTCCACTATGCATGCAGTCAGTCACTGAGACTAGCGGGTGTCTGACACTCTGGCTGGGGGCTACGCTACGTTTGGCTTTGTTGCTTGCTAACGGTGCCTGCTATGGTCAGTCTAAAAACAGACTGTAATGATATATGGGACTAACAACAACAAGCAGATTTCTCCTGGACTTGTTCTCCACGTTACAACAACTACAATGCGTGCGCTCCGCACTGCACAACTTAGCGATTAGCAAGACTGGCTTTGTTTTGTTTTTCCATCTCTGTGAGGACTCTCAACTGCTCTGCTGCGAGTGTGAATGTCGGCACTTGTTACAGAGTAGGTGGGGGTGAGGGCTACGGTGATTTGACATTAGTGCGTGTTTACTCGCGGAGCGGGGTTTAGTGGAGATTGTCTTGTGCACGATGCACAGTGTCTGTCCAGCTGTAAGAAATTAATTACTTGCAAAACCGAAAATCCGCGGTTCATAAAGGCGTAATTGAACCGTGCAGGGCGTACCGTACGGTTCGGTTTTATACCGTGAACCGTGGCACCCCTAATGTTAACCAACATCAGTGCCAATCACCATTCCTCAAACCTGAATGTGAGACCAAACTCTTAACGCTTCCTTACCTGAGGTTCTCTACTTCTTGTTTTCTAAGAGGTGATGACGGGGCTGCGGACAGGAACTTATCTGCCTCCTGACCTTTTCCACTGGAAAACACATACAAGGAGCGTTTAATGCAAACATGAAAAAAGGGGGAAAAAACATGAACATTTGCATTTTCACACAAAGATTTCTTAAGATGTCTATGGGAAGACATTGGCAACACACACCACATTCAAGGAATGCGAATGGAAGGCTGAATGGATGGATGGGCGAATGACCTCAAGCAAAGCCCTAAGGCTAATAACTGGCTGAATGGATGGATGGGTGAAAGACCTTATGCAGAGCCCTAAGGCTAATAACTGGCTGAATGGATGGATGGGTGAATGACCTTATGCAGTGCTCTAAGGCTGAATGACCGTATGCAGAGCAGAGCCCTCTTCTCTCACCTGCAGGCGTCGCTGTTTTCGCTGCCACTCTCCGTACTCCCTGATTGGCTGGAGTTTTTGGAGCCGTTCTCAGCCTTGGTTTCCTGCTGCTGGTGTTCAGGAAGGAGAAGTAGGGCGTTCCGCAGGCAGATGGCAGCAAACTCCATGCTCGCCACTGGAATGGCTGCTGACTGGCCTTCACTGTGTAGACACAACATTACAATTTACTTTGTAGTACGTTGAAAAGTTCAAATAGCAAATCAACATGCTCATTGCTCACAAAATGTTGCATAGAAAAAGCTTGTAGATCTGCCTTTTCACAATTTTGGATGACATTATGACATAGACCTCCCAAAAGTATTTTTTCAAATTGTTTGCACACCGTTTTTCTTTTTATAATTTTTATCCCACAATTTTGTAACCCATTTTTTCACCCAGTGCTAATTGCCTATGTAATCCTGGGCTCTGCTCTCCCTCTGCCGCGCCTGGGGAGACAACGGACTGACCTCATGCTTCCTTCTATGCATGAGGAGTCCAAGTTGCTTCTTTTCACCTGACAGTGGAGATTTTCCCTGGTTTGGACGTAGCGCGTGGAAGGAACACGTTATTCCAACCAGTTCCTTTCCCCTCCATCAGGCGCCCCGGCTGGCCAGGGGGAGGCATTATTGAGACCAGGATTACGTGCATGTTTTTGTGAGGGTATCAACCCTAGGAGACACGGGGAGAACATGCAAACTCCACACAGAAAGGCCCTATCACCAACCCCACCTAGGGTGTGGGCGCTGATGACGCGGAGGAGGAACACGCCGCCAGCACCCACAGCGTCCCCCGGCGGGAATCGAACCCAGGACCTTCTAGCTGTGAGGCGAAGCGCTAACCACTGCGCACACCGTTTTAACCCTTTCAATGAATGTAGATGTCACCAATCGTAGAAGGTGGAAATTTCAAGATTGTCTGGCTACATATGAGACTAGGGTTAAATTGATCCATTAAGTTTAGGGGAGGCACGGTGTTTGAAGGATAGTGATCACAACTGACCTGTAAGTAGTGTTCTGGGTAGACTGTGATGCTAGGATGATCTTGCGATGGTAGCCCTGCCCAACAATAGATTGAACTATGCCTTTTTTACTGGGCAGACCTTTGCTCTCTTGCTCTGAACCCTGGAAACATAAAAATATGGTGAGAAATATTAGGAGTAAAATGAGGATAACATTTCAAAACAACAAATTAACAACACTCATCATCATCATCATCATCATCATCAAAACACTCTAGGTTCCAGAGTCCCCGATGATCAATATTTTTTTACAGCTACACAGCACAGTATTCAATTAACGGTATGTGAATTATGCATCCCTGTCTCAATATTAAAATTGATTCTTTTTTTATATATAGATTTTTTCCAAAACAAGACCACACATACTAACACATTTACGGACATACAGACATAAAGCTCAGATCCTATTGTTTACATTTTCACACGTTCCTTTCATGTCCATGGGGGTATGTGGAGTTTGTACAGCATTTATTTTTATTTTTATAGATTGTATAGTTTTGTACTACTAAACTTGATTCTGATGCAACAGGAAGGCTGATTGTCATGCTGACACAATAGCAATAATTGAATAATGAAAATCCAATATTCTATCATTTAAAATTATTTACGTATCATCATGTAATCCTTACCCCCTTGTTAGCAGCAATGCAGCACTCTGCCAGCCGTAACCAGAGTCGAGGATTGGAGTGGTAAACCTGTACTGCCTCCATCAGACACTCAAAGGCTGCCAGGGGCCTTCCGATGTGTAGCAGCTGAATCCCACAATTATACAGCAGCTCATATCGCTTGTTTGCAAGTAGGGCACACATTGGGATACCTGCAAACTTCTTAGCTGAAAAGACACAGAACAATAGTCAAATTGGTTAAAAGACTAACATTAGAGAGGACAAACTGATAAATGTTGATAATGCTTTTATATACCTGCTGCTAAGTGTTCTCTACTTGCCTAATTTTTCTATTTTGACCATGCACCTATTATTATGTAAATGGTAAATGGTGCATTTATATGGCACCTTTATCCAAGGCGCTTTACAGCGATTCTGTGCATTACATTCACCCAATCACACACGCATTCATGCACTGATGGTGGAGGAAACCATGCAAAGCACCAACCTGCTCACCTAGGGGAGCAACTAGGGGTTCAGAGTCTGAAGGACTCTTCACCACTAACCCAGGATCAAACTGGGAACCCTCTGTGTTCTAAGACAGCAACTCTACCCGAGCCACTGCTGCACCTACAGTATTTTACAACGTGTCTCATATTCTGACTTTGTCACTTTCTCTATTCGTACGACTATTTTTTGAACTGCAAATCGTTGCACGCCTCCACAGAAAATAATTTCACCTATTCTTTTACATCTGTAAACTTGCGATGTGACAATAAACATAAGTTGAAACACGGTACAAACAACTTTTAGTCAGTTTTGGCCAATGACACTGTTCCAGACTTTAACGTCCCAAGAAAAGCAAACACAATCGTCCACCAAGAAGCCGTGTTTCTGTCAACTCACACTGCCCGTTGCCACCGTCCCCTAGCTGCGCACACGTGTGGTCATTCTCCTGCAGGGCCTTCTTGAAGTAGAAGATCCCAAGGTTGTGTTTCCCCATTGCAAAGTGTATGCAGCCCAGATTGTTCCAGAACATACATCGTACAGATTCACCTGGGGGAGACGAATGAAGAAAGAATCTCATCGGTTTACAAATTACAATTTAGGCATTTAGCAGACGCTCTTAATCCAGAGCAATTTACAATAAGCAGGTAATATCAATACAATAAGCAAGGTAATAAGCAAGATAATACAACAATACAACAGTACAACAAATGCATTGGAATATCAATCTAGAAAACAATAACGTAGGTAGACTACGCACCTAAGCAGTAAAAAAAAAACGTTATGTAAAAAAATAAGAATGCTATTTAGCTTTCATGTATTGTCATGGTGTCGATGGTAGGCGAGTGCTACAGTAAGTGCTATGGGTTTAGGTGGAGTCTGAAGAGGTGAGTCTTCAGTCCACGGCAGAAACTAGGGAGTGAGTCTGTAGTTCTAAGTGCGACAGGGAGTTTATTCCACAGTTTGGGGGCTGGGAGCGCGAATTGTTGGATTTTTGTCCTGGAGTTTCTAGTGAGGGTTCTGTCAGCTTCCCTGTGTCAGCGAACGATTGGGGTTGTAGGGGTTGATCAGGCTTTGGAGCTAAGGAGGTGACATACCTTTGGCATGCATTCAATTCAATTCAATTCAATTCTGAAATGTTAACGTCCAACTCAGCTGTTTATACTTGGCTGCGTGGCCGTGTTGTGCACTGGTCAACACAGATCTATTTTTGGTGCGTGCAACGTGGCCCCAAACGCACAACTAAATATAACTCACCCTTTAAGAGAGGAAGCCATCTATATGTAGAGCATTTATTACCTGTCTTCAAAGCACCAGGATGCTCTGCAATGTTGGAGCTGTTGAGCAGCTTCACTGCTTTTCTGTAGTTTCCTCTCAGGTACTCGAAGTTACTCTTCAGGAAGAGAGAGGGTGCAGACTAGTGGAGGACATAGTAAAGGAGGAAAGGTGAGTCAGAACCATAACAAGACACAAGAATCTAAGTTTAAGTGTAACGACTTCATGCCAAAATACTTCATTGTATGAAAATAGGGATGCCAGGGTTAATGTGGTAAAACACACAGACTTTCCTCTCCTTTTCATTCCTTAAACAATTCTAAAATCCAGAGTCTGAATTCAAGAGATGCATTGTATCAAACATTTGAACTCACATTCCCTGCTGTATTCATCACAGATTTGATCTCCCTTTTACATGCCTTTGATGATTTCATCTGAATGTAGGCTCGCACTTTATACTGTACAGAGAAGAACATTCAGTTATTTGCATGTAGTGCATGACTGAAGGAATGTACCGAACAGCAGTGTATGAATTAATATATACCTGGTGCATCTTTGATTTGGCTGCCTCAATCATAGCCATAAACTCTGCCTTCTGGTTTGTTCCATCTTTGTTCGACATATTGTTCTGGAATGAATTAATAATTCAAATTAAGTTGGGAGCCTGAAATCAGGCACACACCTATCAAACTGCAACAGACAATAACTGAACACAAAACAGAAGCTTGGTATCACTCCTCTCTGCCCCGGGTTGTTCTGATAGTGATTGTGTGTGCAGGCAACGTGTACTCCAAGCTGTCTGAAATTGTGCTTAATAAGATCTGCAGCCTCTACTACTATACAGGGTCCCTCTTCCAAATATCTTGTGCATAAAAAAGCTCACCGAAGTTATACACAGACTACTATAGTTTTCTCGCTTAAAACATCAAGAGTAAATGTACATATTACCTATTCCAGATCACTTTCAGTTTCATAAAAAAATAAGAAAAATAAAATAAAAATTGAATACAATATTTGCGCAATAACGTTGGCAATACACAACCGCAACTTTCTGGGGACAGATGAGGATGATTAGATTTCCACAGGTTCATTTTATATTTAATAAAGTCTTTCTGTAGGTAGGTACCTCTCCTTTAGTGTTTTTGTTGTTCCCTTGTACAGCGAGTTTCTCCAGCACAGCCAAGAGATGGAGAGCCTTCTCTGGCTGGAATGTCAGCAGGTACAGATCCACCAGCAGGAAACAAACCGCCTGAGCAAACTTTTCTACAAGGACAAATAACAATAACAACAATCAAGCCATGCCAAAACTGTTTGTGTGGCATTTAAACAGAACTCCTGTGGATTGGTTTATTTTTGTTTAGTTATATGGCCTTTAACATCATAAAGACATATTATACTCCATCACATTAAACGTTTAAACCTATAACAGGAGCTTTAGAAAGCCTAAAAGGAACTACAACTTACCAAATGGTTCCAGAAACTGGTACAGTTTCTCTCCAATGGAAATGGCCTCAAAGTACTGTCGCATGTGATAGTGAATAATGGCTTGATTGTAGTATAGCAAACTGTTTTCCATGTCATCCAAACCATCTATGTCTTCCACTGACATGGTGTGAACCTTTAAAGAAGATACATGAAACATTATTTATTATGTACTAAGTATACTCAGAAGATATATTCGGAATCGGAATATGGAAACTTAAAACAGGCACACCACTGACAGTTTCATATCAACACTGTGTGTGTGTGTGTGTGTGTGTGTGTGTGTGTGTGTGTGTGTGTGTGTGTGTGCGTGCGTGCGTGTGTGATGCGGGAACGCCTACTGAGTGGCAAAAAAACTACTTTCTGGCCTTGACAGCCCATACATCCACAGAAAAGTCCTATCTAATTGCATTAAACAACGTTGAACAACTCACTTTGCCACTCGATTTGCCATTCACGTTATGCATGCGCATAACCTCTATATCGTATATAAGTTACCTGGTTTTTAATCGCCATAAGAGTCTGCTTCAATGTCCCTGTGGTACTTTGGCCACTTTTGAAAAACTCTGCAATAGCTTTATTCATCACGATCTTGTAGTCGTCTTTGTTGAGCTCTTGCAGGGTTCCAAGGTGTTTCAGGGACTCGTCATATTTCCCGGCCTGTCAGAAACAGGAGTCAGTTACTTACTAGCAGTATATGGCTTATATTTGCCAGATAAGCAGTTAGCCCATGTGCTGCTCCCTGACTATGTTACAACTGCAGTCAAATGATCACTGTGTGGACTGCAGTCAATGATCAATCATGCACAGATTAACCCATTTAGGCCTAGAATTATTGACTGCTTTAACCAGTGAAAAATAGCAGATATACAAGCTCACAGCGCGGCACCGAGTGCCGCGCTGCGAGCTTGTAGATCTGCTATTTTTTGAAAAAGTCATGAAAATGTGTGCAAATCTTTGAATATATATGTATTTTCAAAGCGAATGTTTGTAACTCAAATTTTGCTTCTGGGTGGTCCCTGGAACTAGATATTTTGAAATGGGGGTCCGTGGCCAAATAAATATCATTTTGGGGGACCTTCACATGAAAAGGTTTGAGAACCACTGACATAGTAGTCTCTCAAGAACAGACTAACTGAGCTCCAGTTAAGTGAAAAGGACCTTTTCTTTGACGATGGCTGGCCAGATTGCTGACTCAGAAACATAGGTTTTTCAAAAAAATCTTAGAAGGATTCAAAAGACACTTATAGAATCGGGTCAAAATTCAAATTTTCACGATTTTTCAAAAATAGCAGATCTACAAGCTCGCAGCTTGTATATCTGCTATTTTTCAATAGTTAAAGCATAAAATAATAATACTCAATATGTGTACCCGTTCTAAATGGGTTAATGGTGGAGTGTTTGATTTACCGTGAATGCTTCAAATGCACTTGTAGCCATTTCTTTCTCTTGGTCTGGCATTCCAGGGGAAGAGGAGTTGTCATGCTTTGAATCGTTTTGTTCTAGAAATAAAAAATTAAAATGAAATAGTGTTACTTTGTTCAGTAACAAGGGTCTTTCTGTCTCTCTAGCGCTCTAGTACATTGGTTCTCAAAGTGGGGTACGGTCCCCAGCTAAATTAGTTAATATATAGCGTCACAATCATTCCATCCACTATGCACTTTGCCCATTCATAAACCTATTAAAAAAAGATAGGCCTACTTGTAGATCTATTCTTTTTTGAAAAATCATGAACATTTTGGTAAATCTTTGAATATATATATACATTTTTTAGAACATTTATAACTCAAATCTTCAGGGGTCGTGCTTTAAGACACTTTATGTATATATATTATTTGTTCCCTTTCCTGTTGTACCTTGCTCTTACTGTACTTACTGTACTCTGTTCTTGTTTTTTCTTTTTATCTTTTTCATACTTCTCTGTAACTTTGTAAATAACCTTATACTGGCTGCTGTTCTGCCTCTGGGCAACAAATTTCCCCCCTTGGGATAAAGGTATCTATCTATCTAGCACAACATATTTTTTCAGGTGATCATTTTGGGGATCATTGACAAGGTTTGAGAATCACTGCTTTACTAAACAATATTTTAAGGAGGGTTAAAAACATCACCCAATCTGGACCGAAAACGCTACAAAAATAATGTATTTATCAGCTTATCAATTTATATCAGCAGTGTTCCAGTTCCAATTTTGTCTGCTTATTTGTTCACTCACTATCCTGTATCTCATCATCCTCATGTATAAGTTATCTCTCTCGTGATTGGGTGGAATTGGTACAGTGGTGTTTAACCAGCTAAATGATGGAGTAACCAAATGGACCCGAACCCTTATAGATCTTTAACTCTTGAGCGTAAAAAAATGCAAACAAATGTCATTTTACGCTCTCAAGAGTTATTGTTAAACATCTGCATTACTTAATTTACAAGACATCTATTAGAGAATGTAGAAGAATTGTTATTCTGATCAACGTCTGCCTGACTGTTACCTCTCCTATGATACGAACAATATACAGCATGGGAAAATCTGGCAACGCTAACAAAATATTCCAAGTTTTGGGTCTGAGAGTCTAAATGTTAATAATAAATAATGGACCTTGATGTGAAAAGGGTTAAAAACCACTTAAATCATAGCTGTCCATGACAAAGGGTCAAACTCGCTCTTCTGCTATACAACCAAAATGTGGAACGCCCTACCGAAGGCCTTAAAGAGTGTGGTTCCCTAGCATCCTTTAAAATCGCCCTGAAAAAAACACTTAGAGGCGGCAGCCATTCGCAACTGGCAATAACAAACTTAGCCCAGCCTCCCCTGACCGTTCTTTGAATTTACCTACTGTATATATTTTTTGCACTGTTTATTTTATTTACTTTTTTTTTTTTTTTTTTTTTACTATATCTACTGCATAGTACTGTGTTCTATCCGTCTGTCATTCAATGTTATATGAGAGATACTTCAATGGTTTCCTATGTAAATAAGCTTAATCTTTTCTAGGATCTCTTTTTGGTTGACCTTGTACCAGTGAACTGTACCGTCATGAAACCCTTTTCTATGCAAACTTCTAATAAAGTCTTCAATCAATCAATCAATCAATCAATCAATCAATCAATCAAAACAGCGAGTCCCTACAACAAACATTGCACCCATGGCCAGTTTGTTTGAGTGGGTTTAGTTATTTTCTACCAGCTGCTGCTGAAGACTTCCAGTGGTTCGTTGTTGTTGACATTAAAACCTCACTTAACCTCTGTCCGTACGGCGGTGTCGCTCGCAAAGAAAATGACAACAGATCTACAAGGTTACAATGCGGCGCATCGCGTCGCGTCGATAGCTTGTAGATCTGCTCTGTTTTGGCAAGCTATAAAGAACCGTTGGCGGTCCATGATGCTAGCTAATCTTTATCTTAGCTTTACGTTAACCGACGGACAGCTATTCTGGTGTTTACCAGGACAGCGAGCGAATGTACGTGAGGTGATTTATTGTACGAATGTCCAAATGAGAGTAACTTTAGTTCTGTACTCATCATGCCAAGAACACTAGCTCTTTTTAAAGACAGTAAGGTTAGCTAGGTGGCTAACATTAGCCGGGGGGTGGACACTGACCTGTATTTTCTGCCATTTCTGGGTCCTTCATGAAGATATTTTGATTTTATGAGTCCGTAATAAGGGCGAGGTAAAGGTCAAGGGGATAAAATGAATCTTTTAACAGTCAAATTGTAATGTTTGACACAGGAGGAGATGCAGAGCCGAACTCTGTCCCACTGAAGGTACTTTCTTTTGCCTCAGATTGGACAGCAAGGCAGCACTTCCGCCCAGACTACGTTTCAAAAGAGACTTGTTTCAAAATGATATCCTATCCTAAATCCCGTTTTCAAATTGAAGGAACTTTGCTTTGATAACAAAGGTTAATTATTTGGGATAATATTTATTTAGGTTAGGCAGCACGTTAGTGAAGCCTATTATATTAGTAAGATAAATTATATAATTATATAATTCCCCCCCCCCCCCTTTCTCTTTTTTTGTTTTTGATGTTATGCTTTTGAAACTGATATTATCCTAGATAAAGTACTATGTTCTATCCGTCTGTCTTTCAATGTTATATGAGATACTTAAAGTGTGGTTCCTGTGGAAATAAGCCTCGGCTTTCTAGGATCTCCTTTTAGTTGACCTTGTACCAGTGATTTGTACTGTCATGAAACTGTACTTTTTTCTATTGCAAACTTCTAATAAATTCTTCAATCAATCAATCAATATTCTAGCAAACACACACACACACACACACACACACACACACACACACACACACACACACACACTTTGGTATGGTATTATTATTTAAATTTTATGACACACATGGCTTGATTTCATGAATCATTAATAGGAAGCTCAAGTATAACTGCTTTTTATTTTATTTTTATTTTTTGTCCTTCAGCTCATTTGCAGCCTGGAAGGAAGTGCTGCCTTGTAGAAATGGTTATGGCAAAAATAGAAATACACACCGGCAATCAACCTCGCGTCAGCCAGGTTTCCATTTACTGTTCAGTGGTCAGATCCGGTCTAGAGCCCATCTACTGTATATCCTGTCATTCTTACCGTTTCCGTATCCGCTCCAGAAGGAGTGTTTCTTTTTGTTCTTTTTTTGGTCAAATACCCCCAAACTTTTAATACCGGTATGTAATTTTTGTATATTCTTTTCTGAGAAAAAAACAAACAAAAAAAAAACGTTTTTTTAATAAAATAAATTGAAATAGAATTATTGAGAGAAAAAAATAAATGTAGTTAATTAATGTAACTAAGGGCTTAGTTAATAGAAGATTAATGTATAGATTTTTTCAAAGGTTACACTTTGTTAAACATTAAAGGTAGCCTATAAATGGACAGGTAACTTTCCACCATGGGCACCAAGTCGTAAAAATGAAAATACAAGAACCAGGCCTATGTTAAAGGGTGGCCATAGCTGAATGGTTTGGGAACCCGCCTGGGGAACCAGAGCCCCTGATTGTCCCAGGTTTGATTCCAGGCCAGGCCAGCAATGTCGATGTGTGTCCCTGAGCAAGACTCTTAACATCTAAATTGCTCACATGCTCCTTGTGCATATCCGGTACCACTTAAACCCTCTATAATTGGTAAAAGTTACTTATAATATAAGTACTTGATACAGTCTTTTTTGCACTCTATCAAATGTCTTTGCCAAAAAATAGCCGATCTACAAGCTCACAACGCGTCGCAATGCGACGCGTTGTGAGCTTGTAGATCTGCTATTTTTTTGGCAAATGTTCGGCCCCAGGATAATGGATTTCGATTAACGCGATAATATCGTAAATCGTGATTTCTTTTGTCACAATAATCATGATATGTCATTTTCATATTGTCCCATCCCTAGTCCATACACACTCATAAGGACACACTCAACTAGATTTAAACGCATACACATTTTCACACACACTCACACAAACGCGCGCACACACACACATATGCGCACATGCACACGTGCACGCACACACGCATGCACGCACACACACACAGAAACTGTACACACTTAAACAGAGAGAGCGCGCAACGCACATACATACATAGGCTACATGCACAGGATGCATGCCCGTTCACACACATGTGGGTAGGTATAGCTATACACTGAAACGTAGACCACAAACGCACACATCTCATTCACAAACTTAGAAGATACCGTGCACGTACGTACATTGAGGTATAAAAGCTAGCCCAAAATCTACGTAGAATACTGGGCTTTTTTTGAGGCAAGCATGAAGTCACTGTTGTATAGAACCCTTTTCTCCCCAATAAAAATATAGTCCTACTATTGAGGGACACTTTACGACATAAGGAGGACACTGTGTTTTGGGTAAACTAATGACAGTGACACCTTGCGCCTATTATACTGTCACGCTCACCCATAAATAAACCATAGCGAGTGAGTATTTAAGTTACTTGACACCGTGTTGTAGGGGTGGGCTGTGGGCAACTGACGCAACGGATAGGGGAACTAAAAGTGTAACTGCTCTGAGGGAATCATTTCCCTTTGAACGCTCATAGAGGCACCGTCCGTTGTCTATAATAGAAACATGGATAAGTTGTTAAAACCCGTTCTCAGCATTGCTAATAAACAGAGCAACGTTGGATTCGGAGTAGTTGCGCTGTTGACTGCAGGAGGAGAGCAAATATTCTCAACGGCAGTGTTCAAGTGTCCCTGCAATGACTGGAACTTTTTCTATGGCATGGTGTTTCTTCTAGTGCCTGCACTGGCACTGTTAATCTTAGGCTACATCTTAAGCAAGAAGACATGGAAACTGTTTACGGGACTATGTGTTCGCAAATCGAAATCTCAATTATGCCGCCTGAGAACTATTATTGGAGTTATGATGATGTGCTTTCAGATAACCACAATCGCAGCTGTGGCACCTTTCAGTTGGATTGCTGTGGCCCTACTCAGTGGTAATTACTTTGAGTGTGCTTTCACTGGTGTTAATGTAACCGTCTATAAAGATCATCTTTGTGGCAGAACGGTGTCACAATCAAAGTGCCAGGAAGAGCTATACAAGATGCCATGCCCTGGAAAAAGCACTGTGCCACCAGCAGACAAAGATGATGTCCTCGCAACTCTTCGTGCAGAATCCCAGGTGAGCAAGTGCCATTGTTTGGACTGTAAACAGAAAGGTTTGTTTATAGTCTGTCAGTGGCTTATTATGCCCATGATGTTGTATATTTAATTGAGTACATTATCCACAAGTTATGTATCTGAAAAGACTGAAATACCTCAAACTCCCTAAAAACTATTTATGGTTTGGCTATTGGTGGACGGTGGTGATTACAGATCCTGGGTTGGCTGGTGATTGCATCCATCATAGTGTCACACCTGATCCTGACCTGTGTGGCAAGGTGCAAATCGCCCATCAGCTACCTCCAGCTGAAGTTCTGGAGGACTTATGCCCAGGAAGAGAACGCCCTGCTGGAGTCTTACTCCGCAAAACATGCCAAGGAACTTGCCGAAAGAAACGTGAAGAGCTTCTTCCAGCAGACACCACCTGCGGATATCATCTCCCCTTCCAACCAAGACTGGCAGAAGATCTCCAGATTCTACAGGTTTAATCCCAACGACCACTACTATAGCATCATGCACCAGTATGTGGAGTCTGATAAGAGGAAAACAGATTGCCTTAACCATGGTATGGGGTCAATAATACTGAACTCCATCCAGTCAGATGGTCCTAGTCCTAACAATCCTGCTGTACTTTCTTTTCTGGATGAGGCTAAAATGCCATTTTGATGCCTGACTTATACTTAGTAGCATTACACCAAAAATAACTGATATACAAACTATCACACTGCAATGTGTTGTGAGCTTGTAGATTGGCTATTCTTGGTGCAAGATACAACGTGCAAATAAGTACAAATCAGGTTCCTTTGGAAAGCACTATCCTCAAGACATTGTTGGGCTACACAGCTATGATTTAACTGATCAGTATAAAACACAACAAATGAAAATGGAATTAGAGAAAAAATGGATAGAAAAAGATACATGCTTACTGAAATGGCACTACTATGTGGCTAGTCTTGGTCAGGTATATAAATGATGATCATTTATTCATTTTGAACACTTCAAAACTGTCTGGATGTCACAACAGGTAGTATTAGGATTACTCATCATCATCATCATCATCAGTTATGTGGTTAACCACAGTGTAGTGTTCTGCTGGCAATGTCTATTTCCTGACATACCAGAAAATATAAAAAACATAAAAAGAACATGCAAATGTGATTTCTTTGCAATATCAAACAACTTGTTCAGCAACTTGTGGTATTGAACAGGAAAAATGGAGGCATACAACTGAAGAACTGACCTATTTTCTCTGCACCTGCCACTTAAACATTTCCCCTTATACAAGTATGTGTGGTCCAAATCATTGTTCAAATCAAGCTCATATTTTTTATAGCCAAGATGTGATTTACTGATCTATTTTATCAACGTTTTTTAATGTACTGTTGACTCTGAATGTAACCTGAACCAAAGCTCAGAATGAATGTGAACTTGTATATATTGTTGAATGTAGTACATTGTAAACATGAGGAGATGCAGCGTTGCATTTCTTTGTGTTTATATATAGTAACTCTGAAAGTGTAATGGTATAGGTCAATCTTTACACTCTCTGAGTTAAATTAACACTCCAGATTTTGCTGTGTAAGTGCTGTAAAATCAATACACACTCAAAAGCTTTTACAATGAGTCCGGATGTCCTTTGTGAATTGAGTATGAAAAACAGAGGAAGTGGTGGAGATCACTTCTGTAACTGACTCTTTGTACTGCATTCATCTGCATAGTATAGTTATGACTTCCTTTTTCTGAAATGATGAAGCGTGTTTTTTTCCTCCATCATAATTCCAATATTAATAGATTAAATAGTTGTGCTTATCTCGTTAATGAACCAATTGGAAATTGCTTTTTATGAAATACATAATATGCCGTAAGTTGCAGTAGGCTACTGATGGAAATGTGTGTGTGTGTGTGTGTGTGTGTGTGTGTGTTGTGTGTTGTGTGTGTGTGTGTGTGTGTGTGTGTGTGTGTGTGTGTGTGTGTGTGTGTGCTCAAAGACAGCTCAAACCCCTGTGTGTGTTTGTGTGCATGCATGTGTGTGTGTGTGTGTGTGTGCGTGCGTGCGTGCGTGCGTGCGTGCGTGCGTGCGTGCGTGCGTGCGTGCGTGCGTGTGTGCATGCATGAGAGAGAGATTTGTTGTGCAAATCCTTTTGCAAAATTAACTGCGACATAGTTTAGTGTGTAAGAATGTATAATGCATCTCTTAATATATCTGTATTGATGCTTTGGCAAATGATGCACCCAATTGTATTTTTAAAACAAATATGGGTAAATTCACCTTCCACAACACTGCCACCCAGGTGTGGAATGCTCTCCCCCCTTCCCTCAAAAGAAACAATTCACTGGCTTCATTCAAAACTTGCTTAAAAGTCCACCTGTTAGCAGGTCATATGAAGAGGTAAGCCACCTATGATATGTCCATCATAACCTCAAATTATCCATCCATAGACCTCGAGTTTATAAATGTTTTAGAGTTGTTTTATATATTTATATTTTTTGCTGTTTTTGAGGTTTCTTTATTATATCAATGTGTTTTGCTCTAGTGAATGAATGCAATAGGACCTGAATGGAAACAAGACCACATGGTCTTTCTTCAGTGAATATCCTTTTTGGACCAAAGTGCTTTGTACTGTATGCATCTTTTATGTCTAAATAAATAAATCAATCAATCAATCCAGAATCTGTATAGTATGGATAAACACAAGGATGTTTGGACAGTGAACAACTATTCACACTTAGTTATACTGTAGTATTATAATATTATATGCAAAATGCAGTATACTCTAGAATTTTATATCCGTATCTGTTATCTGTATACTTTCGGTTTTCATTTGTTGTTACCATGTTAAGTGAGCCTAAGGGTGTGTTCTTTATTACATCACTGTTGAAGAACAGAGGCGTCTGATGTCTTGAATGTCTCAAAAACCAGATGGGCAGGAATTCAGGAATTCATGATCAGCCTGAAAGGACGGAAGGGAGAGACGCATAAAAGATGAGGAAAGTGTTGGAAAAGAAAGTGGAGTGAAGAATCAGTAAATATTTTGGAGTAGACAGTCACACTGGAGAGAAACAAGTTGGGGAGGAAAAGCGATAGCATGACAGTAGGAGGAGCTGAGAGTGAAGAATGAAAAAGCCAGAGGCAAAGGGCGGGGCACAGAACGACACAGCAGATGTCAACATAGCAAGAACACAGTGTATGGAGTACAGATTCTAAGGTGACATTTGTTTTTTATGTTTTTGTTCATCTCTTTTGTGACCATTTAAAATTTTTTGTGCATTTGAAACCTTCTCCACTGGCATTATGGATAGCTTCCAGACTGTCCTGAGCTTCTTCATGAAGCAGAAGTCCACAATTGGTTACAGTTTTATGGCACTTTTGACCATTGGCGGTGAGAGAATATTCTCAATGGTCTCCTTTCAGTGTCCCTGCAACCGTGACCAGAACTTTGCCTATGGACTAACTTTCCTGCTAGGCCCAGCTGCAGTGCTTCTGGTTCTTGGCCTGTTTGTCAGCGCCAGGATGTGGAGGCTCTACACCGGGTGTTGTTTGAACCCTATGAAGCTGTGCCCACGGGGCAACTGCTTCAACTGCCTCAGGGTGTTCCTGAGCATCTTCTCTGGTGCCTGTGTAGCCCCTATTATGTGGCTGTGCGTGGCCCTGCTGAACGCCACATTTTATGAGTGTGCTGTCAGCGGTCTGGATGACAATCTGGTGGTGGATCTGTTCTGTAAGAACAAGACAATGACGTGCCGGGAGGAGCTGGCCCGAGTGCCCTGTGACAGATCCAAACTATCCAAAGATGAACACATGGAGCTGCTGCTAATGTTCAGGGCACAGTCACAGGTAATCACTGCTCGGTTTTAATGTGTGTGTGTGTGTGTGTGTGTGTGTGTGTGTGTGTGTGTGTGTGTGTGTGTGTGTGTGTGTCTAACTCTCTTGAATGAAGTGTGGATTTTGTTACAAGATCAGCACAAGGACAGATTGTGCAGGAATGATATCAGATATTTGATTAACTTTAGGTATTTAGTCAGCTTCTGAGTCCTGTGACCCATTGGTCAGAAGCCTATATCCTGTTTCTGTATAGTGTGAGGTAGCTTGATACACAAGTACACCCCCTGGACAAAGGGTTAGTATGTTGCACAGTTGCAGGGACTTACCCACAATCCAAACCAAGCAGCCAGGTACCATTTTTATAGTCTTTGGTAAGGCTTGGCCAGGGATTGAAATCTGAACCCGACCTCACAATCTCAAGACGAATGCTCTGAGCTGCTGTGCGTGTGTGCGTGTGTGTGTGCGCGCGCGTGTCTCTCGAATGAAATGTGGATATTATTTTGTTACAAGATAAGCACAAGGACAGATTGCGCATGACTGATTTTTTTGGCCTTTTAGCAGGACAATAGACTGACAGGAAATGGGGAGAGATATGGGGATTGACACGCAGCAACGGTCATCAGAATCGGGACTCGAACCCCCGACACACTGTCAGGCATCAGAGCCTACAGTTTGTGGTATGCGCCTGGACCAGTAGGCCAGCGGGCGCCCCCCAAATTGTGCATGACTGATATTTGAGAATCTTTATTCAGCATACAATTGTAATCATCTGTAATTATTCCTTTATTTGCTTTATATCCAATACAGCTTAAATGTGAGCATGTGATCTTATATTTCTGTGTATCCATAGATTCTAGGCTGGTGTATCATCATCATATCTGCCACCATTGGTCTCATTGGCACATGCTGGACAAACTGCCGCTCTCAGGTAAGCTACCTGCAGCGCACATTCTGGAAACGCTATGTGGACAAGGAGAAGGAGCGCTTCGATGTCCTCGCAGTGGAATATGCCACCCAGTTGGCCAACAGAAACCTCAAAAGCTTCTTTGAGAACAAGGAGCCTGATGCATTCCCCTTCCCCAACCACAAAGCATGGGAGCAGATCTCAGCTCTCCACACATTCTCCACAAGTGAGCAGTACTACAGCACCCTACAAAGGTACGTCGACGGGGGAAATAGAGACTTAAGCCCAGAAAAGAGGCCCGTCATGGACTCGGAGCATGGAATTGAGATGACTTGAGATGAGATCACAATTCAAATTTCCATGGCATCTTCCCTTATGAGTGATTGACATGGAGATACTCAAGAAACACTAAATTGTGAACACTAATCGTTTGTTAAATGTGTCTGACTATTGCTATCATACTTTATGCCTATTGTGTCTGACTCAGGAGACGTTGGCTAGATGCCTCACAGGCTACAGAGCCGCCCTTTCAGCTCAGTTATTACCAAAGAATGTGGCCATTACAGAACGTGGAAGTGGAAAACACTGCATAACCACTACTTTGTATACAATGAAGTTACTTCTACCTCTCTGTCAGGGACCACTGTTTCTTTTCAGATTCGTTTTTGAGGGTTAGGGTTAGAAATTGTATTCGTATAGCACATTCTCAAGTTGAAAACTGAGTGACCAAGTAGGCGTGTGAAATGTAGATTTAACTAGGGTATTGTTGTTTTTTTAATACATGAATCCACAGCATTGTATCTCAGCTGAAGATGTATATCGTTGTTAAACATGTCTTACACGTGTTGTGCACTAATAACTTGTAATATCAGGGGGCTATTAACAAAACCATTTGCAGTACCAGCCCCAAATAGCATGCTGTGTCATTGAGTTTACAACTGCATTCCACAGATGTTTGGAATAAAGGCCTGTCTGTACATGATCTGATTCCTTTTTTCACTACCGACATCCAGGGTACAAAAAGCCCAGTCACCTACGCAACAAGTTGCAACTGCAACCACTAAACTGGAGTTTACTACATTTTAAACATTACATGATCACAAATTATAACTTGCATTTTTGGTTCATTAATTATATTGTTTATTTATTTTTTGCTTGATTTGAAGGAAATATAATTTAAAGGACAACTTTGTTTTTTTTACAACAATGGTTCATACTTTAGATTGTAATTAGAGAAAAGAAAGGTGTTAAAATGTTTTAATTTACTTCTTTCTATCGTTTTAGTGATTTTAACGATTTGGATTTGCATGCATGCCCCCAGGTTGGGGGCATGCATGCAAGTGGCTAGATATGTATTTTTAGACACAATAAGCCTATTCCCAAGATGCACCGCAATCTTTCATGGGCAGATGTGACTTATGGGGGCTGGTGTAAATAGTAACAAAGACATTGCCGGCTTATTGTGTCTAAAAGGACATATTTAGCCACTTATACGCATGCCCCCACACACTGAAATCAAAATATTAATATCACTGAAACAATAGAAAGCGGTAAATGAAAACATTTTAACACTCATCTTTTCTTTTATCCAATTACAATCTAAAATATGAACCCTTGTTGTAGAAAAACAAAGTTGTCCTTTAATGTATTCATTATGTTTTAATAAACTGTATAACTATCAGTGGGAGAAAAAAAAAAGCTGGTTATTTAGGCCTAATAAAAATTTTTAAATCAATGATAAGTTAATACATGCTCAGCCCTGGACTAATCAGAGTCACAAGATTTAACATGTGACTAAGAATTCTGAATTTCAACAGAAGACACTGATGTTTGAAAAGCATATTGACAAGAAAGAGACAGTGAAAACAGATGGTGCAAATGTGAGCAGGGCAGCAAGGTCACTGGCCTTAGGTCATATCATTGTTTGAGGGGCATAAGGCCAAACTGAGGTTGCCTGACTGCTAGCGTCCGACATCTCAACACCACACTACCCACCAGCAGGGGGGGGTGATGTGCGGACTGAAGTGTCAGGCTAAAACTGAGGGGCCAAGACTTTCTCAAGCTGCATTTGACAGGATGAGATAATGTGCATCATTAATCAGTGAGGTCTCATCTATTATGTGCAATGGGATGAAAGAAGATGTTTATTGTACTGTGCAAGTTGTGTGTGGTGTCCTCCAACCACCTACCGAATGTCACAATCAGAGTCCTGTGTAGCCGTAGGCCAGGGGTGGGCAATTATTTTTTCCATGGGGCACATGAACAACAGAAAACATTGTGGAGGGCCGGGCCAAAAGGCAGTGTTCCCCGCAAGATGTGCTCCCCGCAAACAAAACACACAGCTTTACCTCCAACTTCAGTAAATAAATACTTAATTTATTTTATTTTTTTAGCCACTTTAGCCATTTTTGATGGGTAAGGTAAGGCCGTCTTGACTTGTGACCAGTCAGACCACCTGCTTGTTATTGAGACAACATCATTCTTCTTCTTCTTTCGTGTATCATCCTCAAATGTCCAATTCAGTATTGTGTAGCCACGCCCTTGTCTCTGGTCCCACTTGGAAGAGACCAGCCTCCGAAGGTGGTTTGTACAGGGGGCAGGTGTTAATTATGTGCTCTGCAGACTGCTCAGGCTCGCCACACTCGCATGTCTGATAAGCCCCACTTCTTCCTTGCTGATTTGAAGCAGCCGACTCCAGACCAGTGCGCAGGCGGTTCAGTAGGGTCCATTGCCGGCATGGTAGGTCCTCTCCTTCAACGCCAACTCCCGTGTCCCAGATGTAGTGGTGGATACGGGAGGGCCCAGCAGACTCTCACTCCTGTTTCCAGGATGCCGCCAGCCATGCCCTCTTGGACAAGTCCTCCGGGATGGAGCAGAGAACATCTCTTGTGCCGCCTTGTTGTAAGGGTGGCGGGACTTGAGTCTGTTTGGAGGGTTTGTGTCCACTGTGGCATGGTGCAGGATATGCCAGTCATGTATCTGGGCTTTGCTTGCTAACTTGAGGGTTGCAGCCTCTCGTCGGAGCAATAATCTGGCTCCCCCTAGGGCCCCTACTACCTCACTGATCTTCTCCATGTCCCCTCCATCCCCTCTGAGGTATGGTAGGTACCTGGGGGGATATGGCGGGAATTTGTAGAATCGGGCTATATCAATGGTTCTCAAACATTGTCTTGTCGAAGATCCTAAAAATTATATGTATTTGGCTGCGGACGCCGCCCATCTCAAAATATTTTGTCCCACGGACCCCCAAAAGCAAGTTAAAAATGTTCACTCTGAATTTGGGATTCATAGATAGATATCGATTTTTTAAGCAACTTGTATTGGGTATGTAGAAATTAAAGTGCTGAGGTATTGTTATTATTATTATTACCTTTATTAAAAAACACTTACAGGCAGCAGCCGTTCGCAACTGGTAAAAAAAAACTAACCTAGCCCAACCCTACCCTCCCCTGCCCCTTCTTTGTATATATGTTACAGTATGTTCAAGAAACCAGTAAAAGTTGTCAAGGAGCACTCGTTTTGACGTTCACCACACACTAATCACCACCAGATGGCGACGTCAGCCACTGGATAAGAGAGTTACGTCACGCTTTGAACTCGCCGCAGACCGGAAGTGTTTACTCTTTATTTACTAGCCTAGCCTAGCCTAGCCTAGCCTAGCCTAGCCTAGCCTAGCCATTAGCTCCATTGTAGTCACTTGGACAGGGCGTTTAACGTGCGCTTGCCCAGGCCTTACGGCCTGGGCATAAATATAACGATTGCATTCACCACGGCTTCGTAACTCGCGCGGCGCTCCGCCGGCCGCGCGGCCCTGGCCCGCTCTTCGCGGCCACTCGCGCCTGCGGCGCTCGGGGGCGAAGAGCAGGACCAAGGTCCGCTGGCCTTCGCGCCGCTTGGGGCTTCGTGGACCCAGGGGGGCCTCGTAACTCGTTTGGGCTTCGTGGATACAGGGGGGCTTCGGTAGCCGCTCGCAGTGTCGTGGACAATAGAGCGGCGCACCGCCTGGAGTACGTTGTATTGGCGACCGCTTGCTCCGCCCCGTGCCGCACCACGAGTGCTCCGCGTCTCGAATGTGCTGTTTCTCTAATATACTATGACATATATACTTACTTACCGTTTAGACTCTTTTTTTTTGTTCTCTCATTTTTCTTTTCTTTACATATCTACTGCATAGTACTGTGTTCTATTCGTCTGTCATTCAATGTTATATGAGATACTTAAATGGTTTCCTGGTCTTTTCATGGATCTCCTTTTAGTAGACCTTGTACCAGTGAACTGTACCGTCATGAAACTGTACCTTTTCCTATGCACACTTCTAATAAAGTCTTCAATCAATCAATTATTATTATTATTATTATTATTATTATTATTATTATTATTATTATATACCAGTCAGCTCTTGATGATTGTTGCTCATCATGGGAAATATAAATAAAAGGTTAATTATGGGAAGCCAGCCTGGGGAAAGGAAAGCAAGCTTCACTTGACTTCCTGTTCTTGTAGCCACACATGCGCTATGGAGCCTAGGCCAGAGCAAAAGATTTCAGATCTGTGGTGTGCAAAATGCATACTAGTTATATTCAGAGCAATATTATGGCAATCTGACACGACGTCGTCGACGTGGGATCAGCAGCCCTATTATTATATTACCGTATGTTTTGGCCATTTGAAAATAGCAGATCTACAAGCTCACAGTGCGTCGCATCTGATCAGACGTAACCAACACATTGCCGATGTCGTGGATTACAGTGGGCCACTGTGGAACACGCACACGTCCACACGCAGCTGTGATGGTTTTAATAACTAATAATAACGTTAGATAATTGAACGTTATTATTACATAAAACAATGACAGATTACGCCGAAGAGCAGCGAAATGAGCTGGAGGCTATAGAGTCTATCTACGAAGATTCTTTTACAGGTGAAGTTTGGATTTACACTGAAAACCCCGGTTAGCAAGCTAGTAGGCTAACCGGTCCTTAGCAGACATTATTTCAAGCAAAGTGGTTGATTGATGTCCAACATCTTATGTTTGGTTTAGTTGTGTGAGTGACTGATCTAACGGGGTTTATACTTGTACATGTATTCCAGTGTTTGGTGTGGTGGCCAGAACCTTGATGGATGTTGATTTAGTTATGGTTATACATACATACATAGTACATACATGTACACATGAATGCATGAATACATGCATGCATGCATGCATACATTCATACATACATACCAAACCAGACAGTATAATATGACATGTTGGACATTGTGAAGTTTGTGAACCTAGTGAAATGTGTATTAGTCTAGACATTTATGCCAAATTTCTGTTATTTCAGTGCTGTCAGAGAAGCCCACCAGCTTTACCATCACTGTAACCTCAGATGCAGGGGAAAACCATGAAAGTAAGTGATTTGCTGACGCTTTGTTGCAGTATGCAAATGTATTTATTTAAATTCACAATTGTTATTTTATTGTAAATTTGCCTTGTGTCAATGTCAACTGGACCCAATAATGTTATGCTCATACACCCATTATGGGATGGATGTAACACTAGTAGTACTGTACAGATGTTGAATCTTATAGCAGTAGCTAGCTTCTCTAATTCTTAGAGAGAGAGGGGGGGACGGGACTAAAGTGCTGTGGCAGGATTTCTTCAAACCCACAGGAAATACCCAGACTAGATTCTGGTCGGGCGATTTATAACATACCGGTAGGCAGTAGCCAAACATGACATATGGCATTTGCAGAGTGACTTTTTAAGCAAGTATTCATCCTGGAATGACATTCTTTTACATGGAGACAAAACAGCTTTGCGAACCCAATCTGTTTTCTCTCTACAGTGGTGGAGGCAACCTTAAAATTCACCTATGTAGAGAAATACCCGGACGAGCCTCCGCTGTGGGAGATCGACTCACAGGAAAATCTGGAGGATTCTGATGCGGAGGACATTCTCACATTCCTACAGCAACAGGTTGGCCTGGTTCTGTTTCTATCCATCTCTCCATCCCAGTTTTATTCAATTTGTTCCCATATCCCCTCTTCTGTTCCTTTCCTATCCAGAAATCTCAGTCAGTGTAAACGCGGTACAATTTTCACTTTGTTTATCTCCGGTAGGCAGAGGAAAACCTGGGCATGGTGATGATTTTCACCCTAGTGTCGGCGGTTCAGGAGAAACTGAATGAAATCGTTGATCAGAAGAAAAACAGACGTGAGGAAGAGACATTGCGGAAAGAGAGGGAGGCGGAGGAAGCAGAAAAGGTATGTGCAAGGAAAGAGAAACGTACTTAACCACTTAAACCCCAGTCTAGACAATAAAGTGATAATGAGTTCTTCACCAAAGATATCTGATCTGTTGTGAGCTTACAGATCAGCACATTTTGGCTAATGTTCCCCCCAAAATATGGATGCTGTTATCATTGTTGGGTTGGGCCTTCAACTGGATACCTGTGTGTGTGTGTGTGTGTGTGTGTGTGTGTGTGTGTGTGTGTGTGTGTGTGTGTGTGTGTGTGTGTGTGTGTGTGTGTGTGTGTGTGTGTGTGTGTGTGTGTGTGTGTGTTTTAACACTCTTGTCTTGAGTTAAATAAACAGTCAAATATTGATAGCTCAATATAGTTACAGTGCTTGACCTTTTTTCCATTGTTTTTGTATAGGTGCTTTTCCAAGGCACAGTGGTCACAATTGAAAACTTCTTGGCATGGAAAGCAAAGTTTGAACTTGAGATGTTTGAGTTGAAGAGGAAAAAACAGAAAGAGGAGGAGCAGTCAGGAAAAAACAAACTCACTGGTAAACACCTCGACCAAGGATTTATACATATCTCTATACCTCTGTCATAAACTAGAATTTTGTCATGTTAACTTAAACTTTGTAAGCTTAACGTGTTTTATTCTACAGGGAAACAACTCTTTGAAACGGACCACAACCTTGACACATCTGATATCCAGTTCCTTGAAGATAGTAAGTTCTGTGTGTGTTTGATAATTGTGATTTAATGGTGTGTACTATATATATTAGGGGTGTAACGATATAGTAACTGAATCGAAAAATCTATTTTAATTTGCAATGATCTACTACAGGGGTGCCCAAAAGGTAGATCGTGATCTACCAGTAGATCACCAAGGGTGTGCAGGTAGACCACATGACATGCCTCTAAAATATATAATTAAAAATATAAAAAGAAGATGTCAATATGACATCAAGAAGGGCCTGTCAGCTCGCTTCATGGCTTCTAAAGTAGGCAAACCTCCAATGCAATACTTTGTTCAAGAGTCAGTAGCATTACAAAGAACCCCAAAACCTACCACTTCCATACAGAATGGGACGAAGACATTTCTCCCTGTATTTCCCATTTATTTCCCCCTTACAGTAAGTGTGTTTGTCTAAAACGTAACCCCAGTGCTGCTATTCCAAAGCCCCCCTCAGGCCCTCAGCTAAAACATTTTGGATGGGTAGATCATGCTGAGCTAGTCATTTTAAAAGTAGATCTCACGACAAAAATGTTTGGGCACCCCTGATCTACTACATCGATATGCAAAAGCATATATCGTACCGTTTTGGCTTTGTATCATATCAGTATTGTTTTACAATGCTGATAATTGGTATCGAATCGTTTTGCAGTGCAAATAATTGATTGTATGGAAACTAAGTTTGTGCCTTGTATTTAGCCATTTTAAGAAGGAAAATGAAAAGGAGGTTTAATTACTTTTCCATTCCATTTAGCTACTCTTAGTCTATTGATACATTTGTGTAATCTCTGTGTTCATGTCAAGTTGCGGGTTTGTCCATGTGTTGAAATATAATGTCCATGTATTTGCTAGAGAATCAGTGCTTAGCTATTTATATCCATAATAGATTTTCCCCTTAAAAACATGCACAATTGACAGGTTTACACAGATTTAATTTCTTTGCTAAATAGTTACTGTATCAATTTTAAATCATTGAATCGTATCGTATCCCCATGAATGAACCAATATCGTCCATGTATCGTATTTAATGTATCGTTGTTAAAATGTATCGTTAGTATTAGTGTTGCCCGATCCCGATCACGTGATCGGATCGGCCGCCGATATGGCCGTTTTTATAAGATCGGAGATCGGGAAAAAAATATCGAAAAAAAAAAAGTTTTTTTTTTTTTTTTTTTTTTTTTCAAAAAAATATTTTCTGGGAGTACTGAAAGTTACAGGTAAGGTGAATGCGATATGAAACGTAAGCTTACCATAATCACAGTAATCCTTAATCATTTTCAATCATATTCAAGGGCTTTTGGAGAAATGAGACAGACAGAGCACTGCAGAGGGAAGGTGATTGTGTCAGACTCTGTGTCCAGCTGGCAGCTGATGCCAATAAGTAGTAATTGGCCCCTTGTTAATGGATCAAAGGAAGGCAATTATGTCTCTCTGCACTGTCAACTAGCTGCTACAGATGCATACTTTTCAAGCAGACTGGTTAATTGGTTCTTAACTTATTTTGTTTCAACTTTAAAAATGGCCAATGTTTTACCAGTTTTGATATAGTTTGTTGATTATTTTTGATGCTGTAATGGTCTATTTTATTTTTTGAGATATTAAACAGGTTTTAAAAGTCCTTAAATCGTGACTTCACTGCCAAATTTCAAATGCCACACCAAAGGTCCGCTGCACAATGATTGAGAAACACTGCACTAGTAGGCCTATATCACTATATACTACTCATAAGCTTTGTTTTTAATTTGTTGATTCAGTGCTGCACTAAGTGATAGAATGAATAGATTTTTTTTTCTTAATGCCTTGCCAAAAGATCGGATCGGGAAAGATCGGAATCGAATCGGAAGCAATAATATTTGATCGGTATCGGATCGGGAGCAAAAAAACCCTGATCGGGGCATCCCTAGTTAGTATATATCCTTGCCATGCTGTAGATGTACATTTTTCATCTGTACCATTGAAGACAAAATCCTGCAATGCCCCCGCATAAAAGGGGGCTATACTTTGATCCCATCGGCTGGTTTAACTTTGACTCGAGGAAATGTCCATTATAATAATAACCTGTGGATCTTAAGTGCAGGTGTTGACATTTCTTCATAAATGACAATGTAATATTATCGGTCAAGTGTCAATGAATTATTCTTTACAGTTCATTATTTTTAAGTGGTTAAGGAACATGGCTGAAAAGCAAAAGCAGGCAGCCATGCTCCTGGCATAGAACATTATTTTGTTCTCAAGCCCCGATTATTGTATTCAAGTTGTGCTTTCCACTCTGCCCCAGCTGGAAACAACGTTGAAGTGGATGAGTCGCTGTTCCAGGACATTGATGATCTGGACTTGGATGAAGATGACCCCGACTTTGACCCGTTAGCAATGGGTAGCGATGAGGACTGAACAAGAAACGGAGCAGAGAACTGCTGTGTTCTGACAGGAAATAACCTGCTCATCTCTGCGCTGGGAGTATCACCATCAGACTGATCGCATCAAAAGGAAAAATTACCTCCACATTTATTTTCTTAGGATGGACTCTAAACAATGGCGAGCTGTGATTCTTCCCAAAGTTAATCTAAGGGAATCGATATACCCTTGGTGGTTAATTTCTACCCTGAAGCAATTAAATCCAACAGATTTATGTTCAACTTGGCTCTGTTGTTGATTTCAAGTGGTGTGCAGGACAGAGCAGAATTCTTAGCAGTCCTACAGAGGGCAGCAATGGATTATCCATAACCAACATCACACCACTATATATCCACACCAGATAGTTGAGTGCAGCTACACCAGGGTTCCCCAATGGGGCTTTTAAGCCGTGACATCATTTTGTAGTCGGACCTCCAAGCAGATTTATTGTCAATATCTGTCCCTCGCTATTTCAACAGATCCGAGACAAAAATAACGACTAAAGTATAATTTTACCACTTTCCTTTCAACAACAAAGAAAAGAAAAATTAGTAAATAGTAAAAAGATTCGCTTTTTTGGGGGGCAAAAGTTCTCCTCTGCCTACAAAATGATGTCAGACTTAACAGCCCCATAGGCGGCCCGTGGGCCATTTGCGGCCCGCGGGGGGCTACTGTCTGGCCCCCACCAACTCCAGTAATAATGGTGGTATAAGAGCAGCAACAACACTAGTATATCGTCGTCGGGTGGAAACCTCGTATCTCCAAATTTGTATGTTCTTTCGCAAAGTAAAGCCCTGCTTCATCATACATGGCCGTCGCACTAAAGTAGTGAAAACAGCAGATCTACAAGCACACAATGCCTCGCACCACGAGGCGTTGTGTGCTTGTAGATCGGCTGTTTTCACTAGTTTAAATCATTTTTAAAATGATAAATGCAAATCAAACGGTTGTGGACATACAAGATTTTCACCCGACAACGACGGTATCTGAACTGTCGCTGGAGTATCGGGAACAGCACCGTCGCCCCCTGCAATGTTGTGCTCTCGGCTTGGTACCATAGACATAATTTCGGAACCCTGAGCTACACGCTGGTTGCTTAGATGTATTATAAGCTTTTTTATTTTTAAAATATTTTATTTCACTGCATTTCTTTAGGCTAAAGGAAGGTGAAGGTAGTGTGTGGAAGTTAATGTTTTAAACATTAACTCCTAGTCACTCCCATACCTCAAATGAGTACACCATTCATAAATGTTGCATGGCATGGACACACAAGTAATGCTTATTTACCTAAAAACAGGTATAGTTTTATTTAAAAGAATTAAAATATAAATTATTCACTTTATAGCCCAACTATTTAAAATGTTATTATCGCACATATTTAAAATGTTATAGCACATGATTGGCAGTCCTTGTAATTCAGTTGATTCGCTCAGAAAGCTGTAAAAATGACAAAGATCCATATATCGCCCTCAGCATCAGCCTGATGACATCACACATTAACAATGTCATTGATATCCCAGATGAAGGTAATGGGAACGTCTTTCAACTTCTCCTGGAAGACCTTATCAAATCGCTCGTTTTGAGCGACAGTAAAATGATTTTTCCAATCACCAATGGTTCCTGGTGTTTGGGGAAAGGGAAAAGAAAATCAACTTTACATCAAACAGTTCTAAATCCAACAATAGTAAGTAGGCCCAGTTATGTTGGTTTGTTCAAATTAATGTGAAGTAACAGCATGAAGGTGACCTTCACCTTTCCTCATGAACGATCCTTTGTTATGGTCGAGCAAATCGTCTGTGACAGACTCATAGTTAGCCTGTGGGATGAGCTTCATGTTCCTGAAGGTGCTGTGCTTAACCACGTTGGTCAGCTGCTCTTCAGTTAACCCCTTATCCAAGAACATACTCATCCTCTTCACTGCCGACTCCAAGTCCTGGGTAAAAGCACATGAGCGAGCAAACAACCACAAATACAAATATGTCACTTCTTTATACAAAAATGTCAATTACTTTGATTTGAGATGACTTTCCCATATGCACAGCATAACCTAATAGAAATGTACAGATTGCAATCACAAGTAGAGTCCCTACTTGAATCATTTCTTCATAAGTGATGAAGAGGATGTTGATATCATCTTTGTGCGAGTACCAAGTCTTTAGGTGCTCAAACCAGCAGTTTCCATACACTGCAATAAAAAAAGTTAAATGCCATTATCACATGATATGCTGTCATAATCTGCAGTGTGAGGAAAATGCAGTACTTGTGCTTACTCTCTCCTTTCATGAATTTCTCAAAGAAGCAGTTGAAGTCCGTTGGTGTCTCCAGCATGGCTGCAAAGTTGTGGAAGTGGAAGTAGGACACAAGAACATCCTTGGGGTTTCTTATTACATAGATCACCTTCAAGAAGCAGAGTTTGAATTTAACGATAATTTACTCTCAACACTTTGAAACTGACAATTTAAAGGAACACTTGATATTCTTTCAACCATATCAGTCCTTTTATGCAACCATGACAACTATTTTAGCAAGTTAAGGACAACTCTGCACTCTAACATCTAGGCTCATTTTCCTACTTATATTGATCCCAAATGATCTGGTCTGTTAGCCCTCATCGCATAGAGTTAAGCCTATCGCTACTTAAAAGGAGTAGCCCACCCCCCAAATTACTTTTTTCTATTGATTACTCACCATGCAGACTTGGGTTCAATAATAATTTTGTTTTTTGTCGCTTTCCTAAGACAATAATTCGATTGCAATATTTTTACCCCCATTGTTTCTGGCATTTGGGTCCCCATCCAGAATGAATGGGGGTAAATTTACTATAATACATTTTTTGTCTTAGGAATGCATCACATACAAAAAAATATTATTCAACTTAAGTCTCCATGGTGTGAGTAATCAATAGAAAAAAAGTCATTTTGTGGGTGAACTACTCCTTTAAGCAATCTGTTGTTTTGTTTTTTTGGTCTTTATTTTATTTTTATTTCATGAATCTGATATTAGTTGTGATGTACACACATCCATGCCTTGGTTGTGCCTGGTTGTCCCAGCAAGAGAAAGTGGTTTCCATACACTTGTGTTTCAAATACACTTGTCCTATGAAGTTGCCAGCAGGTACATTAGTGGGCTAGCCTCGGCCTGCCTCTGGCAAAGAGTCAGGACGTGAGGACTCATAAATGTAGATAAGGCTGAAAAAAAGGTTATTTAATCCCCCCCTATGGGCAATAGCAGAAATGGCTCACAACTCTTCGCGATGTGGCGTGTTGTGAGACTGTAGATTGGCTATTTTTGTATGACACAGTCTTGCGACAAGGGCTTAAGTGATCAACTGACTTGGCTTTACTTTAATGGACCAACAACATTTGAAACAGAGCATGCCATTGAGCGTTAATATAATAAACTGACCTTGCCTTTCCTCTCACTAAGAGCAAGGGGCATGAACTTGTACTGTAGATGGGTGACCCGTAGCCTAGGGGGAGGAGCTGTGATGTATTCCTTCCCCTCGCCACTGAGCTCGATCCAGGGGACCTGCTCAGAGTTTGGCTTAGTACTGATGGCAGTGATGTCACCCTTGGCCTCTATGAGGAGGAGAATCTGCTGCATCCAGATGGTTCCTGTCAATTAGAGCAGTGGTTGCAAACATTTTCATGTCATTAAGGACAACCAATTAATATGTACAGGTGTATTCAAGTGCTACCAATAATTGAATATCGTAGAAGCAAAAGAAAAAAATCTGTTATGTAATTTGTGAACAATACAGCTCATGAAAATAAATCCAGTATGCCAAAATATTAGAATATTACATAAAACCAATATAAAAATGATTTATAATACAGAAGCTGTTCATTGATGCACTCGATTGGGTGGGGCCCCATTTTGAATGAATTACTGCCTCCATGCTGCGTGGCATGGAGGCACTCAGCCTGTGCCACTGCTGAGGTGTTATGGAAGCCCAGGATGCTTTGAAATCGGCCCTCCGCTCATCTACGTTGTTGGGTTTGGCGTCTCATCTTAATCTTGACAATACCCCATATAGCAGAGGTTCCCAAACTTTTCAGGTCAAGACCAAAAAGAGAGATTAGACTTTTGCCAAGGACCCAAACTAGTGAAAACAGCAGATCTACAAGCTCACGCGTCGCGCAGCGTTGTGAGCTTGTACAGGTAGATCGGACATTTTCACTGCTTCTTAAACATTTTCTAATTTACTGAATTTCTTAGATTTCACTTTTATTTACTCATTAAATTACTTCATTGCTTTATATTTGAAAATCTTGCCCCCCATAAAAATGTGTCAATGACCCACAAATGGGTCCCAACCCACTGCTTGGGAAACAGTGCCATATAGGATTCAGGTCAGCAGAATTGGCTGGCCAATCAATCTGAGTAAAACCATGGTCAGCAAACCAGTTAGTAGATTTGGCACCGTGGGCAGGTGCCAAGTCCTGTTGGAAAAGGAAATCAGCATCTCAATTAATCTACAGAAGGATGAAGTGCTGTAATGTCTCCTGGTAGATGGCTGCGTTTACTCTATACTTGGTCGGGCTCCTTTGTCCTTTTACACGAGGAGCCCCGGAAATTCTTGTTCAGACGAAAGTACATTTTGCATTTCATTTGAAAATCAAGGTCCAGGGGTCTGGAGTGTCCAGTGTGACGTTTCCACAGTCAGTGAAGATTTTGGGTGGCGTGTCATCTGCTGATGTTGGTCCACTGTGTTTAATCAAGCCCAGAGTCAACGCAGACCCCACTTTGAGAACCAATGAATTAAAGAAGCCAATTCAATTCAGCAGAGGACTACAACTCAATTGTAGTCCTACAACTGTCAGCGTGTCAACACACAAGACAGCTAAACTAATAGGCTCTGTGTGTCCAGTGTCCCTTTATTAAGCATTGCAGTTTTCACAAGATATTGTCTAGCTGATCATCTACCCCCGCCTCCCCTTCCCATCCTTTCCCTTTCTTACTTTTTTTAAGCAACATTTTTGTTATCCTTATTTAAAACCGTCTCATCCAACTAATTTCTGACAAAGGTGTCACAATTTAAACAAATGTATGCTCAAGTCTGTGAGCACCAGTAGGCTATGTCTAATATATTTGAAATGTCTACAAGAATTTTACTTGCTACACTGTTGTCGTTTCTCATATTCCTTTTTTCTCTCTTTTTCTTAAATACAGAGACAATGTGCATGGGGAAGATGGATACAATAAAAATAAAACCTTCTCCACTCAAATCTACTTGAAATTCATACAAGATTAATCTGTACAATGGAAAACAATGGTCTGTCCATTAAACAATGGTCCCACAGATATAGGCCCTACTCTTCTTCTACAGTGTCCTTGACCACTCTAAGAGATCAATTATTTGGTAATGACAGTGCAAGCGGATAGGCCTAGAGAGGATGCAATGCAGGGTGGTGTTAACTTACCTACGGAGGGAAAACAGGGCTTGCTGCATTCTTCACCTTTTATTTTACTAACCACACCGGCAATTGCACCCACATGATATTACTCATGGTGATTCAAAATATCACTCCACAGGCAAACAATAACATGCTTAGTAGCTACCTGACTTTGGATATGTGACAACAAATACATCAGAGTCTTGTATCTCCAAGCTCTGGATCTGGTCCACTTCTTCCGGATTGTGGATCTGGCTGATCAAGTAGAAACCTCTGTGTGGTACCAGCTTATAACTCTGAATGTCAGTGGAATCCATGGGAACTAATATAAAATAAAATGAAACAATTTACTTTATGCATCCTTAATCCAGCAGGATATTATATTGTTAATAGTCTAGTTCAATAATAAGTGAAGTTAACATTTTCAGGGATTAGGAAAACTATACATTTTTGGAAACTTCAGAGTATAACAAATCAGAAAATCCATGATTCCATTTGCAAAATCCCTATAGGGGAATTTTTGACAGCTGCTGGTTTAGTGATGGGTAGGCCTAATCACTTTTCACAGTTTTGTGGGGGCTGTTTTTAGGAATATTTTTTTTATGCAAACCAAGCTTAACCTGACTTTCGCCAGATAGTCTGCCTTACATCTGGGATCTCTCGGCCAGACTCTATGTAAGGGGCGGGCCATTTTTTGAATTTCTGTAGCAGGTGATTGGATGTGGCCTTTTATCACAGTCTGGGAGTGCCAACTCCAACCACTCATATTGGCCTGTCTGCATGACGTTGCAGACAGGCAACGTCATGCACTCAGGCAACGTCACTCTATTGGCTCAGAGCCGCTCAGAGCCCGCCCATAGCTGCCGCTGATTGGTCCGGCCCGGGACTTTACGAGTGTTATCAACGCTGGCGGACCGAGCCCAGATGGTAAAGCAATGCAACGCAATGCTGCCACCATCTGGCGAAAGTCAGGTAAAACCAAGCTACAATAAGTCATGTCGCGATGTGAGCTTGTAGATCGCCTATTTTCAAACGGCCTAAATGTATAGTGGTTAAAGGCTATGTTTGTAATAATAATCAAATTCTACAAAGTAACTAGTAAATAAAGTTAGCAAATCAAATACTTGTAGTGTAGAGTGGGGACTGGAGTATAGGCTACAATATTTCATAACTGCCAACCTGCAGACCGTCAGAAAAAAGGAGATTTTTTTCTAGAGGGGGGTCTTAAGGCCGTATCAGAGTGTACGGTGGAGAGCTATCCACCGGTGGAGAGCTTTCCACCGCAAGTCAGAAAATAAGTGCAGGACATCATAGTCACGGGGCCCACGGTGAAGTCCTCCCCCGCCTCCCTCTGGTTCAGACGCAAACTCCGTTCAGGTCGACCAATCAGTGAACGGGGTGTAGAGCCTGTCTGTCTGATAGTAAAAACAGAGAGATGTGTTGGGACTTGCGGTGTAAAGCTCTCCACCGCGAGGAATGATGTAATGTTGTAGTTTCCTGACTCAAAAAGACTCGAAAAGACTACACCGCGGTGTAAAGCCTTCCACCGCCCAGGCGACTATGATGTCGGCTTTACTGACCAGCGGGGGGTCCCCCCCTAGATGATTTTTTATTTTTATTTTTTTACACAGCGTAGATGTAATTTCCAGTATTCTAATCATGGTCATGTTGCCATACCTTAGCAACAGGCACAATGAAAAGTACATTTTAGGCAATTATTTCCCCCTGTAGCCAAGGTATGGCAGCTGCCATAGCTTGCCATACCCAATTGACGCCTCTGAAGTACCGTAAATGTATGTTGGGGTTACTTTACCACACCACTGTGCGTTAATAGGGATATGCAAATTGGGGTCGTCCAGGAACCATGGTGACCGCTGAGTCGCTGACCATTCTGCTGCGCCTGTTGATACCACGGCGGGTCACTATTTCTCTGCGCTCTGGGAAAGTTCCGTTGAAAATACATAACATATAATAATAGCGATGATTGATTAAATAGAGCAGGCTATTCCATATAGCCTAGTAATTAAGACCTGGGCTAGAAATGTAGATGAGGTGGACTTGGCTATTATTTCAACGATGGTTATAGACCCTATTAGACCTATATATTAGTCCATATTAGTTGGACTGGGCATGGGCAACAAATAAGGTTAAGTTGAATATTTCACCAAAATTACAAGTCACCATGGAGTACCACGCAGTCCAGTAACATCCAACTATATAGCCTACTATACAATTTTGTGCCATTAATGTAACCGATTTTACTGTTAATAAAACACAGCGCACGAAACGTTAAGGGTGGGGGGGGGGGGATCTTAAAATACAATGTTGTGCCATTAATGTAACCAATTTTACTGTTAATAAAACACAGCGCACGAAACGTTAAGGGGGAAAAAAATCTTAAAATACAAAATATTAAATACATAATTGATATCTTACCAGCCATTGATTGCCAAGCGTCTCTGCGCGCTGATCTCCAACGAATGTTATGAGGTGTGTGACTCCAGTCCAAAGTCCCTGCTTTGCCTTTGAGCCTATGTATTCTTTCACTAGGAACTCATGCTTTACTGTGTGTTGATGAAGACCTACAGTCAATATAGGCTTCGACTTTAAAGTCCCGTCCTGGTCCCTCCTTTCTCCTTCACTGCGCAGTACACACGCCTGGCGCCTTTACGCAAATTGCGTGCAGTTGCCACTCAACTCACCAGCAAACGCTCATCGCAAAGGACAATTGAAATAGGCTACGTCGTTAAAGTATGATTTTAACAGCACCAAATCCACTAGGCCTACTTGTTGCACTTTTGCTTCAGTCCTTACTTTCCCCTGAGGATGATGCTGATAATAATCCCCACTGTGTTCTGGGGTAAAAGCTGGCCTGATATAGCCTACTATGGCCAAACTGCTCGATCTCATAACCAGGCTCTGCTGCTCCTCGCCAGAGACGCTTGGCTGCCGTTTTCCCAGCCAATGCACATAGTTTGGTAGAACACTGTATTCTATTAGGACAGACAACAGCCAAGGGTTTTATATAAATGTTTGCCGTTTCAGAGAAGCTGTTGTCAGGGCAGCCAGGCATGCATCAAGTAGACCTATACATTCACCTAAACTGGACACAATACAGAAACAAGGACTCTTGTCTTGGGGCCATGCATGTGCCTTGATAACAGGTATCTCTGTGTAGTCAACACCTAGCTCCCTCTGAGATCAATTAATTTGACTCACGCAGGTGTGACTGCTTAAATTAGTCATCACCCACCCTGCAGACAGTAAACACGTTTTAGATTTTAAAATAGGACACTGAAAAAGATAATCGCTAAAAGTAGCTCAAAACACCCAAAATATATAGAGAGAGAGGCTTAAAGTAGCCTACACAGGTGAAATTATCACTTGTGTACTCAGACAGTGTCTTGAAAAGCCAGACAGCATTATGTTGCCCTCGCTAGTGCACAATTTTACCCTTTTGCCTTAAAATACATTTCCACAACAATTACTTTATGAACGGGAGTAGTAGGGGAAAAAAGGCATTGCTGTGTTTTGATCAATGTTGTAATTTTAGATGAAATACATTATTGGTTCATTCATATTGTGATAGTTTGGTTCTGTGGTACAGTACAGCCAACTGGACCTCCCAAAAAAGACTTACAGTATGTCACCTAACTCCCATTCAGAATTACCTAATTTGTCTTTTTCAGGGGAGGGGGTCTAAAGAAATCTGATTTGCAATCTGATTTGCAATAAAACTGTACAAGCTATCTCCACACAACCACTGGTTATTGTTTAGTGGCATCTTAGGCAATGCAGTAACATCTTATTTGACATAAATGTATGTTTTTCTTGTAAATGAGAGAAAGCAAAGTCCCCACCACAAAAGTACAATTTCCGCCTAAACTAAAGGTGTGTTTAAAGACTAATATTTCTTTCGGTAAATTGCATTCGGACTCTTTGCTGATGTAGGGTAAACACATGGTTCACATCTCTGCAGATTTTATGAAGATAAGAGTGAGGATTCTCAAGTTATAGGCATTTTTGTCAGCTTTGACCTAGGCGGATTTGCCTTTTTCAGAGATTGGGGTAGGTCTAAAGAATAGCCCAAAAAAAAAAAAAAAAAAAATCCGCCAAAAGTACAATTTCACAACAATCCATTTCATTAATGGGAGACCCTAAACATAAGAAAAAACATGGTTGTGTTTGGTTATACCTCTGGTAGGGGTATCTCAAAAACTAAGGCCTTTTTTGAGGGCTTGCTGCAGGACTACAAGAGTCGTTCCAAGCTGTGGGAGAATCATTCATAAAAGCCCCTTTTCCCAATTCTGTACAGAAGCGAGAACAATAACTGAGACATTCACGTCAATCATGCCGCTGTGCTATCTTGATAGTACATACTGTAACACCTGCTTTCTTTGGGTAAAAGTGTAATAGAAATACCTTTGTTAAGCAAAAGAACAGTTGAAATGGACAACCAGTGGCTAGCACATAATCTGGATCACAGTGTCTTTCTCATCCATAAAAACATAAAATGTCCTGTTCTCAGGATGTGCTATGTGGCTACTGGCTAGGGATTATCACGTTTTCAAAGTGGTTGTTTGAGTGTGTGCCAGTAGTGCCATACACAGTGATTTTTTTGTCTCATCTATATCTGAAACCCAGATGAGAGAAACCCTCATGTTTTTCTTTTGTTTGAGGACAGACAGTTGTCTTCATTCTTCTACCTCTCCCATCATAACCACACCAACAATTTCACAGCTTTACGCATACAATAATTACACACTCACACAATAATCTTAAAATGTTAAAACAATTTATTGAATCAAAATATTACTGATAGCAAGAAATAAAAATTACATTCACAGTGAAAATCAAAAGACATCTGCATTCCAGTTTCAAGGAATCCTCTCAGATCGCAATGTTCTCGAGTTCAAGATGCAAATCTTAAAAACAGAACAAAACAAAAAAATTGTTAATCCCCATATATTCAGTTAACCGATCACTTACCCTTATAAATAATCAAATGCAAGGTCTTTTTAATTCATTCTAATTCAAGCATTTAAAATTGACTTGGTCAGCATTAACTGAAATTAACCCAACCCCTGTGGGTTCAGCAATTTCTTTCTAAAAAATCTAAAATAGCCTAAAAGCAAAATATCCTCAACTTAAGGTAGCATTCTTTTAAACAAGCGTAATGTGCTTTCTTACCCGTTTTTCCTCAGGTGACAATGTGCCCTTTACTGCCACCACCTGGTATTGTTTGTGCTTCAGGTTGTTGGGACCCTTTCTGATGCGGCGAACAGCTGTGACTGCACTGTCCCTGCTGAGTAGCTTCCTGGCGTCTGCAGGTGAGCAGCCGGGGTCAAGGAGCAGCAGACACAGACTCCCATTCCTCTTCTGTTCCACTCCCACAATGGACCGGCTGTGACCTGGTCAGCATGGAGGACATACGGTATGCTTAACATACTACACGACCGTCATGTTCCCGGGTTTACATGGGTTCGGGCAGAGCAACTTATTTAGCCCCCTACAACTACACCAACATTCAGATTTCACAAACAAGGTGCTTAATAAAGTCTCACACCTGTCTAAATACGGTACGGCATTCTATAATTACCTGTGTCCTCCGTGTTCTCTAATAAGAAGCCTTTTTATCCAATGGTTTTCTGTTTTCCCATGTATTTCATATATTTATATGCACACCAACCCCATCTATGGACACTGAGATGTGGGCGGGGCCTTGCAAAAATGTGTCCGGAAATACATGGGAAAGCAGAAAACGATCGGACAACAAGCACTTTGTTTGAGAAATCTGAATGTTGTTGTAGGTGGCTAAATAAGTCGCTCTGCCCGAACCCACGTAAACCCGGGAACATGACGGTCGTGAGCGACTGTCATGTTTTAGGGCTAGGTCTCTACGACCATGCGTGAGCTACTCAGGGCTAAAATCGCTTTGGGAAACCCGGCCAATAAGACTTATCATCATGCATAGCCATTTCTGAAGACATAAAAAACTTTTACAGTATGTACCAACATTGGCTGAAGCAATGTCTGTATAAAGTATAATATAACCAACATCAATATGGGGTAGGGCTTATTTTTAGCCATAACGTATAAACATAGGACTATGAATCCAGTACCTTGGTGCTGCAGGTACAGAGGTGGTTGAGAGGTGTGTATTACGCGGGGGGGTAATCTGGTGCCCCTGCTAGAAGACATGGAAAAGTACTGCTTCACCCACTCAAAGAGCCTGGGATGGGTGTCTGCTGGGCCAGTGGGCTTGTGGAAGTCTATGATGGTGGCCCTGTGAACAACACGTCATATGATACTGTCAATATATTTCTGGACAGAAAAGAAAAACTGATAGTGTTTATTCATGTCTTTTAGTTCAACGCTCACTGACCCACTAACCCACTAACCACCCAATACCACTTCACTGCCACAGCAGGCTTCTAAGCCCTATAGAGTACACTTCTTTGTAGTTTGTACCCAGACAGTCTTCCCGCAAAGCCAAATCTCTTTGTCAAAAACAGCCAATCTACGTGGCTACGTTTACATGCACAGTTATATTCCACTTGGGAATGAATGCTCTGGTCATGTAAACAAATGAGGATAGAGGAATACTTTTATTCAGGTTCCATATAAACAGTTGGGTATGAATCTTTATTCGGGATGAGTTCATTCTGAATGAATAAATGTTGTGCATGTAAACGTAGCCAATGGGAGCTTGTAGGTCGGTGTAAGTCGGTCTAAGTGAGTGCATTACAATGTCTGAGACAGTCTAACCTGACGCCCAGGGAGGTGAGGATAGCGTAGATCTCTGTGGCTCCGACCCAGGCTCGCGTTCCCTGCAGCCGCTGGTTGAAGTGGGATGCACCTTGTGGATCTAGGCCCTCCCGCCACGCCCCCTCGATCAGACTCTGGACCTGAGGGATGCTGGGAACAGCCTTTTCTGGAGAATGAGATTGAGACAAGCAAATGGGAGGAATTCAGCAATGAGTTGCTAAATTGAATCATACAGGAAGGAAATACCACTGCAGTCAGACAGGTGAAGAGAAATCACCTTGTTAGAGAGGCTGGCATCTTGGTTGGACAGTAGACAGTGTTCTACACTTCCAATACTAGACTACACAGCCCTTAAATCGATAATATCGGACATCCCTAAGGGCTTGTACACACTGCAAGATATTTGCTATCAGATTATTCTGTCGCAGACCATTTTTGGCGCTCGCCAACAAAACCCCCGATCCGACGCAAGATCGGGCTTTGCTCGCTGAGGTTTTGCTCGTTGTGTGTGAAAGCCTCTGCGACAAGATCATTGTGCGATTCTGGCGCTCGGCGAGAGCTTCCCAAGCGTTTCTGAATATCTGGCAGATAGAATAATCTGTGAGAAAACATTGCACAAGTGTTCATACCTGGCAGACGATCAGCAAATGTCTCTATTTTGTGTAGAGAGGAGAGGAGCATCTGGAAGTTGCGGTAACCACAGCCCCAGCCTTTGTCCCCCTCTGAGGAGCAGTAGTGATCTGTCTCAGCACTCAGCCACACATGGGCACAGTCTCTGCCCTCCCTCTGGTAGTAATCAGATAAAGCACCAAGCATACCTACATGACACAGGAATTACACAATATGTGGGAAGAATTAGGTTCGTAACCATCGTGTCCCTATTCTGGGGGCAAACATTTGGCGAAAATAGCAGATCTACAAGCTCAAAACACATCACAATGCTTGTAGATGTGCTATTATTTCCCAAAGAGATTCGGTGGTGGGAAATGCTAGCCGACCTAGTGCCCTTAGGGTACATCAGTCAACATCCCTAAACTTCTTTGCCTTTTTCTTTACTATTTTGAAACACATTTAAAAATAGTTCAAATAGCTGATCTACAAGCTCATAGCGGGTCGATGTAGCTTGGCTATTTGAAAAATATTTAAAAAAGGTAAAGTGATTAGTAACCAGAGGAAAGATAAAGCTACAGCTCCATTTCACACACTGTAAGCTTCTCAGAACCAAGAGGTTGTATAAACCTGAGCTAACGTGCTGGAACAACCTGAATCACAACACCCGAACCCCACACACTGACCCTGAGTTCTGGTTCTGCCATCATCAACCCCTGAGGCCAAAGCCTCCATCATATCAGCCCTGCTGTTGTGGAAGTCGGCCGGGGCCATGAGTCCTCTGGACACAGCCTTCTCCATGGTCTGCTCCATCTGCCTGCGATAGCCCCCGCTGCCATCCAATCCAAACTGCTTCTGCACACACCATATATACTGTATATTAACGGGTACACTATATTGTGTATCATTATTTTATGCTTTAACCATTGAAAAATAGCAGATATACAAGCTCACAGCGTGGCACAGAGTGCCGCGCTGCCAGCTTGTAGATCTGCTATTTTTAAAAAATCGTGAGAATTAGACTTTTGACCCGATTCTATAAGGGTCTTTTGAATCCTTCAAAGATTTTTTGAAAAACCTATGTTTCTATGAAAGCAATCTGGCTAGCCATCGTCAAAGAAAAGGTCCTTTTCACTTAACTGGAGCTCAGTTAGTCTGTTCTTGAGAGACTACTATGTCAGTGGTTCTCACACCTTTTCATGTGAAGGACCCCCAAAATTATATTTATTTGGCCACGGACCCTTATTTGGCCACGGACCCCCATCTCAAAAATATTTGTTCCAGGGACCACCCAGAAGCAAAATTTTAGTTACAAACGTTCGCTTTGAAAATACATATATTCAAAGATTTGTTTTGCACACATTTTCACGACTTTTTCAAAAATAGCAGATCTACAAGCTCGCAGCGCGGCACTCGGTGCCGCGCTGTGAGCTTGTATATCTGCTATTTTTCACTGGTTAAAGCATTCAATAATTCTAGGCCTAAATGGGTTAAAAAAAAGCCTTGTGAAAGCAAGTGATTAAAAATGTTGTATACCCACATGCACATCACATGCATAGTAGGAAGAGACCACATAATCATGCATGTGCACACACCAATGGGAGACCATGTGAGACAGCATGCTGTACATACACACGTGTAAATAAACAATATGTTATTACAGTCACTCAGTTATAACCTCACATTGTGACTAACTGTTACACAGCATCAGTTTGCAACAGCCCAAAATTAATTATAATGGTTGTCCAATCTATTAGCGTTAAACTAATTAGTCTGTTTAAATACATATTTGATCACAATGAATCTAAAACTGTTGTTTGTGCCCAGACGGCACAAAAGAATATCCCAATGAGTTTTTACATAGGAGTGAATGGGCTTATCTTCGATTATCATCAGAGGATGAACTAAGCAAAGTGGTTAAGTATGTTAACCCATTTAGGCCTAGAATTATTGAATGCTTTAACTACTGAAAAATAGCAGATCTACAAGCTCACAGCACGGCACAGAGTGCCACGCTGCGAGCTTGTAGATCTGCTATTTTTGAAAAAGTTGTGAAAATGTGTGCAAATTTTTGAATATATGTATTTTTAAAGCGAAGGTTTGTAACTCAAATTTTGCTTCTGGGTGGTCCCTGGAACTAAATATTTTGAGATGGGGGAGTGGACAGATTCATATAATTTTGGGGGTCCTTCACATGAAAACCACTGACATAGTAGTCTCTCAAGAACAGACTAACTGAGGCAAAAAAGATTCTAGTTCCATTCCATTGTAACAAAAAACAGTGCACTGATAAAGTGGGGAACTAAGAAGAATCCAAGGCAGCTCCGTTCAGTTCAAGGTAGAAAAACAAATTTATTTAGCTCATGGCAGCATTAAAAGAAGACCAACGCGTTTCGGCCTCGTTTGGCCTTCATCAGGGTCCGCTAGCAATGACAGAGGCATTGCTAGCGGACCCTGATGAAGGCCAAACGAGGCCGAAACGCGTTGGTCTTCTTTTAATGCTGCCATGAGCTAAATACATTTGTTTTTCTACCTTGAACTGAACGGAGCTGCCTTGGATTCTTCTTAGTTCCCCACTTTATCAGTGCACTGTTTTTGAGCGGTGGTCACAACGCTCCTATACGTGGCCGTGTGTGTGGGTCTGTCTGTCTGTCTGTCTGTCTGTCTGTCTGTCTGTCTCCGGGTATGTAGCCTGCAGTAACCTTTTCTGACCACACATGTTAAGGGAGGGGCGCTGTTGTTCAGGATAGGCCAGGCATAGGCCAGGCACACTCACACACAAACACACACAGGGGGCACACACACACACACACACACACACACACACACACACACACACACACACACACACACACACACACACACACACACACACACACACACACACACACACACACACACACACACACACACACACACACACACACACACACACACCACCGCTCAGTTCACACGAGTGTGATTTCTTGTTACAATGGAATGGAACTAGAATCTTTTTTGCCTAAATATATTTACCATCTCCAAAGAGCACCTGTTTTCAGCCTTTTGTACTAGCCTATTCACGGACTCACGCAGCGCTTCTTCTACTTTTATTCTAACAGACTAACTGAGCTCCAGTTAAGTGAAAAGGACCTTTTCTTTGACGATGGCTGGCCAGATTGCTGACATAGAAAGATAGGTTTTTCAAAAAACCTTAGAAGGATTCAAAAGACACTTATAGAATCGGGTCAAAATTATAATTTTCACGATTTTTCAAAAATAGCAAATCTATAAGCTCGCAACGCGGCACCGAGTGCCGCGCTGTGAGCTTGTATATCTGCTATTTTTCAATAGTTAAAGCATAAAATAATGATACACAATAATGTGTACCCGTTCTAAATCACACTAATATGGTGCTGATGCCAGACGATGAAAGCCAGCTGCATGATCCAGACCTGCAGCTTCTTGAACTCTACTGCCTCCTGTTTGGACTCCTGCTCTCTTCTCCTCTGGTCCTCCTCCGCCTGCAGTTGTCTAGCCAGCTTCAGATCTGAGCTCGGGCTAACTAGTGTAACACAAAAAACATTTATATATATTAGAAGAAAAGTCTCAGAATTAGTATACTGTAAGTTGACAGTGATATTAGACCAGAAAGTAACACAGGGAGGGACATTTCATACCTGCACAGGTTGTGGCTGTACCATACTCTAAGTGCAGCTCCACGTGCTCTTGCAGTGAGGAGCTGTCTGAACAAACTAAACAACACATGGGACACTCATAGCTCTTCTCACCTGTGAAGAAAATTGGGAAGTTATGTTAAGTTCAAATTAGACCAAGGCCGTTATATCAGTTTGGCCAATACTGTATATACTGTGTATTACATTTGGTTTCTTTATTTATTTACATAATTTCTTCGTAATCAAGCATCTGGCATTGCATCTGGCATCGGTCTGTTCTGTAAAATACATGCAGGTAATGTAAACTAATATAGTAGATCGATTCGTTATTACAGCTATGTTATGAATGTGTGACATTGACTGAATTTGGATGGCTTTGTTGATTGCAGTTAGATACATGTTTCACGAGAGCACTCACTAACATGACTAAAAAATTGCATTTTAATGTCTTTAGAAACAGGTCACTGTCCCCCTCACAAAGTAAGTCAATATGTAAAATGATACTGCTGTATTATTAAATAGGAACTCAGCATGGCATGCATGAACACCCAAACTCTTACATTATTTTTTTTTATCTGGATGAGTTTAGTCACTGCCCTCTCCCAAATAATGTAATATAAACTACGGTAATTTAAACCAGTTGCAGACATCACAAAGAATAAGGAGATCTGTGCTCTAAAATACTTGATCTGCACATGCTGTACCTTTCTCTCTTGTTATTAATCAGGGGATAAAGATCAGTTTACACGCGGAAGAAAGCTTTTGGACAAATTATTACTTAGCATAATGCTTTTTCTATTCCCTTTTAAAAGAAAAGGAGAGAGGGAGAGGGGGGGGGGGGGGGGGGATACAAAATGTGAACATCAAGTATTTCTCAGTGCACCCCTCTTGATTTATATTTATAGACCTCATATTTACTGCTTCTCTAATACATTTGAAAATGAATGGAAACCAGGCCCTCTAGTGGCCACTCTGTGTTATACACTTTAGATGGGGCCAAGTATAATCTGATATTATACTTGTCCCCAAGTCTTATGATTATATACTACAAATAAATACATTGATTCGATGTGCCAGAAATGTCAATTAAACAAAGACAAAGTACAAATATATATATATATATATATATATATATATATATATATATATTTATTTTATTTTTTTGCATGGAAGAACAATTATTATAATATTACTCCAGTTCTCAGATCATTATACTGGCTCCCTGTCTGTCAAAGAACTGATTTCATAATACTACTGTTGTTGGCTTATATATTATAAAGCACAGAACTTTAGGGCCAAAATATTTCTGAACTTCACATCATGAACCATCCAGACCTCTCAGGTCTACGTTCGGTCCCTCAAAATTAAACATGGAGAAGCAGGGAGCATTCGGTATTTCATGCACCACACAAACTGGCAGGTCTGCTACAACTCTGTTCATTTAAATCAAAGCTGTAGACCTTTCGGTTTATTAAAATAAAAACTGTAAAATGCAACTGCATTTTACTGTTTTTATTTTAATACATTTTCCCCCTTTTAAGCTATATAAAAACATAATTAGTGTCATTTTATAATGCATTTATTTTGTGGTCTTAATGCTGTCTTTACGCTTAATGTTTTGTATAAACCACAAGTTTGAATTGTCGTTGAAATGTGCTATATACTGTAAGTAAACCTTGTATTGCCCTCAACAGCTGGCAAACATGGTTGTTGAAAAGACAGTGTTTGGTCAGTGTTGTATTTTATGGGATAGCTTTGACTGGGCTTGTATGAATAGGGTGAAAGTGTCTTATTTGTTCTCTCTTCAATGTAAATGTCAAGCCCAGATTAAAACACTTTAGATTATGCATTCTTAGCTGATACTTTTATGATCAAACCAACAGACAAACCTGAGAAATTGTATGATGATGGTGGCAGTGTAGCTGATGAAGAAGCCCCTAGGCCCGCACCTGACAACAAAGATTAAATGAAGATCAGTTATGTTCGGTAACATGTCATTAGGTCGAACACCCTTTGGATCGACCACCAAACTCTAACCCAAACCCTAATCCTAACCTCAGTAAAACTATGCCTAACTCTAACCCTAACCCTAACCTCAGTAACCGTGACGCGGGTGATTATCTAACCTGCCGACGGTCGGGGGTGATTATCTAACCTGCCATCGCTGTTCGACCCAACAGGAGTTCGACCAATGGGACAGTCCCCGTTATGTTCAGTTAGCGTATGATATTTGGTCTTATAGCAGTGCTGAGCCTGCTAGGACACTGCTGACCGTTTGAATAGAACGGTTTCTTAAAGGCAGTGTGGTAATAAAGATCCAAAACCCACCTTCAGCTAAGTTCTGCTCTTGAAGGTGCAACTCGACATGCTCCTGTAGCATCAAACAGTTATTGTAGACCTTTGAACACATGGGGCATGGGAACTGCTTCTCTGTAACATAATATAACAAAGTATAGTGATAAACAGGTTAAGAAAATTACTTTAAAATTATAATGGAAAGGAAAACAAATATGAAAAAAGAAAAGAAAGGGAAGCCGGTTTCTTTCATGTGAAAAAAATCCACCATAAGCCAAATAATGATCCACCTTTTCTTGGAGAGGACAGACGTTTCTGCTTGGCTTTGGAGTGCTCTGATATTATTCCACTTGCGTTTGTGCCATCATCACAGTGTCTGACTTGTTCTGAGCCCTGAGCTGTTCTAGTACTCATTGCAGTCATAGCTGGAGGGGTAAGAGGTGCAGTCAACAAACCCTCACCAACAGGTGAGGTTCCTGTTCCTGCTACGTAACTGTAACTGTCTCCAGAAGACTGCGAAGGGGCCGTCTCGCTTTCAGAGCGCTGGGACAAATCTCTGATGTGCTTGGGCTTACAGTTTGTTCCTGTGGGAGAACAGCAGCCATGTGTGAAACGAGCCGACTCTTGTGCCGTGTCGCGCTTCTCTGGGTGTGCGGTGTCCATGTGGAAGTTCAACTCATCATATGAAACTCCAGATAAAGAACAGAGCGGGCAGCTCATCTCGTTCTCAAAGTGGCTCAGCAGGAGGTGCGTCTTCATGTCTTCCTCCAACACTAGCTCCTCCCCGCAGATCTCACAGGTCAGCATGATTGGTCTCTGGGGAGAGAAGAGACACATGGTTATTCCAGAGCAGTCTATGGAGAGTGGCTTTGATCTCGCCGCAGACCGGAAGTGGCGTCGCTGGAGCCTGGGGACATTCCTACAGCTCTTCAGCCCTGTCCACCTCCATTGTATTTCACTCGCTGGTATTGTAAGTAGATAAATCACGTCTTTTTCACCCTTTTAACGCATTCACAGGCCTCTCCAAGGTAGGCAACATTATTATTTCACGTAATTGGTTACAATGGAGTTGGACGAGGCTGAAGAGCAGCAGGAATATCACCTGACTTCAGTACGCTAAATAGTGACGTCACGTCCGCTTTCCACGCTTAAAATGGGAGTTGACGTAAGTGTCATAACTCTCTCTTTTTAGGGGTCTGAGTTATTCCCCGTATTCCTGGCCATGCCCACTGTTGGCGTGGCCAGGTAGGGGAGTAGGGGAGGTGGGGAGTCACACCCAAGATGGAAATACCAAGACTTGCCATCTCCGGTTTACTTCTCGTATCTGTGGCGGGCACGTTTTTAGGAGACCGGAAGCAGGTTGGAGTCTATTCAATGTGAGAGTGAACGTGAACACAGCTTCTGAACCATTCTTTAGACCCATGGGCACTGAAGTAAATATTGGACCCGATCATTACAAGCCACAACTTATTCCCAAATGTTTTATACTACAATGTTTTTTTTTTCTTTTCAGAGAGACATACAGTATCAAGCAACACACTCTGGCGGGATCTAGCACCAGTGAACATAGGACGTGCATTGTAAGAGGCAATGGCCGCGCCCTGGAGAAGGCCAGGAATGAGGTTTATACACTTAGAAAACAGTGAAGGCATCAGTCGCACAGTTTGCATAAACTTCAACACCTTTTAGCCAAATTGCTTTATTTATAGGGTATCATGTTTGTGTTTTGGTTATATTCAATAAATGTTACAGAATGTACCCAAACATTTTTGTCAACATTATCTAAAACTCACTGATAAACATTAAAAGAAATTTGAGTTTGAAAGGCACAGCACCCTTGACCTTATGACCATCTGATTGATATAGATGGATTATAGAATCATGATGCCATGGCATAAGCTTGGTAGTTGGTACAGCTTGGTATATGTAGCTATGCTCTGATCTGCTTTAGCTAAAACACGAATGGCAGTAGATGATGCCTGAGCAACTGAAAGCCGTTCACTTTAGTGAATCATTATAATGTTGTGGTTAGTCAAAGTAGTGCTGGCTTCCAGCAGCTTCTTGAAATACTGTATGTTTTGTGTATGGGATTGAGCAATGAGCATGCAATCAAATACAATGGCTGTTAAAGCATTGTGTTTTAATCTGTAGACTAGGCACTGGGGTGTAGATCCAAAGAAAAGTCAGACGCGATAAACATTGATTATAGTCTTGATCCAAGTCTAATTCTGGCATAGGTTTACGTTCAGTCAGCGCCACACACATGCCACGACTGACTCACCTTTGTGGAGATCTATATAGATCTCCACAACACATCTCCTTTGTGGAGATCTATGGTAGATACTAGATAGGAGGGCTGCTCTCCATTCCGACAGTGACTTCTTATTGTCGGAGTTCCATAGAGGTTAGGGTTAGGTATAGGGTTAGTGTCGGAATGGAGACATGTCGAAGTGGTGACATGTCGGAATGGCGGGATGCACCCACTGACTAGATAGATCCCCACAAATCATTGGAAGTGAAGTGTCACTGCGAAAAGACCTGCAGGAACACAGAAGGCCAAAATATATCAAGCCAGGACCAAGTGTGGACAAAAGGGGATACAGGTGCGGCTGGTGAGACGAAGGAGAACTCCAGACAGGAATAACTCCACTGTACTGGAGATCTCTATCTCTACGCACCTGTGTCACCTCTAGACCTCGGCTCAGGAAGAACCCACCCAATACCTCCCCAGAGGTAACCAACCAACAAGAGTTTCTAGAGGGGGACTGCCCCATGGTTCGAACTCCCGTTGGTCCGAACAGGTTAAAATTCACCAGGTTAGCATTCACCAGCGTCGGCAGGTTAGCTACTCACCAGGTTAGCATTCACCAGCGTTAGTTTTACTGAGGTTAGGCTTAAGCTTTAGAGTTAGGTTTTGGTGGTCGGAGCAGGAAACTAAAGAGGAGTTGGCCTTGACCAGGAGGAGGCGATGGGCAGTGATTTGGTCACCACTGCCGACCCACCATCGTCTCATCGTAGGTTGCAGCGGTCAGGAGCGCGTGATTATGGATCCCACTGGGAAAGATGGATGGAAACGGCATAGAGCGCTCGTTTTCACAGTTATTGTCCACGACACTGCAAGCGGCGCGAAGGCCAGCGGACCTTGGTCCTGCTCTTCGCCCCCGAGCGCCTGCATTCACTACGAAGCCGTGGTGAATGCAATCGTTCTATTTATGCCCAGGCCGTAAGGCCTGGGCAAGCGCACGATAAACGCAATGATAATTGGGGTTTGGTGCACCTCGCGCGGTCCAAGAGACTACAACGGAGCGCTCCCTACGTCCGGTTCAGCCAATCACAAGCTTCAAAAATGAGTCCGGGGCGCGAGTTTCTAAATTCTAGGAGAGTAAGGCAAGGAGCGCTCGTTTTCACCAGCGTCGGCAGGTTAGCTACTCAGCATCTGTTTTACTGAGGTTAAAATGGTAAATGGTGCATTTATATAGCGCTTTTAATCCAAAGCGCTTTACATAGATTGTGCATTACATTCACCCATTCACACACACATTCATACACCGGTGGCGGAGGAAGCCATGCAAGGCACCAACCTACTCACCGGAGGCAATTAGGGGTTCAGAGTCTTGCCCAAGGACCCTTCGACATTAACTCAGGGGGAGCCCGGATTCGAACTGGGAACCCTTCGGGATTTATACCCTTCGTGCTCTAATACCAGTTTCTCTACCCCTGAGCTATGCCGTCCCACCGTTTAATGTTAGGGTTAGGGTTAGAGTTAGGGTTAGGGTTAAGGTTATGGTTATGGTTAGGGTTAAGGTTAGGGTTAGAGTTGGGGTTAGGAATGGTTAAGGATAGGTTCAGGTTTTGGTGCACCTCTGCCGCGGTCCAAGTGACTACAATGAAGCGCTCCCTATCTCCGGTTCAGCCAATCACAAGCTTCAAAAATGAGTCCGGGGCGTGGTTTTGCCTTAGCTCTCCTAGAATTTAGAAACTCGCGTCCGGGGCGTGGTTATCCATCTTTCCCAGTGGGATCCATAATCACGCGTCAGGAGCACCTTTAGATGAAATGATAAAATCATAGGTTCATCAAGCAACACCGACTCACCTTTGTGGAGATCTATGGTAGATTGAAACCCCACAACGACTGACTCCGAGGTGGACGCGTCAACCTGCACTTTAAATCAACCCTGGAATTTTTCTCCTGTTAACAATGTATACTAACCGGTTTATGCAGGTCACTGAGAACTCGGTTGCCTTTCTCTTCAGAGAAGTCACAACAAAATGTTCAAAAAAATACTGGAGGGGTCGCAGCTGAATGTCGTCAGCTGCCGGATGTGACGTCGCCGGTTGTTATTGCGAGGTGCATCCTGGGATATAGAGTTCCAAGCGGACGGACGCCATATCTGCTCAGCCCGAGAGCCTGCTGCGCTGTATCGATGGGATTTATGGCTCTTTGAAGTGAGCTGGATCTCTGGAATCCGTTCCTTTCCTGGAGCCGTTCATTTTAGTTACTAGTTACTTTGTAGACTTTGATTTAATTACAAATCAAGCTCACAATGCGACACATTGTGAGCTTATAGATCTGCTATTTTCAAATTACTTTTCTACGTCGTATATCGTAGTGTAACGACCCTGCAAGAGATCAGGCCGTAACTCGCTCCGCCAAGCGGGCTAGCCTTCTTGGGGCAGCGGGTTGCTTCCTCGTCTGCTGAGTGGGGGGCTGGGGTTCGCGTCCTGGTTGGAGCGAACTGCCTCACTCAGTCTGCTAAACGTTACAGTATTCATTGGAAAACCTGTGAAATGGGACATTCTGCATAATGAGTACTTTCTACTATTGGTACCATTTTGATACCAATAGTTTTGTACTTTTACTCAAGTACATTTTAATTCCGAACTTCTACTTGTGGCAGAGTATTTCCACGTTGCAGTATTGATACTTTTAATTAAATAAAGCATTTGAGTACTTTTTACACCACTACTACCATCGTTCATTTCAAAGAGCCGTTCAAAAGACTCGATTCGTTCGCGAACGTCCCATCTCCACCACTGCTCTGAGCAAAGGAAAGGAAGGAAGGAGAGCAGGGGGCAGCAAACAGAAGCTACAGCTGATAAACAAACGATTTTGGTGACTTCGCGGATATTAAATGGGTGAGAACACAGCAGCTATCACGATTATTCACAGAATAGAATGCAGTACTTGTTTTTAACCCCTTATCCTTTAGGACCAGGAATGTGTCGTTGTTATGTCTGTGTCGTCCGTGGGGTTAGCGGTGGTTTGCTAGCAAACGTTAAGGAGAGGTTGTGTTTAGGCTAGGTCAGTTTAGCAGCTCTGGATTAACTCTGCTCGTCCGTCTCTGTAGTTGGGTGTATTTAGCTTCACGCTAGTCACAACTAAGTGGGATGTAGTGTACAATAGTATGGACAGTGTATTATAAGGTTGTTTGGAGCTACTTCAATGGTTCGCAGCGTTTGGTATTATCTAAGCTAATACTGGCTAACGCTAACGTAAGTCGTGACAAGGTAGCACCCGCTAACTAGCTGTACCAGGCCTGCATACAGAGAGGGGAGACCTGGTAGGGTTTATTAGTATATATACTGTGTTGTTGGAACAGTCTTTAGTGGGTTCACTTCAAGGCAAGCTGACCTTAGATGAAGTCAGCTGTGCTTCTTAAATTATGGGGATCCCTTTTTCAAGCCCATCTCAAGCCCTGAATGTAACATTGGCTGTATGATAAGGGGAGTCACATCCTGAACTGAAGTCATGCTCTTTCCTAATTCCTGTCCTCTACTATGATATAGTGGTTCTTGCCTTTCAGCCTGCGAACCCTCCTAAACGCCCCCCCCCCCAAGATATTAATTTGAACTGGAGAGAAATAATCATTAGAAGTGGGGACCCCACCACCCTGACAAGCACTTGGAATCGTAGGAGTTGCGGGCGGCATTACTTCGAGTTTGACTCAGTTCCACAGATAAACATTGTGAAAATAAGGCTGATCTACTATGTTGTGAGCTTGTAGATCAGCTATTTTCAAAATGTTTGCCTGTTTCTTATTTGGCAATCTGGGTTCACACAGGTTGAGACCCACTGCTCTATGGTAATGCATGTGTACAGTGTACCTCCTCGGCTTTAACCCTTTTCCCCACTGAATAAGTGTGCCTTTCTTCTTATTTACAGACACAATGGCAAGTCCAGGGAAGGACAACTGCAGGATGAAGAGCTATAAGAACAAAGCACTGAATCCTCAGGAGATGCGCCGTAGGAGAGAGGAAGAAGGAATTCAACTACGCAAACAGAAGAGAGAAGAGCAGGTAAAATGGTGTTTTTTTCTTCCAGTCTTTAAAGTAAATGGAGGTTTGATCAGTGGTTGTCGTCAGAAGTAGTTGAAAGTCATTGAACCTTAATACAATCACTGCCAGGTATTTACTAGTAAGATGCCTCAGGGGCAGGGCGACAAGGGACCTCGCCCTAAAGGGCGAGGTCGCGCCACAGTGATGTGCCATCAGGAATGTGGACATCAGGGATCTCCATATATGGGCATAAAAGGGATTGTTCCCCTTGCATCACAGGGATCTCCATATATGGGCATAAATGGGATTTGTTCCCCCTAGCATCACAGGGATCTCAGGGATGACAACAGGGATTCTGTTAGTGTGGCAAAATGTGTACACGTCTACACGGACGCGGACAAGCTGTAACGTTTCTCATAGTAAACTGTGACTTTAGGTCGCAATTAATTCAGGTCGGTAACCACTGCCAGCGTTTTTCATTGATTTACCTTATTTTGAAGACCCACAGAAGCCACTACGTGCCCACATAGTGCAAGTTCACGCACATTCTCACGTCCACCTCACATGTCTTCTTTCACCCAGAGAAGAACAATTTATTGTTACCGCTATGATCCGCCGCTTGGATACGACCCAGTGGGAAAAACAACAACAATCGACGCGATCTGGAGATATATTAACCCATTCTGTGCCCCAGAGATTAACGGATTAAAATGTCCAGAGTGCCTCTCGCTGGCCCCATTAACGGCCTGTCTCTTACGTCATCGCGTCATGACGCTCATCGTCCACGTGTTGTTGTGTAATGGCGGAACGGAGCTTTTCCACATGTGTTTTATTAGCGATCATCTATTGCCATCCTCCCACTTGAAAGTGTTGTTTTGAGATAATGGACATTAAAGATGAGATTCCCCGTCTGCCTCAATGTTATGGGATTACTATTTTGTGCTTGTGGATCCGTGATGATGAGAAATCAGTGACGGAGATCGGCTCGGAACCTTCCGCCATTGTACCCGGTAGGATAACCGCCGTTACAGTAATATATTACTTTTCGCGAGTATACTCGGGATCGGCACTCAGGCTGCTTGAGTACTTTTCACAAGTATTCTCGGGAATGGCACTAAATCGGTTAAGAGATAAAGGCATTTTAATGCCGAGCAATCGCATTGAAGCCAACAGAGGATTTGACTACCTGATGACGTCATCGCTCAAAGCATCATGGGAAACTGAGTTCCTGCATAACTCCGGGGTACAGGAGACGGCTATGTAATTTAAAACAATGAAAAGACCAATTGAGGGACATACTCCTCAATGGCAGGGAACCGCGGCTTTTTGAATTGAAGAGTATACTCCTCAATGGCAGGCAATTTAATAAGCCAACTGACGAGTGCTTAACGGTGGACATGCTTGCATTATATTCCCATAGCTGTTCAAGAGGAGGAATGTGTGCGTGCCCACAAGTGATGAGTCCATGCTGGAATGTCCTATCCAGGATCCGGATGTCAGCTCAACTGTACCTGTTGCTGGTGTAAGTATGTCCGTCTTTGTTGACGTCTTTCCATCATGCCATATCTGTGCCCTGTTATCTGTTTTCAACTGCTGTACTGTCTTTGGCGACTGAATTTCCCCTGTGGGATCAATAAAGGTTATCTTAGATTTTGTTGTTCATGTGTTTACTGGTCCTCTTGTGAATTTGCCCTAGTTAAATAAAATAAAAAATAAATGTGTCTCTTCGACATTTTACATTATTAGTGTATATGACGTGCATGGCATTGCGATTAGTGTATATGACGTGCATGGCATTGCGATCAGTAATGTAAGTATCATTTTCATATGTGGCACAGGAGGGGGTCATAACTCCAGATATGATTCAGATGATCTTCTCAGATGACCCGGACCAGCAGCTACTTGCCACGCAGAAATTCAGGAAGCTTCTTTCCAAAGGTTTGTACTCTTATTATCCTCACCACAGATATAAAGAGCTAGATGCCTCGGTCGCCTCTGCAGTTAATTGGAGCGATGTGCAAAAGTTCTATTCTGGACTTCCTGGAAAAACCAAGGGAACGCTGTCAGTCAAAGTGACTACTGGTCAATCACAGTGCGACTTTTCCGGGACTTATCCAAGGACCACAATTCAATTCAACAGAGCCAGTTCCGATGTTGCGCGGCTCAGCTGTTCTCACAGGCTGCGTACGCAAAGACCCGCCCCCACCTGCCTCTGATTGACCTTGCAACTTCCCTATGTGTGACGCACACGGAAGCAATGAACCTCGAAAGTGATGAAGATTCCCTTGGTTGCTAAATGCATACGCCCCCTAGTCGAAGGAGGCGTCTACTTTTCTATGTCTATGATCCTCACCACCAGTTTGCATAAACATTAAAGCAAGTTAAAGCTGATTTCTGACCACTAGAGGGCAACATATAGCGGACAAGACATCTTTGGTTTGAGAGTGGTACATTTGGGCACTCTGCCAACAACAGTTCTTTTCTCAGAATTCCACACAGGTGGTAACCGCCAGTGGTGGAAAGTAATTGACTTACTTTTTACTTAACTTAGTATTTCCAATTTTCAGTACTTTTTCTTCTACTCCACTACATCTCAGAAGAGGCAAATATTGTACTTTTACTCCACTCCAATTATTTGTAAACTTTAGTTACTTTGGAGATTTTGATTATCACTACAAAACATGCATTAACTACTTCAGCTCTATATACATTTCGGCCATTTGACGCATTGTGAGCTTGTAGGTCTGCTTCAGCTATTTTCAAAAGATTTTTATACATTTGAAAACTTATAAAATGGGACATTCTCAGTGGTGGACAGTACTCAAATAAATGTTCTTGAGTACTTTAGTTCAGTACAGATTCTGAGAATTTGTACTTGAGTATTAGATTTCTTTGATACTTATTACTCTTACTCAAGTACATTTCCAAGACAAATATTTGTATTTGATTATCCACTACAATATAACGTAGTCTAGTTTGTATGCTAGTCTACGGTACGCATGAACACTTAAGCATGTTAACTGTTTGAAACAAGCTCCACAAGTGTTATATTGTACAAAAAATATTCAACCACACAAACTGTGTTTTTTGTGTTTATCAAAGAGCTTGTGTACCATACTGCTTCAGCTTGTACACTCTCTTATACAGTATGTATATGTATAGTCTCTTGTGTGCTTTTTCCTCTTTGTGTTTACAATGATTAGGAGATTAGTAATGTCCTCTTCTTTGTAGAACCCAATCCTCCCATCGATGAAGTAATCTCCACGCCAGGTGTTGTGAATTGCTTTGTGGAATTCCTCAAGAGGAGTGAAAACTGCACACTTCAGGTGGGGGTTTCATTTAATACATGTAATTGTTTCTTTGTACCTGCACCTGGAGGCTTATGCTCGCTCACAATGGTATCTGTGTGGTATTCCTCTCAGCTGACATGGAAGGCATTCTCTGGCAGAGTCAGCCTTTCACTGAGTACTTTCACTGGTGTGAAAAATTGGTCTTATTCATTTCTCACCAATAGTGTAAATTGACTCCTCTGTGTTTGTGTGTGTAATGTATGTGTGCATGCATGTGTGACTCCCAACAGTTCGAGGCAGCCTGGGCCCTAACTAACATCGCCTCGGGTACCTTCCTGCATACCAAGGTAGTCATTGAAACAGGCGCTGTGCCCATATTCATCGAACTACTGAACTCGGACTACGAGGACGTGCAGGAACAGGTTAGTACCTTTTACCTCAGTTAACAATCTGGGATTGGCAGTCCAGTTGAACTATCTGGGTGATGAATGCAAAACCCAGAGTGTGTAAGTTGAATGGAGTGTGATGAGTGCTTGGTGTATTTCAGGCTGTGTGGGCGCTGGGGAACATAGCTGGGGACAACGCTGAGTGCAGAGACTACGTGCTCAACTGTGGCATCCTGCCCTCTCTACAACAGTGGGTGTTTTTTCCGTTCTGTGTGCGTTTGTTGTTGACCGCGTTGTCTCTGCTGAATATACTGATAGTAAAATCGACCGTGATAAGACATGGAATGTTTTAATTTTTAGGCTGCTTGCCAAATCCAACCGTCTCACAACGACCAGGAACGCGGTGTGGGCCCTTTCCAACCTGTGCCGGGGAAAGAACCCGCCACCAGAGTTTGCAAAGGTCGGTCAAATTGGCATGATCCAGATCAGGCCATATATTTGTGTTCTTACTGTGCAATGGCGTGATGGTTCTTTATTATTTCTGATTATTACATTTTCTATCATCCTCACCAGCCAACAACATTGTTTGGAATATTGATTTTGTACCAAAAGTGTCTGTTAGGGAATACAGACTGATCATATACAGTAGAGGAACCATTTTTAGCTCTTTAACCTTATTTATTCTTAGTCGTAGGACTGTGTTGCCTGCCAGAAAGAGCAAATCTACAAGTTCGGATCACATTGTGAGATCTTTGGTGTTTAGCCGTTTCTCACTCTGGTGATGATGTAAGGCATCTCTTCTTTATCTCCCCCTGCCTCGCTCTTGTTCTCTCTCAGGTGTCTCCCTGTCTGAGTGTGCTGTCCAGGCTTCTCTTCAGCAGTGATCCAGATGTGTTGGCGGACGCCTGCTGGGCCTTGTCCTACCTATCTGACGGCCCAAATGACAAGATCCAGACCGTCATCGACTCCGGGGTGTGCCGCAGACTGGTGGAGCTGCTCATGTAAGGAGCCATGACACAACATCATAGTAGTAAGAGCTATGTCCTGGTTTATTCCAGCGGCTTACTGCAATATATTGATGGAATCATGCACCTTACGATAAAAGTGCACGCTGACAGGTGGATGGGAAAGTTTACTGGACCATCCTACCGGAAGCAAGCCTACTCTGCTGTAGATGCAATAAGGGATGCAGTGGACATTGCACTTCAGTGCACTACCCTGTGCACTTTAGTGTAGCCTTGACACACATCAGTTCAAAAAGATGTCAAGTTTACTCCACCAATATTGTTTATTTTTATGGTTTTGCTATTATTTTCTCAGTGAATGCAAGACATATGTAGTTAGGTAGTTGCTAGCAAGTTGTAAATATTAACACTGTATTCCGCATCCTGGGAAATGTGTGATGAGTCACCAAAATCAAGATCCTAGGTGGTCTAGTCTAGACCTGAGATATTGGTAAACTAACAGTAGGTGGCGGCCTTAAAAAAAAAAAGGAATACAAATCGGCGATGGCCATAACCAAAAGTATTCCTTAGGGCATGATCTAACAGTGTGCCAAATGTCATGCTTTTATCGTAAAGTGCACGATCGCTTAGACGATGGACTAGTTGGAAACGGTTCTACATTGTGCTGTTGTTTTTCTATCACAGGCACAGCGACTATAAGGTGGTCTCGCCTGCACTGCGTGCTGTGGGCAACATTGTGACAGGAGATGACATTCAAACACAGGTAGAATCAAGTTTTTGTTTTTTAACAGTTTTGGAGTACCTCACTGAATGTCTACGTCTTCTCCTTACATCCTTCCATGCACTCACACACCCCCCTGGTGTTTTGATCATTTCAGGTCATCTTGAACTGTTCAGCACTGCCCTGCTTACTGCACCTTCTCAGTAGCCCTAAGGAGTCCATCAAGAAGGAGGCTTGCTGGACTGTATCAAACATCACAGCAGGAAACCGAGCACAGATTCAGGTATATACAGGGGTCATCAACATGTCCGTACACAGACGAATGTGTCTGTGGCAAATGTTTTAATTTTCTGTTTTACAACCATTATAATGTTCTTATTTTCATCATCTGAACATCAATTCTCTAGGATTTCTTCACAATAAGTATGACACTGATTTACTGACACTATGTCATATTGGTAGCGTCCAACCAGAGTCACAAATGTTTTATTTTCAAGGAGCCCCTTAGCTGAGTGTTCAAATGCAGCCAAATATACCCATAAGGTTTACAGACTCGTTATGGTCATTCAGGGCTATCTCTTTATGCGTTTCTGTTAATAGTGTTGTCTGTCATGTCTGTGGGGAAAATGGAATTTCTACCAGTGTCCACCACAAGCCAACATGACGATGATCCCTGCGTAGAGGCCTTTTCTGTATTTCGGCAACATGTTCAAGCAAGAAGACTGTCTTATCTACACACGTGTAAGCTGACATATTCACCTGTAATGTTTTCCCCTCACAGACTGTGATCGATGCAAACATATTCCCGGTACTCATTGACATCCTTCAGAAAGCAGAGTTCCGCACAAGGAAGGAAGCGGCATGGGCCATTACAAATGCCACCTCTGGAGGCACCCCTGTGCAGATTAGGTAATTGCAATTGCAGTATGATGTCCCTAATGCAAGATGGTTGTATGCTCGTGCTCAAATTATTCTCGCACAATTGGTAATGGTTGTTTTGACAGTTTGGATAATCTGTTCTCTCCCTTCTAGGTATCTGGTGTCACTCAACACCATCAAGCCAATGTGTGATTTGCTGACCGTGATGGACTCTAAGATTGTGCAGGTGTCTCTTAATGGCCTTGAGAACATCCTGAGACTTGGAGAGCAGGAGGCCAAGCAGAATGGAAGTGGCATCAACCCCTACTGTGCACTCATCGAGGAAGCTTATGGTAGGAGCGGCTACATGTACTGTAGTTCATCTTAACAACCTTGGTGCCAAACACGAGTTTCCTGAGTTTTGGCCGTATCTGTCCCTGTGCCAAACACGAGTTTCCTGAGTTGGCCGTTTTTGGAAAAATACTTCCGTTTTTTCGGCATGATCGCGAAATGAATGTTTGACTCCCAGAACAGCTCCATCTTTCAAACATGGCAGCCATGTTTGTATACATTTGAAGAAAACACTATAGCCTCTCTCTCCTGAATGCCTGAACTTCTAAGCAGATTCTTTTGGCATCAAATCGCATCGAAATCAGAAACGGGGGTGAATCGCATCACATCGTATCGTCAGGGGCTTCGACGTATCGAGATGCGCATCGAAAGATTCTAATTGATTCTTTTGTAAACCACTAGACAGATTAGTCGGATTAATCACTTATGCCCTATTTGATACTTAATGCGGCCCACAGGTTAATACCGGAATACTGAATATATTATTGATTTCAGCTGTTCCAAACATGACCTGCTTTAATTCCGTCAGTCTATATTAGTAGCTCAATGACTAGGATAGTAGTATTAACATTTATTTTTTTATGTCCAATGTATTTGTATTTAGGTTCATAAAGTTAACATGAGTATATAGCTAAATGCGTTTGAAATTAAATCAAAATGTTACATTTTAGGATTCGAAATTAAGAAATAACAAAAAATAATTCAGGATTCCAATTCAAAAGAAGCAAAAATAGCCGATCTATGCATTCTGAGCTTGTAGATCTGCTATTTTTGCTTCTTTTGTATGAGATACTAGAATGACAAAGTAGGACGTAGCAATATGCAATGTAGCCCTCTGTAGTGAAGGTGGAAATATAGTGGCCCTCGCCATCATCAAAGTTGCCCACCCCTGGATTAGTTTGTTTAACGGTTGCAGCCCAACTCTCAATGCTTCATTTGTGTTCCCCTGTTCAGGCCTGGACAAGATTGAGTTCCTGCAAAGCCACGAGAACCAGGAAATCTACCAGAAGGCTTTCGACCTGATTGAACACTACTTTGGCGTGGAGGAGGAAGATGCCAACCTGGCACCGCAGGTGGATCAGAACCAGGGTCAGTACATCTTCCAGCAGCAGGACGGACCCATGGAGGGCTTCCAGCTCTAACCCACCACGACAACCCCCCCACCACTTCTCCTCGTCCAGGAGTCGAACCCTCCCCAGAGAGTGCCTTCTCATGGCACTGAATAAACCTGCTGTCCTGCAATGTCCTCCTTGTCTCCTTGCCGCCGGGCCTGCTACAATAGCGTGTCCCTGGGGTTTCTCTTCTACAAAGACTAGCCACAAAAAAAAACTCTCTGTAGTGAGCACAAGAGAGGAATAGGCAGTCAAAGAGGTTTGTGGATGGAAAAAAATGTAAGAGTCACACTTTTGGCCTGGGTGGCTGATTGTCAGTGTTTGAGACTCGCAGGAGCCTGCATGGATTGCTTGGCTTCGCTAGTACCAGTCCCATGTAGACTTGGAGTCAGTGTGCTGTGGCAAAAAACACTCACATTGGCCGAAGACTAAGTGAAAGGTTTTTTTTTTTTTTTTTTTTTTTTGCTCCTACAATGCTCTTCATTTCCTGTGATATTTGAATCATAAATGATTACAGTGATATAAGTATTATTATTTCTCTTACAAATCGGGGTCTCAAAATTACCTTCCACAATCCCTTTTTGAATGTGAAACTACCTCTCTCCAGTCTTCAGACAAGAAAAAGAAACCCTATGATATGAACATTGTGAAGCATGAGATGCTCAAGCTATGGATTTTTAACTGACCAAAAATCTAATCACGAATACTCTCCCTAGCGTCCTGAAAGAGGGTGTTGTGACTCATGACTGTTTTCCCTTATTGTCTCATACATGCTTGAGCAAAGGCTCACTTACGCTTGCTCTAGAGGTAAGATTTTGGGGATGTATATACAGTGCTACGTCATGGGTGTTCCAGTGTCATATTTAAGTCCGAAGTAGCTACACATCCTCTCTGGGTTATATGTCCTCTCTCCTGTCGATGAAAATTCAGTTTATACTGCGACCCGGGGATTGAATCTCTTTATTTATTCTTTGGAAAGGGCTTTTCTGCTCATGGTTTTGAGAAAGGCGGAGGATTCACTTGCTGATTTCAGATTATTGTCAACTCGCAACCGTCTTGGCACTGACTGCAGTGGAGGTGTACTGCTCACCTGAGTGCGTCATTTAACTGTCTATAGGCAAAAGTGAGATTTTAATTAATGTTACAGGCTAGTTGCTACTAAGCAGTTGTTTTGCTGTTTATTCAAGTTGCTCTTTGTTTCAAAGCAGTATCAGGGCAAGACAGGTGCTGCCTATATTGTGTGATGCAGTGTGTTTTAACAGTCTCTTGACATACAAGAAAATAGGCTGATTTTCTTTTCCTTTTGTAGTAGTTTGCTCATCTCACCCAATACTAGCAACGTACACTATGGATATTTAGGTTTTTCTGAATTTATTTTATCCTTTGTGATGCAGTGAATTTGATTTGATGGGAAATTAAATCTAGATTGAGAAAGGAGGGCTTTGTATATTATATATACATATAAGCGAAAGTGTGTCTAAAGAAAGTATTTAAAGAACGTATATAACGTATCGGTATGAGATGGTGAGATATGCAGCTGTAGTTTACTTGCTGCCGGTTATGTGAATTTATTTTCTTTTTTTTTTTATGTACTTGACTGGTTTGGAAATGCTACGAGCCACTGATCCTGTCCTAAAGTGATTTGCTTCTCTTTTCTTTTTTTTCTTTTTTTGTGCTTTTTATCCACAGCTTTGTTTTTCCCCGGAACAATTGGTGATCTTTATATTTGACATGTTACATTATTAAACAATGTATATGTTGTGTCCATTTTGAGTACAGCAACATAAATTTGTCCAGAATGAGAAATCTATATATTTACGGAAAGTATTTGTAATGCAAAAATTGATGTCAAGCACATTCAATCGTGTAGTTTTTCTAATAATTCTCATGTTTGTATGATTGTATATCTTTTTTAGGTTTTGGTAGGTTGTATATATTTTTTTTTCCTCCTGTTTTGAGATGTATTTTGCTGTGTTTGCAATTGGCTCCAACACACAACTAGGAAATGCCATGGTAGGGTCCCTGTCCGGTAAGTGAATACTGTATCATGCAGCCATTGAGCGTCCGTCTCCTAATGTTTAATGGGATTCAGAGGGCTGTCAGTGAAGCTGGACCAGACCAGGCACATTCTATCTGAATTATATCGGGGTGTTGACTTCATGTGTTTGGGGAAATGAATAAAGTAATAAATTGTGTTGTTACAAGCCTGCACACAGTATTGCTGACATTCTGTCTTAGTTCCTCCCCACACTGCATTTGGGTGAAACATCATTGGTATGTAGGCTATCTAACCATTACTAAGTCACACTGCTATGCCAAGCTCGGCTACAGCCTCGCACAAAAAAAGATTATGGATGTTTAGCATATTGGCTCAGTACTGATGCGTATGTGGCCCCCATAGTGACAATTTAGGCAATTTAGCAGATGCTCTTAATCCAGAGCGACTTGGAATTAGCAAGGAATCAATACTATACTATACATCAATTGTACAGCCAAGACCCTGGGCTCTGTTGGTCTGGTGAGTGGGAGCCTCAGGTTCAATCCCCGCTTCTGTGCATCAATAGGCGACTCCATATCCTTTCCCTGGCTGGTCCCTCAAAACATCATTTCCACAAACGATGCACATGTCACAGTTTTTTTTATATTCCATCCAAATGAGTGGGATCTAGATGAAGACACAACTTCTTTGCTATATGGCACATTGGGCCACACATTGTCACAAGATCATGACATGACACATTTTAAAGCAGTCACTACCAAATAATTATATAATTCTATGAATGTGACCGGTTTCTGCAGCCAACGCCCTCCTAGTGTCCCTTTATAGTGATAAACAAGAGGTTGAAAAGGTTCCTAGCCATGGGCTCCAGCCTCCATGACATGTGGTGGACAATAAATTGTTCTTAAATCTAGGCAAAACTGAATCAATTCTCTTTGCATCTAACATCAGATTCAAGAGAGATCCAGGTTTTAGGATTATTGTGGGGGATTTCGGGGTATCCTAGACCTAGAAAACAAGTTGTCAGGTGAAAAGAAAAGTCATCTCTAAGATAAATCAGAGAATTTCCAAATATGTGAACTACTGTTGGAGATACTGTCATCTCCATCCAAGGACTCGGCAACTCTGTTCCTTCACAAAGTTCAAAGATTCACAGTCACGCCACCAGAGGGAGCCCCGACTTAGTTGGTGCTTTGCAGGTACAAAATATATAGGACAAAATACATTGAGATATTTTGCTGTCCATTTCATGTCACTTTTATGTCCTCCTCAAAGAGCTGGTTTAGCCCCAGATAGATGTTACTGAATCAACATTGTCATATTGTCAGGCTAAATATTGCAATCAACATTGATGTCAGACATAGAAAATAACATTGAAAGTGCTCAATATGGGGTTAAGATCCTCTGAAGGATTTTGAAAAGCCCAGAGAATCATCAAAGGTTTACACCAGGGGTGCCCACACTTTTTGGACTTGAGAGCTACTTTTAAAATGACATGCTCAACATGATCTACCCACCAAAAAAATGTTTTATCTGAGGGGGCTTTGGAATAGTAGTGGCACTGGTGTTACATATAAGACAAGCTCACTTGGAATGGGGAAATACTGGGGGGAAAGTCTTCATCCCATTCTGTGTGGAAGTGGTAGGTTTTCTGGTTCTTTGTAATGCTACTGACTCTTGAAAACAAAGTATTGCATTGTGGGGGTTTGCCTATGAAGGGAGCTGACAGGCCCTTCTTGATGTCAATCAATCAAGTCACCTTAAAAGTGACAAATGCCAAAAAGAGGGGTTTGTGATTTTTGTTAATTATTTTCTTATATTTTTAGGGGCATGTCATGTGGTCTACCTGCACAGCCTTTGTGATCTACTGGTAGATCACATTCTACCTATTGGGCACCCCTGGTTTACACCATCGCAACCACAGACTGTTCAAGATGGAAAACGGCAATACGCAGTCTCAAAGTTACTAGCATCAGACTGCAAAAAAGCTTCTTTCCACAGACAATCAGTCACATGAACAATCTGTCAAAGACGAGAACGGTCCAGAGCAAAATGAATCGCTAGCAGATGTAGATTTCCCTAATTTATAGTTAGATATTGATGTAGTTCACTTCCAAGTCATAGTGACACCACTGCCATATTACTGAATGGTAATGATGTCACCGATGGAGAACCAGGTTTGGAGCAACCTATTGCAAACTTGCAAAGACAAATGATTATTTTTGGCTTAAATGAGACAAAACTGAGGCAGGTTGGAAAATGCTGAAATGGTCCATTAAGTATGCTTACTGCAGTGGTTCTCAAACTTTTTATACAAAGACCCCACTTTATAGGAACACTTTGGGACCCCAAACCTTCTACCCCCTCCTCCCTCTTTTTAGAACTATCCTGGAATTATATTTACACACTGATTGTATATCTGTCTTGTGTGGTCCGGTCCAGTCCTGTCCTGTCTTGTCTTGTCTTGTCTTGTCTTGTCTTGTCTTGTCTTGTCTTGTCTCATCTAATTCTCAAGATTCATTGAAATGTTTCCAGTCATTCAATTGCCTTCATCTACTGCGGACATACTACTGAAATCAAAGTTGTGCCTGTCATCACAACTGAGGAAAGCCTTCCCCTCTGTCTCTCTCTTTTCTGTCTAGACTAGGCATCCACAACAAAGAAACAGAGATTATGTCTTGTATGGCTGTATTCAAACATTAATATTGCCTATTAATAAATAAATTATGGATCTCTAAATCCATAGTGAAAATAAGACAAAGAGACCAAAGGACGTATCTTAGATTGCTGTATTGAGAGGGAGTCAGACAAGGAGACAAACAGTTCTAAATCTCTCCCCACCCTAACGGTAGGTCGAGCATTCTCTCTCCCAAAATGGAAGTTACATTCAGTATATAAAGACATACAGTTTATGACAGTAAGAAGCGTGGAACATATTGATTCGTTCCCATATCATAACAAGGAAGTAACAGGAAGAAAGTGCCACGTAGTGTTTTCCACCACTAGTGACTTATATCAGACAGAGGAAGACAGTGAGTCTGGTGACATACAGTATAAACCAAAACATGATTCTATTCAGGGCATTCAAAGTTATTATGACCTTTAATCAGTTTGCCTGAACCTACAGTATGCGACCAAAATGTGGTCTCTTATATACTGTACGTTCAGTTCATATTATGCCTTTATATGGTCATATGAGACTCATACACCAATAACATAATTATGTATCATAATTTATCCTAACAATCTATCCTTTTAATTTTTGTATGAGGTTCATATGACCTCCATATTAAACATTTTATCAGGGTAATAATAATAATAATATTATGAAGACTTTAATAATATTTATAAATTCAAATTTTCAAAAAGGAAACTGTAATAAATCCTTAAAGTTAAAGAGACATGACACCAAATAAAAATATTTCATCGTTTTTTACAGATGAATGAAGACAGAATTAAAATTGAATAAACAGATAAAAATAAAGAATGAAAAATGAAAACCTGTAATAAAAGATGAATTAAAAAAAGGTCCATAAGTCCAGTGATCGGATGACGACGGTGACGATGATGATGATGATGATGATGATGATGATGATGATGACGACGTGGTGGGGCATTGTAGAGACGTGAGGGAGGAGGACGCAGGATGCAGTTGATGTGGGGTTGCTTCTGGGTCTCTTCTCAGGTAGTTCCTATACGGGGCAGAGGACTTGGCCAGTTTACTGTTTCCAAAACAATTTAGTTCATCATGATAGTGTTTGTACTACACATGGCTTCAACAACAGTGCAACATAACTCACCGACAAGGCACGATTTTTACATCGTGCCACTGCGGTTGATTTGGCATGCACTGCTGGCCTGGCCTGGCCTCAGGTTGTGGTTCGTCTGCCCCATCTCAGTCGTGGTTGTCTTCAGTTGACCCGATTCCTCCTTCCCCACACTGCGGTCCTCCTCTCTCACCGTCAGCCCATGTAAACAGAAATATTTCAAATTAAGTTTCAAATAAATCTTACATCAATGAAAAACCAAATTAAATAAATTAAAATCAAATCAAAATTAAAATCAAATGAATCCTTACTCCCCCCTTTTTTACAACAAGTTGTAAAAGTTAAATAAAATAATTTAAATTATTTAAATCAATGAAAAGGGCACTATACAGTACCAGTGAGGAACGGGGACAGTGAGTTACTAGACACTGTGTCTAGTACCAGTAAGACGCCCAATGCGAAAAGAAGGGGAAGTGACTTTGTCCTTCCCCGCAATGGAATCTAAAGGTTGTTATGGTAACCAGGGTACAGGAAGTTTCAAAACAGAGGTTTATGGGTAATGAAGTTTTTAACAGTAAGAGAACAGAACAATTAAACAAAATAGTTTAGACATTAAACAATCAGAATGTTGTTGAAAACTAAGAGAGGAGGTCAAAACACTCTCGTGTTCCCAAAACAACAGATATCAGACACAAAAACATGGCCTTGGCTGGCAGGTGCACACACACTCTGCTCTCAGACAGGCGCACACACAATTGCACGCTCACATGCACGTCGACGAAGAGAGAGGGGGGGGGGGGGGTTGAGCTCACACACTCCACCTCAAACCCACGCACGCACATGCATGCACGCACACACACATACAGTACAGTAAATTCATTCTCACAGAATCCATTCATCAGAAAAATAATAGAGTAATCAGAAGTATAAATGACTATTATACTCAGATACACCCAGAAGCCTCTGGGAGGTTTTAAAACTTAACGTTACAACATATTAAATTAATTTAGGCATCATAATTTGAGTTAATTATTCTTAATCTTAAATCTTAACTTTAATTTCTCAGAGAACTTTTAAAACGTCTTAAAAGTACTTAATATTACAGAAAACAGAACTGGTCCATAAAAACGGTCTTAAAGATAAACATATTGCTTCTGAATCCCCCACTCTGCTTCGCGAGGGCAAGCGAGGGAGTGAGAGGCGTAGAGTAAACACAGTATTATCGGTACAGTGAACATAACAGTAATAAACTGACAAATACTGACCATTCATAGGGTCCAGACATAACAAGCTATAACCACAAACTGACTATGAGCACGGTTTTAATCAGGCTGACTAGAAAGCACACGCCCTAGGTTATAAGCCCAACATATAATGACCATTCATAGGGTCCAAACAAACTGACAAAACAAAAACGACTGTACCGAAAAAAAGTTAAAGTCTGAAAATCAGTATTGTGTCTGCCTCCTCATCACAATGAGAGAGCGAGACCAAACCAGAGAAATAGTTAAAAATAGATTAGGGAGTTACGTACCACCCTTAAACTTTGTAAGATGAAACAAAGAAATTTACGACCATTCTGTATCTAGTAGATTGGGGTTAATTTACGACGTGTGTCAAAACAAAACATTATTAGGAGATTTCGGAATCCTCCAGACGGGGAGAGAACATAATTCACAAATCATATCAATTATCATTACATTAACATCGTTAATTCAAAATTCAAAGACACGACGCGTTACGGGGACTAAGTAAATATGTACTTATCTTAATCAACTTAGGAATTTGCCAGGCGTGGAGATCCCATAGCACCGCACACGTCGAGCGTCGGTGGAGATATCCAACCCTTCGTCACACGGTCCGGTGCTGATGGATGTCCACGCGGGTCCACATTAATCCAAAATCAGATAACACTGTTGTCCAAATAAAAACCTTTGTCTGAAAATACAGCAATGTAGAGAATTCCTGGCAGCTGTTCTTTTAAAGCGTGTCGGGAGCGTTTTGGCCAGCCCTGGTGAGAGAAGGACCGTACAGTACCGGTTCCTCAAGTCCCCCCTGGCTGGTCAAACGCACCGCAGCTTGACCACTCGAGAAGGACCAATTAATAAATAAATTATGGATCTCTAAATCCATAGTGAAAATAAGACAAAGAGACCAAAGGACGTATCTTAGATTGCTGTATTGAGAGGGAGTCAGACAAGGAGACAAACAGTTCTAAATCTCTCCCCACCCTAACGGTAGGTCGAGCATTCTCTCTCCCAAAATGGAAGTTACATTCAGTATATAAAGACATACAGTTTATGACAGTAAGAAGCGTGGAACATATTGATTCGTTCCCATATCATAACAAGGAAGTAACAGGAAGAAAGTGCCACGTAGTGTTTTCCACCACTAGTGACTTATATCAGACAGAGGAAGACAGTGAGTCTGGTGACATACAGTATAAACCAAAACATGATTCTATTCAGGGCATTCAAAGTTATTATGACCTTTAATCAGTTTGCCTGAACCTACAGTATGCGACCAAAATGTGGTCTCTTATATACTGTACGTTCAGTTCATATTATGCCTTTATATGGTCATATGAGACTCATACACCAATAACATAATTATGTATCATAATTTATCCTAACAGCATATATGTCTTTTAAATAAATCTTGTTTGTCTTTTGTATATTGCTGGATGATCTATGACCCTGCCTCAGTCAAGAATTCAAAATCCTTCAGAGTTTATGAGACTGTCACTGATCTGTATTAAAACAGGTAAACTGGTGATATATTATTTTATTGATAGCCTATTCATGTCATTTAATGATAATGAATAACTAAATTACCCCCGTAACAACAGCATGTGAAACACAGCATGGGTTTGTGAAGTGTTTCATCCAAAAGTCTCAAGAGGAAAGTTGACAGTGAAAAGCCAAAAGAATGGAAATGGAACTATGTGTTAATCCTACCCGGTTATCAATTCAAAGATATTGCTGTCCATGTCCTACCTGGACTGCCTGTTGCCTACCAGTGTCATGTGTGTTCAAAGATATAGCGAAACACAGGCAGTCCATTCATTCATGAACCATTCAGTTGTAAAATAAATTAGCTGAGAATGGATCTAGTCAAACCAGATTCAGAACCTCAGGGGGAACCAATTCATATACACTGCAGCTCTACGTGTTTAGGAGTCCTGACTAGTTTATGCAACACCACTATTGTTTATGAGGTATTTACTACACCTCAAGGCTGTAAATTGGCACGTATGTGAGAAATCTTTAGAAAGCACATTGTGCGTGATGCTGTGAAAGAGCATACCAGACGTCTTTGTAGCCTACTTTACGTCATGGAAGTGTCTGATAAACAACAATACACAAAAACACAATACCATAATAACTCTGTCAACAGTCAATTTCTTCCGGCTGTACCTCATGTAAAAAAACTTGTTCTGTACCAGACAGTCCTTTAGTCTTAATCCGTGTACATTAGTCATACACACTTAAATGCTTCAAGCTCCAGTGTTAAATGTATTAAAAGAAAAGTAAAGTAGGTCTGTTTCAGTATATTAAAAAAAATAAAAAAAATAAAAATATTCTTTGAATTTACGTTAATATTTAATGACAGATCAAAATACTGTAGACGGAAATGTACTAATAATTGGGAAGCTTAAATTCTCCAATGTGCTTCATAAGTTTCAGTACATTTTTACTGAATTTAATTGAGTTTATGCCATGGCGTTTCTTCTAGCCCGCTCAAAAAACACAAACACTCCCTGGTTCTCCACAGTCAATTGAGGATTATGTCCTTAAGCATTAGTGACAATAGGCCTCTAGTGAGACATTCCACTCCACACAGATCCTGTTTCACCATCTTGCAGTAGCTTTGCATTTACATTCCTCCAAAAAGTGTGCATTACGGGTGGTCCGACCTAGTCGCTGCTGGAACCAAAGACAATGCTTTTTTAATCCCAAAATTTCCCTTGCAATTTGAGTGCATGCATTTTACTTCCCTAAACCTCCCTAACACACACACACACACACACACACACACACACACACACACACACACACACACACACACACACACACACACTTTATTCCCTTTTGAACCACTTTACCTCTATAGGCCTATAGCAGCCAGGGTCGTGCAACTTTGATGATGGAGAGGGCCACAAAATGTAGTAATAGGTCTACTTATATTACTATATTACTGCAAGAAGTGAAAGTCCCCCGAGCAACCATTTACCCATGTATGCTATACAGCCTACATTGTTGACTGGACCCATCTTCGTCCAAGGCGTCCTCCGTCCTCCTTTTTGGGAGGAGTGGGAGGTGGGTGAGGAACACTTCTCACGAACATCCCTTGTCCAGATAGTACACCTGTTTGTTTTACCTTGGTGCTCCCTCTATCTGAGTCATCACTATGAAACTGTGAAACTCATCCAGATAGTTCACCTGTAGCATACCAATAGTCTACTTATAAGTCTGTTTTACCGTGGTACTTCCTATCTTAAAGTCTGTTTTACATGGTACTCCCTATCTGAGCCATCTCTATCACAGTCACTTTAGACAGCATCTTTTTGAAGTGTAGGAATGACTTTGATTCTACAACAAAATATGATTATATCTTTCCAGACGTGTAAAAATGAATGAAACGGATTTAAATGAAAATTATGTATTTTAAATTATGATTTTTCTTTTCTTTCTTTTTCTTTTTTTTAAGATTTGTTTCTGGGCTTTCATGCCTTTATTGATGGGACGGTAGACTGACACGAAATGCAGAGAGAGATGGAGAGTGACATGCAGCAAAGTTTAGTACAGGAGCTTAGTACAGGAGCAAAATGTATTAAAGAAGCAACGATGACCTTCCTCAGGCAAGCCTAAATAGTTGTTCATTTCTCTGTCATGTCATGGGCTCCATTATCCACCAACCTCTTTGGCTCTTTTATGAGCCTGAACATTTGTATTTCCATAGAATTCTTATTCACGTTATCCCGAAGGGGGACAAAAGCCATAAGCACGCACCATCTTATCGTTCATCTTTATGTAACCAGACTGGCCAGTTCAGAGATGGGTATTTTCAGCTTGGGTGAAACTTGATGTAGCGCCATGCCCGAGGCTGTTTACACTCTCGTGCAGTTATATTTAGATTCAATGTTTTGACTTCTGATTCATTTGTAAACATTGTAACCTTAAACGTAACAGCCTTACTAAAGATAGTAAATCGAAGTAAAACTTTAACAATGGAGTCTTGACGCTTGAATTAACATAATTTACTTGGCATAGCAATGATAATAATGGGATATTGAATTGCAAGTGGGAACAGCTCCAGGCAATTCTCTGTAGTGTACTGTAATGTCAGGATTACTGGTGATGTCATGTGTGTAATGTATACACATCCTCCATGTTTTTGAAGACGAAACAGATCATTTAACATACCCCTCAGCAGTGCTTTTGAATCAACAATGGTAAGAGAGAGAATGTTTGTCAGAGTTTCTGTGCACATAGGAGCATGGCACACTGCTTTTGATGTTGCCATAAGTTCATTCACACATTTTGACACTAAAGTCTTCAACAGGTAAAATATTTAACCTAATAAAGCGGGTTGAAAATAGGGTTGCACTATATCAACATTTTGGCTGATATTTCATGTTCATATCGACATATATTCATACAGATTCCAATTTATTGAAATATGAGTTTCAGCTAATTGGGTTTACTGTACACCTGTTATACTGTAGGCCTAACTGTGATGATGTGTGCATTTAGATTTCTTAAGCAAAGGCTTATTAGGCTACCTAATGTATTATGCCTATTGGACAATGCACAAAGTTGATACAGAGGTGTGATACTGTATCCCCGATATGAGCACAATATGCTTTTGTGACAATTGTCTCTGAAATATAGCACTCCACACAATTGCAGATGTGCTATATTTGGGGGGTGTTATTCGAATGTGTCACGCTCAGTCCTAACATGACTGAAGCAGTTGAACAGTATTTACATATATAGTAAAATTCACAAAAATTCACAAATATAGTTGGGACTTAATTATTACATCATCATATTGGGAACAGATATTTGTTCAATACCGATAACAAATAGATTTTCTTACTGATATGATGACCATCATGCATCCTTAGTTGACCTGTTGAATGCACCTTTGGTAGCATCAGAAGCAATGTTTAACAAGTTGCTTGCAAGTTGTTTTCTTTTTTTTTTTACCTACAAAAAGAAAAGCGGCAAAAAGAGAAAGAGGTCACTTTCAGCACCGCCTCCTGGGGGGTGGGTTTAGAGTGAGAGTATTTCCCTACTTTGTTGACTCATGTTCACCAAGGATTTTCATGACAAGATTGATGTTCTCTGATGATGGGGGTTAAGACTCCTTTGTATAATGTCTTTGTTACAGTAGGTGAACTGCTAATAATAGTGATGGTTTTGGAGCCATTTGACCTTCAGATTTAAAGAGAAATGTACAGGACCTTTGGCTTAAAGCTCCAACTGTACTCGTCTTCTTTTTTTTTTTAGATTAGTTTTTGGGCTTTTATACCTTTATTGATAGGACGGTAGACGCCGCCAGGCATCCATGCCTGTGGCAATGCCTAAGTGGTATGCGCCAGACCGGACCAGTAGGCCAGCGAACGCCCCTTGTCTTCACCTCATTCATCACTGCAGTATGAAGCTCAAAGCCAACAGAGAAAGTGCATTTTCTCATAGGTGTACAAAAGCAGGATGATTATGCTAGAGAAAAGGTATTTTATAAACATAACCATAGGAATTTATGCAATTCCCATATCCGTTTAACTGGTGTCTTGCCAAAGACCTTTAGAAAGAAATTCATTCATACACAGGCTGTATCGATATTTCTTTATTAAATATACATTATTTACATTTTTGCAGCAAGTAAAGCTAAATAATAAAATATAGGAATAGCAGCAATTTCAAAGTTTGTCAAAGTTTGTATTTTTCAATACAATAGAATCTTTCAATATATATATATATATTTTTTCAATATTTAGTTAAAGACCCAATGGAATGACTATTTTGGGTATTTTATTTTGAAGTTTCAGTTTGAAAAGGAAGCCTGTGTGTTTCTGAACCTATCCGAGGGGACCAGCCCTTCAGGCGATGGGATTTAAAATCTGAGTAATGGGAGTAATGGGAGCCAGCAATGGGAAACAAACAGGTGAATGTAATCAAAGGTTCATTTATATTCAAAAACTCTATCTATGTCATCACTTTTTGAATTTCTGTTCACAGGAAGTAATTAAGAATGGCCTATTGATATAAATAAAAAAAATATTTTCTATTTTTTTGGCATCTAGTGTTAGGTATGACAGATATGCTCTAAAAGTGTGAAAAACATGTTTTTGATTTCACCCTGTCTTTAAACATAAACTGATGACAAAAAAGTTCATATGCTGGTGCATCTCTGGAGACGTCTTCTTTCTTTCATGACTAATGTCCTGTATGCATTAATGCAGTTACAATCAGTGTCTGTGTGATTAGTCACTCCACTGGTTCTGTGAGGCACAATGAGCTCTGCTGGGGGCAGAATGAGCGACGAAGCACTGATGACATAGGGCTGGCTGGTGTGTTTTTCCCCTGACACAGAAATCTCTGAGACAGAGGCTGACTTGCTGTCTTTACTAGAGAACTCAAACAGATTCTTCCTGAAAGCACTACTGGTGTTTTCTTTCTTCTTGAAAAGGATCACGTAGCACTTTGGGAGGAAATGACAGCCCAGGATGCCATAGTTGGAGATTAGAATGACAACCATCTCCACAGCGGGGAGATATATTCCTGAGGTGGTGACATGGACAGGAACAAAGATCATCCAGGAGATGAGGTAGAGCAGCATGCCAAAGGTTATGAACTTGGCCTCGTTGTACTTCTCGGGCAGCTTGCGACCTTTGAAGGCACCGATGAAGCACACAAGAGCCAGGACAGCTATGTAGCCCAGCATCGCCCCGAACGCCACGTACGAGCCCTCGTGACATTCTGCCAGACGAGTTTTGGGATAATTTACAACATTATAAAACGGGCTTTTGAGAAACAACCAGCAAACGCAGATGGCCACCTGCGCGGCCATGCAGCCAGCGACAATAACGTAAGGCTGGTAGAGCCTTCGCAGAAGATGCTGCAGCCCAGGGTTGAACTGGAAGGCCAGCAGGATCTTCAACGACTTGACCAGGATGCAGCTGACGCACAGGGTGAAGCTGAGACCAAAGAGAGCCTGTCGGGCCTTACATCGCAGGTCGTTGGGCTCGCCTACAAAGAGCACGGCACTGATGAAGCTGCCCACCAGAGAGAACAGGATGGCCTGGGACAGTGGTCCCCCGGCAGCCTTCACCACAGGAGTGTGGCGCTGGTGCAGGAAAAGGGCCCCCATCACAATGACCAAGAGAACCCCCAGGCCGGAGAAGGTCAGCAGGACCACGGCAAAGCCATCGTGCCAGGAGAAGTATTCCAAGGTCTTGTTGCTGCAGCCGCTGCTCCCCGGAGCAGACCACTCTGTGCTCGGGTCACAGCTCAGACACTGGACACTATCTGGTGGAGAAGGCAGGGCACAATTAGAAACAATTAGATAAGGGTCTTCCCAAACCATTTCAGCTCGAGTCCTTAAAAGATAACTTTGGTGTCTCGCTGGGATTCAAAAATACATTCATAATGCACGAATGATTTATTCATGAATGAATTATAAATCACTTAAGCCCTGTTTTAACGTTTGTGAAAATGCCCAATTTACAAGCTCACAGGCACCGTTTTATTTTATGTTTTGAATGTATATATTCTTTGCTATTTCCTTTTTGAATAAAATTGTTTTTTTGGGAGAAAATAATTTGTAGGAATGGTAAACAAAAACATTACAAAACAAAATAGATAGTGGATATGGCACCCAGAGAGTGTTGCATTCATTGTGTGTGTGTGTGTGTGTGTGTGTGTGTGTGTGTGTGTGTGTGTGTGTGTGTGTGTGTGTGTGTGTTCATGACTTGCCGTTGTGATCAGAGTACTGGTTCTCCGTGCAGTTGATGCAATCATAGCAACATGTGTATGGCCCTTCTGCTGTTTTCTTGAACTCTCCAGGTTGACAGCTGTCTGAGCATTTAGACACGACATTCTGAGGATGACACACACACACACACACACACACACACACGCACACTCACATACATGCACGCACACACACACACACACACACACACACACACACACACACACACACACACACACACACACACACACATTCACACTTTATTCGAATCATCCTATGCCAGAAGTAACGCAAGCACGTTATTCAAAGCACCATCTATATTCTCAAATAATTTTCCTGCCTAGCCTGACTAACGTCAGATTTTCGGTGCAGTGCCATTCATCTTTTTATTCCTGAGCTCTTATTGTTGTGCCAAAATATTTTACATTGTTTGTTAATTCTGTCAATAAAATCTGAATTGTTTAATAAATAACTGCCAAATCCCCATCTTATTGGGTGAGAGGAGTTAACTGATGTTGGTATTGTTACAAACAGAGCAGCATGATCTGATAAAGTCCCAGCTAAATGTTCACAGGGGGGTATCATATATACTTTGGATGATGGGACCGGGAGATAGTAGATTCTGGAGTAGCTATCATGAGGTCAGGAATAAAAGGAATATGGGCCACTGTTCCACACTCCCCCCTGACATTTCAAGCATTATTTTGAGTAAACAAAACCTTTTGTTTTACTCTCTGGAGTGCGGAAACAAGACATAGGCTTTCTTGGAAAAATCATTTTAGCAGACCTTGTATTGTACTGTACTTCCCTATGGGGCTTTTAAGCCGTGACATCATTTTGTAGTCAGACCTCCAAGCAGATTTATTGTCAATATGGGCCCTCGCTATTTCAACAGATCCGAGACAAAAATAACGACTTAAGTATAATTCTACCACTTTCCTGTCAACAAGTAAGAGAAAAATAATCTTTTTTCAAAAAGAGGGGGGGGGGGGGGGGGGGGTGGCGCAGTTCAGGTCAAAGGTGGTACTGCAGCTGAAATGCTCTGAGAGCCATTCAAAAATGAGAGAGGCTCTCTATTCAGGAGTGGTAATTTAGCCTCAAACCTTTTGAAAAACGTTTTTGGGACATAAACAATATGACATAAATACTTTTTAAATGCATGGTGTATCACCTTTAAGAGCTCCATACCAACAGGATATACAGGGAAGTATATAGGTATAGGAAGGGAGGTATTACACACCATAAGCTGTTATAAGCATGCTTATTATGTAGATCATCTATTTTCAGATTCGAGCGATAAATTAGCATACGTTTATCGGGTTCTATAACACTGTCAACATCTCAACACCAAGTCCGGGGGCCCCAAGGGTCCAAATGAACCTTTAAGGATTACGTTTTGTCATTTTATCGTCTAATCAGGCTTTTGGGAACACCAAGGACAGTTTTTGAATTTCTTCATTTAGTAAGTACTTAGTTATTTGATATTATTTTCCCCCTTCCAGGACCTTCCTATACAAACCCATTATAACCTCAAACTCCATTTTAACCATGATAGAATAGATTCAATTAAAACAACTGTCCTTTTTTCTGTTGACTCCTGACACCCTCCGAATACGTGAGCAGGCCGTGTTTTTTCGATAACATTTTTCATTGATTTCTATTCATCTTTTTAGTCCACTTGCCAGAATCATTCGATTTATTTAGCATAATCCCCCATAATAATGGATAATATGTCAAAAACTGATTGGCCGATCTGAACAATATTAGAGTGGTTTTGGGGGTTATTGAGAATGCTGAATCCATTTTTGACATTTTCTAAATTCAAAATGGCCGTTTTAAACCGGAAATGGCCATATACCAACTGGAAAATCAACAAAAAAGTATCAAAATCACCCACTTTAAGTTGGTATAAGGCCATTTCCGGTTTAAAACGGCCATTTTGAATTTAGAAAATGGATTCAGCATCCTCAATAACCCCCAAAACCACTCTAATATTGTTCAAATCGGCCAATCAGTTTTTGACATATTATCCATTATTATGGGGGATTATGCTAAATAAATCGAATTATGCAAATTATGAAAATTGCTCAACATATGCAAGTTAGCATCCGGCAGTTTCTACATGCTGGGGACCCATACTCAACATTTCTAACATAAAACCTTACTGTACTCAATATGTCCGGGTTCACAATTAGTAGGGGGAATTAAGTGCAAAATCGTTACGCGGCGGATAAAAGCATGACATTTGATACAGAGGTCCCTTGGGTCATCCAAAAACATCCTAGAAGGGGTGCCCAAAAAAATCTCATACAGGAAGTGAGTTATGGACAAAATTCAAAATGGCCACTTAAACTGTTGACCGTTGACTCAAAAGACACCAAAAGAATCTCCAAAAAGCATAGGATTTGGCACACATGTCCCTTGGGTCATCCTAAAACATCATAGAAGGGGTGCCCAAAAAAATCTTAAACAGGAAGTGAGTTATGGACAAAAGTTAAAATGGACGCTTAAACTGTTGACTGTTGACTCAAAAGACACCAAAAGAATCTCCAAAAAGCATAAGATTTGGCACACATGTCCCTTGGGTCATCCTAAAACATCCTAGAAGGGGTGCCCAAAAAAATCTTAAACAGGAAGTGAGTTATGGACAAAAGTCAAAATGGCCACTTAAACTGTTGACCGTTGACTCAAAAGACACCAAAAGAATCTCCAAAAAGCATAAAATTTGGCACACATGTCCCTTGGGTCATCCTAAAACATCCTAGAAGGGGTGCCCAAAAATTATTTAAACAGGAAGTGAGTTATGGACAAAAGTCAAAATGGCCGCTTAAACTGTTGACCTCTAACTCAAAAGACACCAAAAGAACTATAGAATCTCATAGACGCATACACTTTGGCACATGTATCCCTTGGGTCATCCTAAGACATCCTAGAAGGGGTGCCCAAAGAAATCTGAAACAGGATGTTAGTTATTGCCTAATTTACAGTATTGACAGATGATGTAAAAGACACCTAAAGAGTAAAGAATATCATAAAGGCATGAAATGTGGTACAAATATCCCTTGGGTGATCTTAACGCATCCTACAAGGGGTGCCCAAATATGTTTTAAACAGGAAGAGGGTTTTTGTCGAATTTCAAAGTGGCCACCTAAAGCAGTTGACACAAAAGAAAACATAAAGGGACACTATATTAACATATTATTTGGCATGTAGGCCTTCACCTTATTATATCCTAGAAGGGGTTATTTATTTGTTTGGGAAGGGACCATACTGAAGTAATTCTAAAAGACTGTTTAAACAGTTGACAGCTGCATAGTCTGCATAAACCTGGGGTATTTTTCAGTCTACCTTCTGTGTACAATGTACATCCCCCTTCTTTGTGTACATCATCTCCCCCTTCTCTGCTCCCTCCACTGGCTCCCGTTTGCTGCCCGCACAGAGTAAACAGAGAATGGCACTACCATACCATCAAAACCCGATAGAACCCTACCCTTAATGTACTTTAGTCTTTGAACCTTCTTTATTTATCTAACCCTCTGCATGCATATTCATACTTATTTTACTCTGCATCTTATCTTCAGCATATTCTTATTTTACTCTCTGCATTTCTATTTTGCACTCTACATCTTCTTAACCTCAACAGCCCGTTTGGTTTCCGCCTAGAGCGCGGAAACCACTAGAAGAAGCGGCGTCGCTTTGATTTGGTTCCCTCCGTTTGTTTCCCCAATCCCTATTAAAATGCTCGAGTAGCCTAGTGTAGTCTTGCCAGTCGCTAAAAGTTGGACTAAAAGATGCACATACCAAACGAATTTTTCAAAAGCAAAACTACTCCGCATCAAGGAGTTTATTAGGTAGGCCCTAAAAGTGTGTCCTTGAGCGCAGGGGAATATTTTGGGTTAAAACTGAATCCGGTTTGATCTTTCCGGCAAATTGTAGTCCTTTGAGGACTACAACATGACGTTTTGTGGTTTCCGCTCCAGACCGGTTACAAGCCCGAAAAGTGAAGTGATCCCAGACTAACATCTTCTTGCTTATTTTGGTCTATCTTCACTCTAACCTTTCTTCTAGATCATTACTGTTTTTTTGTGATTAGTGTTTAGTAACCATTCATGTGTGCCATTTCATAATGACCAGCACATTGACATAATGCTGTGCAAGGTAACCCAGCATCTACACTTTCTCGAACAGAGGGGCTACTGCTCGATTTGAATGTTGTAGCAGTGCAGCCTGTGTGGGAGGAATGGTTTCCATTGAGAGAAAATTATGAGCAAACAGGTCCTCCCAGTTTCATAATAGCGACTTTAAGCTTTTGACGGCTACGGCAGATGAAAACGGTAACCGGAAATGATCATCGCTCGATAGATAAACGTGTCGCCGTCGCGGCCGTCTCCAGAAGCTCCCTTCTCACGTATAGTGACTGGAACGTCTGCTGCCTGTATGTATCACCATGGGAACCAAAGCGTCCAGTAAAAGAGGTGGGAACCCGTCGCCGATGGCTGTTTGCTTAAAGATTTTGACCGCTACGGCGATTACGTCATAGCAGCCGTTGTCCCGCCTCACGTTGCGGTTGTAGAAACAGGCTGCTTAAACTGCCTAATGTCCGTTGTTTTGTCATACAGAACACAGGTGTATATTTCAAGCACTGTAACACTGTTTGATTCTTGGCTAAGCACTTCAAAAGGATTAACCATACAATAAATAACCCCTTCTGGGATAATAAGCAGTACTCAATATGTACCAACTTATAGGCTTTTATGAAGTCCCTTTATAATAATGATGATAATGATAGCTCAAATGTATATAGCTATTTTCTAAGTACCCAAAGTCGCTTTACATAGGGAAAGGAAGGAACCAACTTTGTGTTCTTTTGGGTCAACTGCTTTAGGTGGTCATTTTCCATTTTGTTTAGCTGTTTCAGATTATTTTGGGCACCCATTCTAGAATGTCTTGGGATGCTTTCGTATGCTTTTATGAGATTCTTTAGTTGTCTTTTGAGTCAATCGCCAATACTGTAGGCAGCCATTTTCAATTTTGTCAGTAAGTTCCTGTTTCAGATTTATTTGGGCACGCCTTCTAGGATGTCTTAGGATGACCCAGGGGACACATGTGCCAAAGCGTATGCCTTTATGAGATTCTATAGGGGTTTTGAGTCAATAGCCAACACTGTAGGTGGCCATTTTCAATATTGTCATTAATTCACTTCCTGTTTAAGATTTCTTTGGGCACCTCTTCTATGATGTCTTAGGATGACCCAAGGGACATGTGTGCCAAATTGTATGCTTTTTGGAGATTCTTTTGGTGTATTTTGAGTCAGTCAACAGTTTAAGCGGCCATTTTGACTTTTGTCCATAACTCACTTCGTGTTTATGATTTTTTGGGGCACCCCTTCTAGGATGTTTTAGGATGACCCAAGGGACATGTGTGCCAAATCTTATGCTTTTGGAGATTCTTTTGATGTCTTTTAAGTCAACAGTAAACAGTTTAGGTGGCCATTTTGAAATTTGTCCATAACTCACTTCCTGTTTAAGATTTTTTTGGGCACCCCTTCTAGGATGTTTTAGGATGACCCAAGGGACATGTGTACCAAATTTGGTGCTTTTATCCGCCGCGTAACGATTTGGCCATTTTCTGAGTTTAATTCCCCCTACTAAATGGGGCTCTATGGGCTGGCAAGTAGACTATTTGGGGAAATCTAAATTATTAAATACAATAAAAGATTATTGAAAATAAATGAAAAAAGTTAAAAACATGGCCTGCTCACGTATTCGGAGGGTGTTAGGAGTCACCAGAAGAAAAGGACAGTTGTTTCATTGAATCTATCATGGTTAAAATGGAGTCTGAAGTTACAATGGGTTTGCATGGGAAAGTCCTGGAAGGGGGAAAATTGGGGGAAATTAATATCAAATATCTACCGGTAAATACTGAATGAAGAAATTCCTGGGTGTTCCCAAAAGCCTGATTAGACGATAAAATGACAAAAAGTTTTTTTGAAAGTGAAATATCCCTTTAACACAAAGATATTGTATCAAATGGCAGTCCATGGCCTAATCCATGTCAAACTAGGGATCCCAGGGTTGAGAATCACTGTTCCTTGAGCACAGAATTGATGTTTGTGTCTGTGTGAAGGTATGATGGATGGCCTACCCTCAAGCCCATCAGTTGTCTTCTGTTGCTCAGACTGGTGTAGGAGAAGCTGCTGTTGACTGGGTGGTACTCAGCTACAACGTTTCGCACACTCATTTTCCCGCTCTGCGACCTCCACATTACGACATCATAGCCCAGGTTAATGTCTCCTTTGTCATCAAACTTGTATTTTCTTTCCTCTTGCTCAAACTGGAGGGACCTTAGACCTTTCAGGACCTACAACATGCATGCAGATGATTCAATTGTTTGTGAGCGCACATGCACGCACGCACGCACGCACGCACACACGCGCACGCGCACGCGCACACGCACACGCACACGCACACGCACACGCACACGCACACACACACACACACACACACACTTTAACATGTTTTAAGCTTTGAAAATGTTCTAGTACCTCTAGGTGTGTCAGTGAGCCTGGTGTTTTGCACTTCTTGTGGGTACAGATATGAGCCACAGCTTGGGCAATGGCATTCACAGCCATCTGAATGCTGAAGACAGAGCCTGCGTCTGTATTGCATCTTAGGATCTCCAAAGCCTTGGACTTGGACATGGTCCCCGGGGCTCCTCTACTGATATTCATCTGTGCATAAAACTCCTCCAGAAAAGAGTTATTTACTACCTGGTCCTCCAGCTCCAGCTTTTTCAGATAGTGAACGAATGATGACAGGTTTCCACTTTTGAAGGTAAAACCCACAATGTCTCCTATTTCCTCCAGTGTCACGTTGCCAATTACAGAGCTTGAGGAGGACCAGGCGTCACTAGCTACCCATATTCTCTTTATAGACTGTGACTTTGGCTCTGCTCCTGTCAACGCAATCAACTTTTTGTACAGGTCCTCCATGTGAGTAGGGTTGACAAATGACACTATGACCTTCACCTTTGGGCTCTTGTGGATGGTCGTGGCAGCTCGATTCATCGCAGACTGGAACTCCGGATTGCTCACGGATCCAGGGAGAATCTCTTTAAAGGCCACGCAGATGCCCTTTTCTGAGGCCTGGGTGACAAAGCTGTCCAGGGCCGATCGGCCATAGTCTCCATCTGTGGTGATCATTCCCACCCAGTTCCAGCCGCTGTCACTCAGCAGCTTGACCATGGCAGCCGTCTGATAGCTGTCATTAGGGACGGTCCTCATGAAGGCAGGGAAGCGGGTTTTGTCACTCAGAATAACAGCTGTGGATGAGTAGCTGATCTGTAGAAAGGCAGAAGATTGAACTATGTTATAACTAATTTGTGTTTTCATTGAGTCATTCAATTCTGTTTTATAACAAGGGCTACAAGGGCTAGAAGTATGCGTAATTAGAGAAGTTCAATGACAATTTACGCCATTATTTTGTCATCTAGAAAAAAAATCAGTCTCACTAAACGATGAATATGAAATCCAAGAGAATATGCAAATTCAACTTTGACCTTTTTTGTACACAAACGTATGGTCCCATTTTTATTTTATCAAGTCATGAAGGAATGAAGAAGTTGCCAGCACACAAGGAATCTCCTTTTCACATGTTTATTTACCACTCTGGACCGAGGACAACGAACTTTCAGGGTGACATACGTCACCTGTTTCATATCACAGTTGATTTTAACACACACTATTTATACCTCACTTCCTGTCATCTTGGCACAACGCTGAGGAAGACAGACGGCTCGAAACGTACGTTTGTTGTTCTCTGTCCAGAGAGGTAAATAAACATGTGAAAAGGAGATTCCTTGTGTGCTGGCAACTTCTTCATTCCTTCATGATATTGAGCCGTGCACCACCAAGACTTTGGAGTGTTGCGGGCTCTCTGCTTTGTTGCAGCCTCTCTTCCTAATTTTATCAAGTCAATCTTTTATGAACAATAATGCAACTGTATTACTGTTAATACTATACTGATAAGGAAGAAAGAGAGAACAAGACTAAAACCGAGCCTGTCTCCTGTTTTTCCCCGTTTATTCAGATTGCTCTGCACACTTATCAAATTTATCATCTTTAGTATTACCGAGCCTCACTCCTGGGGCGTGTAACACTTTTGCAGCATATCAGTGTTGAGGTGGGGTCACGGTGTAGTTGTTAGTCAGCTGTGTAGGGACAGGCAAGGTGGAGTTTGGTGCAGAAAGCTTTGTGTGACATGCATGTGTCTCAGCTGTGTGAGCTGAGCCTTGAAAACATCAGTCCAGTTACCGTAGACATCTGAGACACATTATGTCAGCAGTTAGCTTTTCGCATGCAGATGACAACAAACCACCAGTGGTGGTTTAAGTAAAGTAAAAGTAAAGTAATTTTTTTTTAATTGGTATTTGTCCGGATATTCAGTTATAAAGATAAAATATTTTTATGGCCTTATGTTGTGATTTGACAATGCCATGGTGTGGATGAAAGAAGTGTTTCAGAAAGTGACCCCCCCCCCCCCCCAAAAGAAAAAAAAAAGAAACCTACTTGAGGGATCATGTGGAGGGTTAGTTCCCTGGCAATGGAGATGGACATTTCAGAATAGGATGCCCCGACGACAGCTGCCACTGCAACGCCGTTAGCGGATCTGTTTTGTCCTCCGCCACTGACATCCTGATGCGCAAAGTCATCCATGGCCCTCAGTCCTGTGCTGACATCATGGCAGGAGTCGTGTATTCGATATCCCAGAGTGATACCAATGTCACTTAGCTTGGGGGATTTGTTGATCGTCTCTATTGCGTTGATCATTGCCAGAGCCTCAGTGAGCTGTCCCTTGCTCAACCTGCTTGAGGTGGCACAAAGTGCTGCTGTCAGTATCATATGTCAACAATGCACACAATGAAAAAAAGATTGGAAACGTGGAGAAAATGACCACGGGCATGAGAGAAACTGGAGAGAGTGAGGGAGTGTGAGGGAGGGAGGGAAGGGGGGTGTTATCATAATCATATTGGATACAGTGAACGCACCTGACACATCTCTGAACAGCAGGTTCATACATATTACTGCCATTTTTCTCCACAGCTTCATGGATGGGAAAGAGTCCTCCAATGATGACGTCACCAGGAGCTGTAGCTCCTGCAGTTGTAAAATCTCCTCCTGAGGATTGTCCAGTTTCCATCTGGAAAAGCAAAAGGAGAAGAACAAGAACAGAACCCATGGTGATCATGTCTGCTCCACTGTCTCCCCTTTTAGATTATCTTTCTGTCACTTTCTCTCTCTGACATACACAATTATGACACTTATGTCTTTCCACTGTTTTCTTCTCTCTAGTCTATAGCCTCGTTGAGAATCTCCCCTTACTCGGACTCTTTGACAGCCGCTGGCAGAGTGATACAGCCTCCTTTAAGCATCCTCAGAAAAATAACTTCCCTGTTGCTTCTTTCTACAGTCACATCTAGTATTCCTCCCCTCGAGCCCGGCCCACTTTTGGTAAATGGCAGCTGGATGACTCATATTTCACTGACAGTTATAGGTCTTCACGTGAAGAGATGAATATTGCAATTGACATGCAGGTGCACCTGTCTTATCAGGTTCACTGAGAAAATGCTTATATAATGCTGACCCAGTATGCTGCTCAGCCTGTCTTAGAAACATGAGATATTACTATTGCTACTGTATTTGAAAATGATTTATATTGACACCTGGAGTTGTATTTTAGATGACAATCTCGCCAGTGAAAGATATTTGGGCAGGAACTCAATCAAAAACCAACACGTTTTTTGATTAATTGAATACCTTAGTAGATATAAATGTAACAGCATGTGGTACAGTCAGACATTTGAGCTAAAGGGATAACACGATAAAGTCCTGGGAACTTGTTTCTATTGTGGTCCAATGTATTCAATTCATCAACATAAAAATAACACCATAATACAATGAATACATCAACAAATATGTAGAACACTAGAGTAGAAAAAAGGGGAAAATTAAAACAAACTGTAGGCAGTGAATGCCAGCACCTTTTTATGGGAGAAGTGAGTTCAGTTTACCTCCTCCTTTGACCTCCTCAGAGACAGATTTATTGGCCTGATTTGAAGGAAGCCAGTAGTCTACTGGCTGCACTGTCTACTGAGTAGACGATGCAGTAGAAATAATTTACCCATGTTTGTTCTATAGAAGGGTGGTACCCATACTAGTAGTATAGTGGTACCATGCTATACTGGCAAAACAACGTCGGAGGTGTTGTTCATCTTTTCTTTGTGTCTTGCGAATGTTGACTTTGTATTCGTCTTCCATGTGTGTATTAATGTGAAGGCTCCCCCTATTTTTCTTTTTCTTGAAGCTGCCCTGCTGTTGTTGTTACTTTAATATTTTGTATTTGTTTTTAAAAAATTGTTGAAAGGTCGGTCATCACATAGCATAGGTTTGTATAATTACATAGAGAAAGAGCAAGGATATACATATGTGTGTATGCATCTTGAGGTGAAAGATTTTGGCTCAGGGTAGAGGACAGAGTACAATGGGGCTTGTCTACAAAATGCTCAAGGGATCAGGGATGCCTTTTTACCTGTCAAACTAATAGCTAAAACAATGACGTGAGATACACACATACAGAACACCAGAGGGAGCTCCACAGGTCTCGTTCAGCCTAGATTCAGCACAAACATGGGGTTCAATCTGCTCTACTGCTAAGCCACCAAACTACCAAAAGCCATACAAAATTGTGTTTTAACTCCTTACTTTCCTTCAAAACCGCCATAAAAGATCACCTGTCAGCAATTTGTAACTGGTCCTAGACTTCTATGCTTAACACCCCCCCACCACAAATAGTACATATTTGTGTACAGAAAGTGTATTTCTACTAGTGTAAATGATATCTTATAGCCTATATTAGTGTGGAAACAAGCCCTTTAATATTGCTTGTGTAGTGATGCGCGGAAGCGGGGATTGAACCCGGGACTCCCACTTGCCAGTCCAACGCACAACCAGTCGTGCTGATAGGGCTGAGCCCGATTAGCAGGGCTGTTGTCGCTGGTTCATGGCTGGTACTAACTGTGGGGGCTCCAATCACCCCCCTGATCTTTGGAGCGCGTCCTCGCGCTTCACACTTCATGCCGCGCACCGCCGCACACAACGTGGACCTGTCCCTCACGCAAGGATATCACGCTCCTCATCCTGCCGACAACGCCAGATTGTAGTGATGCGCGGAAGCGGGGATTGAACCCGGGACTCTCACTCGCCAGTCCAACGCACAACCAGTCGTGCTAATAGGGCTGAGCCCGATTAGCAAAGCTGTTGTCGTTGGTTCATGGCTGGTACTAACTGTGGGGGCTACACTTGTTATGTTGTCCTTTTTTCTTCTTTTTTTCTGCTTTGTTTATTGATCACCTTGATAGCATTACAGAAGGTGTACAAGCAGGGTATGGTAATAATTGTGGGCTCGCCTGAAAGGCGAGAACACTATGTTATCCTCATTATTTATATATAGTGAGTTCCTGGCTGCGCAGACAGTATAAAGGCGGTTATTTATATAGTGAGTTCCGTCGCAGACAGTACAAAAGCTTCACATGACAGTTAGCACGCTGCAGAATATAGTCACGAGCGAGCCCACACTGTTTCGTAGGAACAGTATTTCTAGTACATTTTCCTCTCTTCAGTACAGTCTCTTTTTTCTCCTTTGTGTCTACAGTTTGTTTAGTGCCTTTCCCCCCTTCCCAATTCTATTCATGACACTGACATAGTACCATAACCATTGCTCTAGTCTAGGACCATGAAAAATTATATTCTAGAAAAAAGTTGTCCTTTTAGCATCATTATGATTGTATGACTGTACTATTTGCAAACTGTTAATAAAGTGTTTAATGTTCTCAATCAATCAATAAAAAAGCATATCACATAATTATGTATTTTTGTTTGCAATCTCTGATTGAGGAGTGTCATCTTGAAATGTGTTACATGTATACATTACAAACACTATAAGGGCCTAATATCATGTATTCTTGTTTTACCAACAGGTGGCAATCAAGAGCCGCAAACAGACCCCAGAATGAAAAGGAGTTGTTCTGGCGAGAAAGTTTAAAAACATTACATAAGCAAACACCTGTGTGCTAAATGATTGCTACTGTGTGCATAGGACCGACGACAAGTGCTGCAGCTGTTGAGTGATTGCTACGACTACAGCTACGTGCATATAATGGGCCTTCCAATATTTTCCTCGATAGGCATGGCTAAACTTATATATCATTTCGGTTCAATGTAATTAACCATCGAGTGCTTCAACCCCGGATTCTGTAAGCAACGCCAGCAGACTATGGTATGTTGTTCTATAGCCCATTATTTTTGTTTCTTTAATGAGGAAATGGGGAGGAAGAGCAACATAGCCTACGTTTCCCACTTCACCTGCTGTGTGTAATAGGCCGACTAGCTGTTTGAAGGTATTAATGTATTTATTAATAATAATGTTCAAATTCAAAATGTTCACATTCACAGGTCTACATTGAATACATTCGTGACAAGTGGCATTCATTGTGGAAAGATGTGGAAAGCCATTAAGCTATTAGCCTACCTCTGTGGAAAGAACATGTGTCAACACCAGGTCACAGTGTGGAAGAGGGGCGGGTACGAGGCTAGTCACAGTGTGTCATATGACATGAGTGACACGCATCACACTAGAAAGACTAACATAGGCCTACATAAAGATGTGGAAAGCCATTAAGCTATTAGCCTACCTCTGTGGAAAGAACATGTGTCAACACCAGGTCACAGTGTAGCCTAGTAAACGACCAACTTCCGTTCTCCAGGAGGATTCCAATGAAATGGTTTCTGGAAGAGGGGCGGGTACGAGGCTAGTCACAGACACAGTGTGTCATATGACATGAGTGACACGCATCACACTAGAAAGACTAACATAGGCCTACATATACTGTCAGTGGTGGAAAGTAACAAATCAATCAAGTTCTGTTCTTGAGCAGCCAGGCTACTTTTGAGGATTGATTGATTGATTGATGTATTAGAAGGTTACTTAGGAACAATTAATTTCATGACAGTACAAATCACTGGTACAAGGTCAACTAAAAGGAGATCCCATCTCATATAACATTGACAGTAAGCCTACTTTGCATAGGATATCATCCATCAATAACAAAAGGGAAGAAGCATTCAAAAATAAGAACAAATTAAAATAAAATAAAAAGAAAAGGAAGATATTTACAGTGGACAGGGGGAGGTATTTTAGACTATTACAAGTTTGTTGTTGAACCGAGTTAAACAATTGATGCTTTTCTTGTCTTTCTAGATGAATGACAGTGTCATGGAGGCAGTAGGCAAAGGCAACCATGAGTCATTCCTGTTTCAAGATAATCACCTGTGAAGTGTCTGAAGACAGCAAGGAGGAAGGTGGGTGGTTTGGGGCTGTGATTCTCAATCTTTTTCATTTTAGTCAGGTGGGAAATTCCATCCATCCATCCATCCATCTTCAACCGCTTATCCGGAATCGGGTCGCGGGGGTAACAGCTCCAACTGAGACCTCCAGATTTCCTTATCCTGCGCAACTTCCTCCACTCCCTCTGGGAGTATACCGAGGCGTTCCCAGGCCAGTCTGGAGATATAATCTCTCCATCTGGTCTTTGGTCTGCCACGGGATCTCCTCCCAGTGGGACGTGCATCGAGGACCTTCCTAGGAAGGCGCTCGGGGGGCATCCGTACTAGATGCCCGAACCACCTAAGCTGACTCCTTTCCAAGTGAAGGAGCTGATTTTAATATGTGATAGTTCAGTTGGTGATAAAACACAATGTACAATTTAGGCATTTGGCAGACACTCTTAATCCACAGCGATTTACAATATCTAATACAAGATGCAAGAATGAAGTTTGGCACAGATGACCTTCATATGACCCTAATTTATAATCAACCTCGGGTCACGCAAAATTCCAACATTTTCAAGGTGGCCTGTCAGTTTAAGAAATACAGTCCAATTTTGTAAAGGACACAATTTAGCACATATCTATACCCCTATATCTTTACCCCATTGGTTATATTGGTAAGATGTTTGCTGGGATGAGGTAAAATAGAATTTTTAGAGCTACATACCTACAACGAGAGATGGGTGAAAATACGTAAAAAGTATTTTGGAGGAAAAAAGAGAAAAAAACAAATCTAAATTCTCAGTATTTCACATAGTATTTTTGTATTTCAAATATGTTTTTATGTATTTACGCCCATCTCTGTCTACAACCTCCTGTTTCTGGATATTTTCCAACAAAACACAGGTTGAATTAAATTCAAATCAGTGTGTTTTCTTCCTACCCCACTTGGTGTCAGTATTGTCCTTTGGTTGGGGTCATACAGCGCCTATAGGTTATAGTAGGAGGCACTTTGGTTTGTTCTTCTTTGCTGTGAGCTAATGCCCTGCGGTGACACGATATTTTCAACAATGTTTAGAAGGGCGATTGCTGTATGTTTTGACCATCAGGGTCATTGTTCACACAAGTGAGACTCATCAGTGGACACAGCATGGGGTTGAGTGATAGACAGCATTTCTGGCTCCATGGCTCAGTTTCACAATCCTTGAATTTCATTCAATTATTCCCCCGTGTTTATTGTTTCAGCAGTGGGCCAAAAAGCCTATTGTGCAAGTTTGTGTGTCTGATTACACCTCCAAATACACTGCAAGGATGATAACCAATCCCTGTGTTTGTTGCCGTGCACACCCCTAAACAGACCGCTGAATGTTTCTATACACTCTTATACTTTCATTAAGCTCTGTCTGGCGGCTGTACAATATGCAGCCAGACACAAAGTACTGACATACTGCATGCACATGCACACACATCTACACGTTTCATGAAATATCATTGGTTTTCAAAACATTCATAACTAATCAATCAGTATTTGACCACAAATGTTATGACTCTTCAACATCATATGTCAAAATGAAAGATATCTAAATGCTGAAACTGTTGTTAGCGAGCAAAACCACCCAGGCTTGAATCCAGCATGTAATTCACCCTTTGTCAAGTCCCGCCCATTGTCCTGTCCCTCTTCACACCCATTGGTTGCAGTGTCTTGGTGGGACATTCGGTGGGACACTCCATCCACTACCATTCTAATTCAGTTGCTTCGTATTGTCATTCTGTGTGTTCAATTCTAATTTCAAACTTGGTTTCAGTCAAATGTAGCTGCTCAGTGGCAGTATAGTGACTCAGCATGTTCTTAAATGTTTTTATTTCTCCAAAAATTATGTTTTAGCAAATTCAACATCAAAAAGGCGGAACCAGGGTGGGACAAGGCAGATAAAGCCTGCTGGTTGGTCAGTCAGGGACCAACCAGAAGGCTGACAAAGGGTGAATTACTTGTGCCAGCAGAGTGCGCAAGTACTGTGTTTGGTGATTTTGTATGTGGCGTATCTGTTTGCGTATCTGTTTGTGTTTACGCCCGTAGTCAATCAGGGACCAGCATTCTTGGTGAAGTCACCATCAACAAGTGCGACCTGATATGATATGCTCTGCTGGCGCGCAAGTAGGCCATACATGGCTACGATTGCATGAGGTGCAAGTTGGCACTTGGCACCTCAACAGAGTCCAGTCTAGTTATACTGTATGTGTGTTGGTTTGCTTCAACACATTTTAGGCCTGCTGAATCATAATTTTCTGGAAGGGTCTTTGTATAATAAATTGCTCCTATATGGTGTTGACATCCGAAGTCCCCAGTCACTCTTAGCTTTCCATGAGAATCTAAGCGGGAGGCAAGGATCTGCTATCTTCCTGGAATATGATGCTTTCCTCAGTGCTGTCAAGGGATCAAGGGTGTTCTCTGAGATCCCACCTGTTATCGCTTACTTCAACAACCCCAATAATCGAAATCAAAAATGCATAAGGGAAGAACTGGCCATCCACTTTCCATTTGACCACACCCTTAGTGAGAGAGACACACAGTAGCTGAGAGGTAAACAGCGAAGGAGGGGAGCCATGCGTGGTGGTGATGGGGATTCTGTTCTATTCAGTCCTAGGCTAGCGACCAACAGGAAATACTTGTGGCCCCCCACAGGCAAGTGTCTACATCACTACATCATTGACAGTTCTGCCTGACACTGATACATATTAGGCCATAGACCCCCATTTGAGAATATTGTGTGCCAGGACCCCCTTAAGAGAAGATCTTTGTTAGATTAGATTTAATACAGTATTCTACAACTGTCTATATTCTAGGTGGGGAGATAACAGTTGTGAGAGTGAAATCTATCATTTGAATAGTTTTTCCTATACATTCTCTCATTAGTGTGGTTGCCCAACAGAGCAACACACTATACTACTATACTATAGTACTAGAGCGACTTTTACCGGCTGTTAGTCAGTCTGTCCGTCAGTCAGTCAGTCTGTCTGGTTATTTCTAGATTTCTAGACTAGATAAACTTTCAACCCCAAAAGTCCATTGAGTTCAATGGAGGAGGAGTGTGCATGCTTGAGGAATGGTCAAGCTTCACATGACATTTTGGCTATGCAGACTATAAGTAGGCAACCACACTTGCAATTTCCCAGAATTTCATCTTTCTAGTTGAATTAAGTTCTAGCAGGTGAAATTAATCTCCTCCTCTCCAACCTAGTGTCCATGTTTTGAGTAGTGGTGGAAAAGGTACTCAAACATTTTACTTAAAGGAGCTATAGTCAACTTTTTCATTGTAGGGCCGACACTTTGTTTACATCCTAGTCTATAGACTAGAATGTAAACAAAGTGTCGGTCTGACAATGTCCAAAATGATTATTTTATCATTATGTTATGCTTTTTGTGTAATTTTTGAATAGAAACACATATATGAAGCTTATTTTTTATAAAATATTTTCAAAACATTATTTTTATTTTAGCATCTGTTTTTCAAGAAAAAGTTGACTATAGCTCCTTTAAATAAAAGTATCAATACTGCAAGGTAGAAATACTGCAAGGTAGTTACAAGTTAATGTCCGGAATTCAAAATGTACTTGAGTAAAAGTACAAAAGTATTGGCATCCAAATGTACTTAAAGCACCAAAAGTAAAAGTACAAAATGTTTGAAAATAGCAGATCAACAAGCTCACAACGTGTCATGATGCGACGTGTTGTGAGCTTGTAGATCAGCTATTTTCAAATAGCCTAGGTATAAAATAGGGCTAAAGTGTGTTAATGTATATTTTATAATATTATAATTTTATCTGCAAAGTAAGTTTTCAAATAATTGTAGTGGAGTAAAAGTACAATATTTGGATCCGAGATAAGTAGAGTTTAAGTGAAAGTATTGGAAATGGGAAATACTCAAGTACAAATATCTCAAAATTGTAATTAAGTACAGTAATGTACACACTTACACCAGTATGTTGTGGGCACGTCATTGCAGGCCTTCCAGATCCTCTTTTTGATGTATTTCTGTGAAAGAATAACACAGGGCCTGAGTGGTTAAACTGTTCCTCGTTTTGCTGGTGACCTCCTGGAATTCCCTCAAGGACCCCTGGGGTCCCTGCATTCCACTGATCAAGTACATAGACTTCACTTGCCTTCCGTCTAATGCTTTTTTCTGGATTAAGAATAGCAAATGAAGTTGACGTGATTATGATGAGGTCTTCCATCATGCAGTGATGTTACTAGGTTTTCAATGTAATGGGTCCCGGGACCCACAGGTGGTCATTCAAATGGGTCCCAGAAAAGTTTTATGAGTCCTCAATACAATGTTTTTGAGCTCTGTGAGCTTGTAGATCGGCTATTTTCAAAATGTTTGCCTATTTCTTATATTTATTTTACAATTTGGCTAATGTTTGAACTTAGAACTACTAAAACTACTAAAACATGTGCCCCTAATGAATTCGGGCGCACAAAATGGCGTCGGACGTCGGTGGAATCAAAACTTTTTCGCCACCACGGAGACCCGAGTTCGATTCCCAGGAGCAGTCTAATGACACAGTCGGCAGTATTTGCGGGTGAGAAGCTGTCAGGGGAATCCACTGAGTGAGAGGTTAGAACTCCTGATCAGTCAGGATAGTCCAGGCGTTTCGGGCAGTATTTTGATGGAATCGTGCACTTTATGAAAGAAGCATGAAATTTGGCACACAGTTAGAACATGCCATATGGGAAGTTTTTGGCTATAGGGCCATCGCAGATTTGTCTTTGGAAACTTGTGGGAGCCAATCAAAGTTGGGCTCTCATAGACTTTACTATACAGTAAAATAATACAAAAAATAAATATGCTTTAAGTAGCATGTGAGGGGTCAAAATAGGGGTTTTTCATGATTCTGAAACCAATGCAAGCATTTGTTTTGCATGAAAAACATTCCTTGGGCTAAAAACGGACCCCATAAAACCATGGTTTTGTGATGAGTCATCACTTTTCACAGTTTTGTGGCGGCCGTTTCTCGGAAAGCAATGTTTTTCGTGCAAAACAAATGCTTGCATTGGATTCAGAATCATGAAAAACCCCTATTTTGACCCCTCACATGCTACTTAAAGCATATTTATTTATGTCTATGAGAGCCCAACTTTGATTGGCTCCCACAAGTTTCCCAAGACAAGTCTGCGATGGCCCTATAGCCAAAAATGTTCCATATGGCATGTTCTAACTGTGTGCCAAATTTCATGCTTCTTTCATAAAGTGCACAATTTTTGCCTGAAACGTTCAGACTAGGAGCGTAATTGGGGAAAATATTGTGAATCTTCTGGTGAAAGGCCTCGTTGGTGTCTTTGTGTGTATTAGAGGAAGCATGTGGTGGTTTACAGCACACAGTGATGTGGACATTTCTGGCTTAATGATGACACAGACACTATACGCTAGAGGAAAGACCACTGGGTCACCAAAGTTATTCCATTCCATGGCAATCCAGCGGGTCGTTTTAGATATGTTGTTGTTTGGTGGGCAGATTGAAGGACGGATTGACTGACATATCCATCTTTAGAGCTCTGCCGCTAGTGGAGCAAAAACAACAACAAAAAAAGCCGCTGGACTGAGTTGGGTTTTAGGGTGAGAGGTGATTATGGGATTGGGTTATTTGAGGAGGTGATTATTTTAGGATTTTGTTGGATAAAGGGGTTGTAGAAAATGGGGAAATGAACATGACTTTGAAGATGTTTGCAAATGGTTATGGGGCACACTGTGAGAAAATGGTAGGAGAAAGGGGTGTGATATTTACACCTGCTGTTGGATGAGGCTCGTCTTGGTAAGGTGCCAGACTGAATATGACTATAAAATGAATAATAATGACTGATAATAGCAATAAATTCAAGGCCCAAAACTACATTCAATTTCAATACATTTCTGGGGGGTCAAAACAAGTGAATTAGAAAAAGTTAGAGTGATTTTAATGAAAGTGAATTATCCTGAAATAAACTGAAATTATTCCCCAGAATATACTCAGTATTTTGTTTTGACACCAATGCTGTTGAGGAAAGGACGGGCGTAGTGTGGCTAGCGTTGTGTGTCATGTGGTGAAATGTCGTGCTTAGTGTGCTCTCTGAGCTGGGATGTTTTATTTTTGTATCGTGCAAGAGCTAAAATCGCTGAGAGGTTGGTGAGATTGTTTGTGTGGGCGAGGAGGCTGGGATTCTGCGCTAAGTAGTGAGAAAAGAAAGGAACGAGTGTGTTGTGTTGTAGTGCGAGTGAGGGGAGAGAGGGCGAGAGATGTCTGCCGTAGACTGATCCCCTATCACTCACAGAGGGAGATAAGGTTCAAAGAGTCGCTATCGCCGGGGAGACTGTAGGTAACAAAAACAGCCTGCAGGCCTTCTGAAAATATAGAGACACACCACAATCACATGCTCTCATTTGTCTAATTTCTTTAGTATTTCTATCTTTGGTTCTTTCTTCATCTATATGTCCTCCTCTCTCTTTAGTCCTTTCTCTGTCTCATTCAGACACATTCAATTGTTTAGTTAAATTGTGTATTCCTCCACAGAATTGTGCATTCCAAACCGCCACATTGCTCAAATTGCTTGTGTCTCAGCCAAAGCCCGGGCAGGCAGCTTCACAAAGCAACAGCGCACAAGCAGTTTTTTTTTTTTTTTGCACTTTGTCAAGTTCGCAGACAGGCCCGCTTTGGTGAGTTTGTGTGTGAAGATGCCCCATTGACTCTTACTCTTATGTCATGTTTAAGGCCCAATGAACAAAAGTAACAAAAACAAAATTAGGTTCCATTGAAATGGAGAGAGATGAAAGCTGTTGATAAGAGCTTAGAGCTGTGCAGGCTCTCAAGGTCTGTGGTAGTGGCATGAGGGTTTACTGATTCAGGATCATAGTAAAGAAATATCATCAGTACTAATAATACAAGTTTATGGCCACTTTTTCTGCAGTCACATGCAGCCATTGCAGAGCCCAGTGTCCAGACATGGACTTTAAATCATATTCAGAAATGTGTTGTTGTTTGTTTGACCAGTGCTAAGTGGTTGCATGTATGACATTTTCTTCCTACCACTGTTATATTATGGTTTTAGGTCTGTTTATGGCAGGAGAGAGGAATTCGAAGCGTCATTTAAGTATTCTCAGCCTTCACGCACGATGACAGAGTCTCTACATCTCATTTAACGCTGTTTGAAAGCGTGTCCGGAACGCAAGTGAAAAGGGGGGATTTTGAAAGCGCTCCAGCGAGTATTTCGTAAACCTGGCATTCAGTCGGTCAGTTCTTTGAGCTGACTGCATGGGTTGTAGTGTTCAGAGGCCAACCTGCCCTCAGTGTAGCTGTGTGTGTGTGTGTGTGTGTGTGTGTGTGTGTGTGTGTGTGTGTGTGTGTGTGTGTGTGTGTGTGTGTGTGTGTGTGTGTGTGTGTGTGTGTGTGTGTGTGTGTGTGTGTGTGTGTGTGCGCGTGTGCGTGCGTGCCTTCACAAACCACTGGACAGAGCAGCGCCACATTTCTTGTGCACACTGCTAGTAGGCCAATGAAGTAGCAATATTGTGCATACGGTATTTCTCACTGTAATATTTCACTGTAATTTAATAATGGATGGAAGTTCATGTCAGTCTGATGGTAGGGCTGAAACCTTGCTAAATGACTGAGTGAGGTCTGATGTCATAAGTGATGTTTGTTCCATGCACATGGAAGCCGCACAGTTATTTGACCCCATTATCACTTCTAGTTATTTTTCTTCAACTTTCTTCACTGCAAAAGACAAAGGGAACAGCAGCACCCCTGCCATTCCCATAGCTGTTGAAACATGGCGTGAACTTCATGATCATTTATTATAAAGGCTGAAATTGTCACAGTGACCCCATTCTAAAGCTGCTCAGTGTGTGTGTGTGTGTGTGTGTGTAGGCGGGTGGGCGGTTGTCTGGCCCTGTTACAGATGTTGTCCAAAAATCATGCAGATCGGTACACAGTATCTCTATAGCCATTAAACGAAACGGGTATTTCTTACATTGATGCTCCTACATATTATACATGCAAGCACCAGTTAAAGTTACTTTCCATCCCTCATATACTGTGTGCACAGTGCACACCCCATAACCCACACACTGCACATCATTTCGGAGCTCATATCTTTGAACGGGTAAGGGCTAGTCTCCACAAATAGGGCTAAAATTTGTTTTTCCAAAATCTTCCTGATCCATGTTGATGACATGAGTGTAGACATGCTGTGTAGTGATATTCGTGATTTTAGGGCAAAAACTGTAGGAGCAGTGTCCAAAAATGTGTTTTAAAAATCGGCCTGAAGGTGGCGCTAGAATAGGGCCATGTGAGAAATGAGGGGTGGGGTCTCCGCGTTGCCTTGGTGGACGAATAGGTACCGGCCCCGGCTCTCCCGGACGCTCCTAGCCCGAGTTATGGCATTTTATGTGCGCTGCAGTGGCAGGGGGTCCTCCACTGGGGGCGCCACCACTTTTGCATCCGTTCTGGAGCACCAGGAGTCGGTGGTCCCCGGGAATTCCCTGTGAGCAGCCCCGTTGGGGTGGTCATTTGGTCATTTTTGCACATTTGGTCATTTTCCCTGGGGCTCCGGGGGTCCTTGGAGGTTGTAGTTTGGCAGTCAAGGAGTGTGTGTGCAAAATTTGGCATGGATGGGGCAACGGTTGTGGAGATATGAGCAGGGCAAAAGTGTGACGGACTCACTGACTCACTCACTCACTCACAGACAGCCGGTGGAGGTTTTGGTAGTAAATGCGACCTACGGTCGCAACTACAGTAGGTCAGAGCAGGACCTTTGTGGGGAGCTGACAAAACTTCTTTTTCTCTGTGGATGGGGACAGGTGAGTCCCAGCCTGGGGGGTGACATTCACTGAAGAAGATTACACAGTAGAGGTCACAAAGAGCGGAGAGTCGATGCTCAGTACTGCAGGCGGCCAGACATCCATCCAACATCACAATGATGACTTATGGGGGGAGTACTGCTCCTTGAAGCGGTGTTGGCCGTTTGCTTCCAACACCTGCCAAGAAAAAGACAGAAGCTGTAGCTCTACTCTGGAGGTTCAGGTCTAAGAGAATAAATATATAAATAACTAGAAAGGTGAAATTCTCGTAAATTGCAAGTGTGGTTGCACCAAGGGGAGTCGTGGAGGTGGGGCTTCATATTATGTCATAATCACACAGGACAGAATAAATCCTCTTCTGAAAAAGACACCTGGGCAGCCATTTCCACGCTTGTAATTTATTTGTGGGTTCACACTAGGAACTACTGTTCCTGATGAATTCTATCTTACCATTTATACCAGTAAGACGTCCCTAAGGACGAGAAGTGACCTCGTCCTAAAGGGCGAGTTTGCAAGTGTGACTCGTGTCGCGGCAACCACACTGGTTAGACTGACACAATATGTCCATATATGGGCATTCCTAGATACGGGCCAAATATTGATGGGCATAAAAGGATTCTATTTTATGGGAATTCCCAGATATGGGCTTAATATTGATGGGCATCTTCATATATGGATATCCAGGTGATGATAGTCAGCAGTCTGACTTGCAAATTAATTCTGTCTTGCCCATAAGGAGCGCCCATTTATGGGCATTGGGCATTGCCAAATATGGGCTTAATATTGATAACATCAGGGATCTCCATATATGATTGCCAGAACAGGCTGCCTTGGTCATATATGGAGTGTGACAGATGTCACAACAGGTCAACTATAGACATTGAGGTGTTACTGACTCACTGACTGACGGACAGACCTACGGTCGCAATTACATATAGTGATGTCAGGTGAAGCTTGTCCAATCAGAAAAGGGACAGAAAAAGTGGACTTTTTGAGGTTTTGGGGTTACAGATTATTTTTATTTTTTAATAGTTTATTTTATTTTATTTACTGTGGATCCCCCAAGCTAAAAAGGTTACCGTGTAACCTGCTGTCTGTCTTCAGATCATGCTTAACCATCACCTCTTTCACAGATGTTTTGCGTTTCTTTGTGATCCTTTGGCGTTCTTGTTTAGAAATGGGAGAAGCAGATGGACATGCACAAACAGAGCCAGATAGAGATTGACAGGCCAGATTGAGAGGAAGGAAGGCGGAGAGAGACAGGCAGATCCCTGAGCATTTTGCTCTGTCACTCTCCCTGGAAAGTGGGTGAACCACAGAATCCACACAGGAGTCGCTAACAAGCTGCCCACTTCTCCCTGTTCGCTTTCATCATCATCATCATCAGGTTACACATACTGTAAAGTAGAGTCTACAGCAGGAGTCTTCAACGTTTTCAGGCAAAGGACCCCTTAGTTGAGAGAGAGACCCCCACAACCTTTTCATAGATTCCATATAGTTTCATTGTTTGACAGCACCATCATCAGTGTATTTTGGATTCGTGTCAATTTGTGTTTTCAGATATTTAACCACTTGAACCGTTAATACTTAATACACTTGACCTTTCACTCTGTAATTGGTCGGCTCTTTTTCCCCTCTATACCAAAGCTCTTTGCCAAAAATAGATGATATACAAGCTCACAATGCCTCGCAGCGAGCTTGTAGATCTGCTATGTTTGGCGAAAGTTCTCAGAATAAGGACACTAGGGTTCAAGTGGTTAATATAAAAAAGAAGGAAAAAAAATCAAACCTCGGTTCGAAGTGAAGCGGTGCATTTTTATTCGATGTGTTCTAGAGCTATATGAAATCTGTGTTCTAGATCTATACATTCTGTGTTCTAGATCTATACTTTCTATGTGCTTTAGTTCTATATTTTTATGAATTCTGAATGAATGAATGATTTTGTCTGGAGGGCCAAATTGTCATGTGAAGCTTGACCAATCCTCAATTCTGCATGCACGGGACATGTACGGGACAGACAAAGCCACTCCTTGGGAATCTATGGGAATCCTCAAAAAAACATGTACGGGACAGACAAAGCCACTCCTTGGAAGCGGCTTTCACCGCTTCAAAAGTCTCTATCAAACAAAGATTTGGAGGAGCCCCTATAGTAACTCTGAGGACCCCCTAGTTGAAGACCCCTGGTTTACAGAATATGATGTCTACAGTATATGACCTGTGTGTCCACTGGTGGCCAATAAGCTGCCGTGTCAAGCTGACCCCAAACTCTGCCAAAGTGTCAAGCTGACCCCAAAAATGTGTGCAATAAATCTCACCGAATGCCCCCCCCCCCCCCAGAATAGAGATATGCTAGCTAGAGTTTAAATGGTACAGGATGCATCAAACGTGTTCAGGACAGGATGATCTGACCCTGAGACTCCCCATCACTCACCTGTAATGACTTTATGTGCTCCTCAGACACACAGTAGAACGTGATGAAACACACCCGTCGCCACCAGCAGCGCTCGCTGAAGCCAGGATAATGCGATCAACGAAGGGACGATTAGATTTTGGAGCCAGTGAGAGTTGAGGATGATGTGCTCCCAGGGATATTACAGCTTGGATGACACAGCTGTTGGAGAGCAGAGAGAGAGGCATCCTCCCTGGTCTAGTAGGTCACAGCTGGCTGAGGGAGAAGCCAAATCGCCCAGGTGTCGACACAGCTTGTCAAGGTCTCGCCAGTGTGAAAAAGCCGCCTAGGAAATATACGGCTCCCATGACTGTGAGGTGAAATATAAAAGAAAAATGTTTCTTGGCCTTTTTATGTGATATATTTTAGCATCTACTAGTGTCACCATTCAGGCCCATTTTCCCTTGGATTGAAAGACAGCAACCGGAGGCCACTGGCTTGTAAACGTGTATCTGCATAATATTTCTGCACGTGAACATTTGTACACAAGGGAAATTATACTTAACCCCTTAAATTTAATTTACTTAAGCCGGTCCTTTTCTCTCTTTTTTTTAGAGCAGGGGTCTTCAACAGGGGGTCTGGGACCCCTAGGGGGTCCTCAGTGTTGCTACAGGGGGGCAGCCAAAATCTCTGTGTGATAGGATAATTATTATATATTTTTTTTAAACATTTGTTTATTGGGTTTTTTAACAAGCATTCATTGTATGAATCAACAAAGTGTTTTAACAATGCTTCATATATCCCCATTATCACAAAAAACATCTCAATTATATAGGATAATTATTTTAAATTTGAACCCTCGCATCCCTATTCTCAGGAGAACTTTAGCGAGGCATTGAGAGCTTGTAGATCGGCTATTTTTGGCAAATAGGTTTGGTGTAGAGGTTCAGTGGTTAAATGTCTGAAAAAACACATTAACACAAATCCAACATAGACTGATGACAATGCTGTCACTGTCAAACAAGTCAATGCAATCCATCTATGAAATCAGTGAAAATCTGCTACACAATTTTATACAATATGAAGTGGGGGTCCCTACTTTATCTCCATCTCAGCTAAGGGGTCCTTGGCCTGAAAACGTTGAAGACCCTTGTTTTAGAGAAATGATGGATGGTTGTGGACTAGAATTAAGAAAAGAAATTGTACATTCTGTGTGGATGTTGGTGGGTGTGCACAGAGAGAGAGAGAGAGAGAGAGAGAGAGAGAGAGAGAGAGAGAAAAAAATGGAGTGCAGTGCACAGTGTAAAATCCCCAGTGTTAATGTATCCATTTGTAACTCTCTGGGTCAAATCAATATCTAGAATTTTACATTGCGCGCATGGCCATCTGGCCTCCATTGAGTGTTACTTTCCCCTGCCAGCAAAGTAATGAAATCAAGGTGGGGATGTGTTCATGAGAAAGAGACAATGGGGGAGGGGAGAGGAGAGGAGAGCAGAGGAGAGGAGAGGAGAGGAGAGGAGGGGTGTGTGTGTACACAAACACTGTGGTCGGAGCCTGTCAGTGAGACTGACCGAGCATCAGCCACACAGCGGCCAAGACGAGCTGCTGGGAAACTCTCCTTGATCCTCACAAGAAGACAAACGTATAAGTTATTACAGGGAGGACGTGTTCACACGGGATACATCGTGAGCGATTTCCTTTTCACCCGCAAACGTGACAAATGCAAAGGGCGAAGGATTGACTTGCTTCAAGAAACAACAATTAAAAGACTCGAGATTCAAGAGGGTTTATTTGCCCATCGCTGACGCAAGCACAAGCAGTGAAATGTTGGTGCGGCATCCTCTGCCAGACAGTGTTAATAATAAAAAGGTAGAAAAGTGTGGTTGCACTCACACGAGTTGCGAGATATATTGTGATGTCAAGAGAATCCTGTCTGATTGGACATTATATTGTCCAAGATATCTGGCCTTACAATCCAGATAACTTCAGTCAAAAGTTAGCAAGAAATCGCACTGTTGATGTTATCAAACACGACACACGTGCATACAGTATCTCCTTGTATGGGCTGTTCTGTCCGTAACAGAACAGGCTTGATGTTCAGCCTCATGCAAAGTCCAGGATATTGCGATGTTTGACAAAACATCGAACAAAGTCTGGGTTTTAGGCTGCGTGCCCCCTGGGACCTGTGACAGTGACCACAATCTGTGCAAGTGTGGTTGCTGTCTCGGGACCTGGGTGATTCGTCCGGTGCTGGTTTGAAGTTCAGGCAAAGTCCAGGATGTTGGGTTGGTCTGTGCTAATGGAACCTGGCCGCATCCTGGCACGATCAACTTTTGATTGGTCCGTGCTAATGGCTGGCACTGGTTTGAGGTTCAGTGATGTACAGAACGGCTTTTGATTGGTCCGAGCTAATGATAAATCTGTATTATTATTTTTTTGGCTAAAACGTGACAAAAAACAAAGCTTTTTTGTGTGACGGACCAATCAAACGCTGCTCTGTCCATGACGTTATGGACAGAACGGCATTCGATTGGTCCGTTCCCTAACACGGGATTCACGATTAATCTGGCCATCATATCGGTATCGGCAATATCGTCCATAAAAGTACATTATCGCTATCGAACAGATATCAAATGAATTGATCAGTTTTAGCCGATATTTTGTTTTATAATATTCATATTTGAATGTGAAGCTGAAAAAGCCCTTTGTAATGATGAAGCTGAAGATTCAATCAGTGTTTTCTGGGGAAGCTTTTCAATTTGGATTTATTTTTAATATAAATATACATATTACATTAGTGCAAGTAGGATATTTTGAGCAATTGAAGGATTATTATCAGGACAAAAAAATTAAGAAATTAAAAGTACCTGGCCTCCCGCCAGTGTGTAAAGTCACATGCACTGTAGCTGTCTATGCGTATATGATAATCACCTTCATTGTCACATCACAGGTTTACAGGTGTCAAGAATAGGGTGAAATTAGTTTTTTGTTTTCACGAAGAGAAATAAAAAAAGAGGGCAGTGCGGTGGGACAGGGAGAGAAAAGATAAAATGTAATCAATCGGTAAATGAGTCAAGGATAGGCCAAAGTGTGTGTGTGTGTGTGTGTGTGTGTGTGTGTGTGTGTGTGTGTGTGTGTGTGTGTGTGTGTGTGTGTGTGTGTGTGTGTGTGTGTGTGTGTGTGTGTGTGTGTGTGTGTGTGTGTGTGTGTGTGTGTGTGTGTGTGTGTGTATATATATGTGTATATATGAGTGTTTTCAGTGTGTGGGTGTGTGTGCATGCGTGCCTGTTTAGTTATATGGCTAGTTGGATAATACATCAGAGAGGCTTCCATGGGAGAATTACTGGCAAACAAGAGCCAAAAGAGAAAAGGCAAAGCAGTAGAATAAATAAACATTGGAGGGAATCTGGGCTTTACTAAGTGTCATCTCTGGCTATCGATCACAGATCACTTGCAAAACAACACTATTTCACAAGAGGACAAACATTCAGACCCCCCAGTCCGGTTGTAACAGGCCTAGCATGTCAAAAAAATAATAATCGAGTTATTTGGCTTGCAATGTCAGCATATTTCTTTAATTTGTGTGTGTGTGTGTGTGTGTGTGTGTGTGTGTGTGTGTGTGTGTGTGTGTGTGTGTGTGTGTGTGTGTGTGTGTGTGTGTGTGTGTGTGTGTGTGTGTGTGTGTGTGTGTGTGTGTGTGTGTGTGCGCATGCGTGCGTGCGTGCGTGCGTGTCTGTGTACTGTAGATCTGTACTATAGTTACGAATAGTGCATGTTCTCATTTGATGCTGTAATTGCTGCTGTTTATCTACAAGTTGCCTTGCAGTACATTCGCTATTACAGAGAGTACAGAGAGCCCACCATCGTCACCCTTTGTCTTGACTTACCGCAGGGATACTTTTATCGGTGAGTTAGGCTTTAGTATAGCCCCAAACAACAGTTGTTCAGGTACAATAACTTATGTTACTATTATCTCTGTATTACTTGATTATGATATTATTTGGTTGATGTGGTTGGGGTGGAAACCTTGTACAGTATGTCCAAAACCGTTACTTTTCAGGAAATGGAAAAAATAACCTATGTTCCAGTGGATCCAATGTAGTTATTAGTCTCAAGCTCTTGTACATTCTCATTGGTTCAGTAAAACCCAGACACACTTAACCAATTTCACTTTCACTAAAACATTTAGCTTGCAACGCATCATGATGTGAAACATTAAATTTTTTTTGGGGGGGGCCTACTATTGATAGGATGGTAGATTGACAGACAATGGGGAGAGAGATGGGCAGCAAAGGCCGCAGGGATTGGGACTCGAAACCCGCAACACACTGTCAGGCTACTTTGGAGCCTAGTGTGCCCGGACCGCTATGTCGGCAGTCTGGGCCTAGATTGTCTATTTTTGCTACTTTTGTGTACTAAGACGGAGTAGGGCAGGGCTTAAATTCACATTCACATTAAAAGACAAGTTGAGGTTTCTGATCGACAGATTTGCACATTTTATCCTCCACAGATGTCCATTGTCCAGCTTAAGTCAACCATTACAGTTGTCTGGCTTGTTCACGGCTGACACTGTGACCCGGCCAATATAAAACAGACATAGCTGTTTCACTTGAACTAAATGTTCTGTAACGTTCTGCTCTGTGTTCTGTTCTGATCGGTTTGTTCTGTTCAGCGCACAACAATCCGACAAGAAGACGCAATCTCAACAGCCTCTGAATTTGTCCCAAGCTGCCGATTCAACGCAGAGTTTTAGACAATTTCTGCCCTGGACTTATGTAACATACCACAGGTACATGAACGAAATGCCATAACATCCAGACGTTCTGGACATGGATGGATATCCTGGGATGAGCTCTGCTGACAGGCCTCCAAGAATCAGCTCACCTAGGAAAACAGAGGGGATACACTCTGTTATCCTTCTTTAACTAAACACAGTCTCATCACCCTGGGAAGGACGCCACCCGGCTTTTACCTCCTGGCATTTCCATTAAGTTTTTTCCCCCTTCTTGTTAGGGTTCAACTGCAGGATTCTCTTGTCAGTCTCATGATTTGGGATGTGCTATAGCAAGCTGCATTCCTTGGTACTCTTCATTTCTAGTCATTGACACTTGAAATAAAGTCCATAATGAGTCTTCTTTTGGCACAGTGAGTCTCAACGGGTCAGTTCGCTGCTTTTGCTTACAGTAATGCAATGCTTTGTTTTCTTTGAAAGCAGTGACAACATTATATAATGCCTTTATAGGCCTATGCCTTTGCACTGTGTATCAACTCAAGTAAGTACGATTGGTGAACTTTTGAAACATCAAAATCATGTTATTTCTGCTGTGCGCTGTTGCGCAATACAGCCTGGGGGATATATACGGTAATATAACGTGTTAACTGTTACTGTACATATTTTGCAACCCCTATTATTTCCCAGGCAGACAAATCACAGCACATTATTACATGGTCTTACATCTATTGTGCAGCAGAATGCAGGTGTCTAAGTGGAAGGGGGGCCATTATCTTGTTGATGGAACAGCAGGTATACTCTGACATAAACATACTCGTCTTCATGCATGCACCTTTGTGTTGTGACAGGTGGGGGCTGTGCTACGTCCGCCTCTGTCAACTGCACGCTGACAGAGCTGATGGAGAGATGTCTGCCCAGGTGACGCTGTGAGGTTAGGGGCCAGAGAACAGGGAGATGGGTGCATGGGCGGAGAATGATATACACACACAAGCCCCTCTCTGCCGAGGAGGGGCGTCACAAGGAGGGGGGGGGGGGGTGACTGAGTTACTAGGGCCCCAAGGTAGAGGCCTGGAGGGGCCTTAATTATTTTATACTTTAGCTATTGAAAAATAGTGAGTGCCACGCTGCGAGCTTGTAGATCTGCTATTTTTGAAAAGTCGTGAAAATGTGTGCAAATCTTTGAATATATGTTTTTTTATTTTAAGCAAACATTTGTAACTCAAAGTTTGCTTCTGGGGGTTCCCTGGAACTAAATGTTTTGAGATGGGGGTCCGTGGCCAAATACATACCATTTTGGGGGTCCTTCACACCACTGACATTAGAAGGATTTGAAATATTCAAAGACTTAAACAAGTCTCACTCGGTGGCACTCGGTGCCACGCTGTGAGCTTGTATATCTGCTATTTTTCAATAGTTAAAGCACAAAATAACGCAGTGAATCCTTATACCCAGGGTCCAGAATTTGGTGTGACACCCCTGGCTGTGAGGTTAGGGGCCAGAGAACAGGGAGATGGGGTGCATGGGCGGGGAATGATATACACACACCAGCCCCTCTGCCAAGAGATTCTTAGATTCCTTCTCCATGAACAGTCCCTTCGGTGACTGTTGAGAGACTTGGGTTCTGGACAAGAGTTGACTAGGCCTAACCCGCTCCACCCTCCGAATGCCTCATTGACCATCACGCTTCATATCAGCGATTGTTGTTCCAGAAACGACCCCCTCCCATACTGCCCGGTAGGAAGCCTACATCATATCTCTTCCACATGGTCCAAATTGCTCTGGAGCTCTTCAAAGAGACTCCATTCTGCTTGTCAAGAAAGACTCGGTGACAAATGCACTGAGTGCTCATGTCTTTATGTTCTTTTCCCTTCACAATCCTGATTCATGAAGCAATTACATCAAGGCAAATAAGCATCCAACGTGACCGCTAAAAAGAGATGGATATCCTCGTGCGGTGCAACAGAGGAAGATTTTGATCCTTCGGTACTTAGACCTATTAGCTGTAATCATACTGTTGTTTGTTCTGCAAGCCGTCCAAAAAGAAAGATTAGAGACAGTAAGCTTTTGTTTCTTAATTGGACAAATTACTCATTAAAAAAAGAAACAGGATAATTTTAAGATTTTTGGAAAGAAAGATAAGCAGGAAAAAGACCACAATGCGACACAGAATTTCACCAGTCATCTGGACAGCATAGGCAAAGTCATAAATGTGAAACGATAGCAGCTGATCTTCTCAGTTTTTGCAGTTTTCTCACAAAATCGCTGATTATGGAGACTAAACACACTTAAAGGCTGAATGAAAATACATGATCCTATCATGGTGTGTGCATCCCCTGTACCTCATGGATGTTTCTCATTGTGTGTAAGGAGTAAGGGTTGTGTTCATCTGATGTGCGTGACGCTGGCACTGCTGAGATCCTGCCTGGATCTAGAAGGCTGGGGCCTCATGGCTTAAGTGGATGATGGTTGCGCAACAGGAGATGTAGCACTGGTTCCTAGTACAGAGGGTAAAAGAATCTTCTTTGGGGGGGAAAATGAGCCCAATTTTGAGGACAGCTGTATCTGAGTGCATATCGCCTAGAGATGGGCATCTGGTCCCTGCATATATGCACTGTGCTATGTCAATGCTGGGGCTGTTCTTAATGGACATATTTAGCCTTTCTCTAGACAGCCATCACAATCTGGTCTAAAAGGGTGAGGGTGGGTATTTTGACCGAATCGCTGCTAACTGCGCTGTGTGGAGGCATGTCTGGAGTGATGGAGGCTGATAGTCATGCAGTGAGAGAGAGAGAGTGAGAGAGAGAGAGAGAAAGAGGTGGCGGTGTGTAGAATGTGGTATGTACTGTATGTACAATGGTTGAAGGGAGGGCCAGAGCATTCTGAAGATGTAGTCGTGAGGGTACATCAACATAGTTGATCTCTTTCTTATCTTGCTATTACTATCTCGTCATTTTCATTACATGAAGCAGTAGAAACAGTTTCACTAGAGGGGAGTTCTAGTCCACCAATGATATTGCTTGTTCAACAGCAAGATTCAACAGCAAGATTCATAACAGGTCATCATACCTGTTCATCATACATTGACTTTGTCTCAATTCCAAACACTATTAAACACTGGAAGAGCCAGGCGTTTTTACTGATAGCTGAAATTCATGTAAAATAATAGCTGAACACACATGTGAACATGTGAACACACATGAACGTCACATACAGTATGAATGTACACTTGTACATAATACACTAGGAACGACATGCTTCACAAACACAGACTGCATGTGAGGCACAGATGAGCTTCTTGCACCTCCTGCAAGCAGTCTGTGTCTTCCTGTCTGCTGTAGGACAGATGCTTCAACTCTAAGTTCACTGTTTATTTTATATCATATGAATTGTTTGGAATTGAGACAAATTCAGTGTATGATGATGATGATTTGTTAAGTTAAAATTTATGTTAGTATTGTTTTTTTAAACCAAATATCCCCCGTGAACAGAATAAGAGGGTAAAAAAAAAGAAAGAATTGGGGGCTTCTAGCATGGGTGTAGTGCAAAAATATATATTTTACATGTTAATCACAGAAGAATCTTTAAGGCCAGTGAGTTTCAGGTTGGACAAAATGTAAACTTCTACGTTTTTCTTTTCTTTCTGTTCGGGTCAAAATGACCCGAACAGAACTTAAGGGTTAACCCTATATTCTTTATCAGAAAATAGCCGATCTACAAGCTCACAACAGGTCCCATTACTGCCCATTTTGAACTTGTAGATCGATCACGGGGTACGGCTCTGCCAACTCTACTGTGCCAGGCACGGAGGAGCTGGCAAACGAGATGAACCGTTTTTTCAATCGGTTTGACGGAGCTCCTGTTAGTGTTCAACAAGCAGCTGCTGGGTCAAACGGTGACCTCGGTTGCCGCCCTGTTTCTTCCCCTGCACCTTCTCTTCCCCTTTTGTACCGGCTGCCCTTAAGCTGTACAACGAGACACATAACGGACGATTGAAAAGGACTTCCTTCCTAACTTAGACTGACGGAACTATTGCTGTATTGACTTTGACCTCTAAGGACCTTCCAGGGATGGTGCTCATTGCTCATGTGCGTCTTGCGGTGACACGCTTCCTAGTTTCTTCTTCTCTGAGCTGTTTTTTGGTTTCTTTCGGACTGATTTTTGACATTGCACTATTAGGTTGTGTTGGTAGTTTTGCTTTGTTTAACAATGACAGTGAGATACTTGTTGCACTAACTAGCATTGACTGCTATGGTCTCTTTTTGTAAGACACTTTATGTATATATATTTATATGTTATTCGCCCCCTCTCTTGATGCACCTTCTCTTTACTGGTACTGTACTGCTCTTGTTTTTTCCTCATATCTATCTTTTTTCTTACTTCTCTGTAACTTTGTAAATAACTGTATACTGCTGTGCTACAACTGGACAACTGAATTTCCCCCTTGGGATAATAAAGGTATCTATCTATCTAATCCAGTTATCCATTTTGATAACTTAAATTAAAATAATATTTTCAGATGGCAGTCTGCAGAATGCATTTCAATTTGGGGGTTCTTGACATAAAAATGTTTGAGAAGCACTGCTGTAGAGTTTTCAACAGGTCTGAAAATTACAACCCAATGCAAACACTCGGTTGAGTTGAAGCCCAAGCCCCATACCCACCCCATAAGCCCCATTAACACATGGGCTGCTAAGGTTTATAACATTTCTAGCTGTTGCTGCTGCCACCATTCACTTACGCTTTATTTTGAAGTGCCTCGGAAGCTTCGTGCGTGTGCACGTGGGTGTCCGCTGACGATTGAGGAAGATAATCCCTTTGTTTACAAAAGCTCGCGAAACTATAATCCAAAACAGGGCCGACCATCGCGGTAAAGTGTCGCCGTGAAAACAATCAGATCTCTCCTTCCCTGGCGCTCTATTCATCTGATTCAGAGATAAAGCCCTTCTTATGTTTCAAAGTAGAATGTGAAGCAATGTAAGCTGCCTCCGCCATTTTCTGCCTCTCTGTCTCACTGCTTGGTGCGGGGTTACGTAATGGACTCGGGTCATTCAGAGGGCAGCCAGCAGCGAGTACAGTTAACCCTATGTTGACTCGTCTGTAAGCGAGATAACTCCTTTTGGCACAGTGACATCTAGTGGCCTTAACTCGTCCCTGAACGAGTTTGGCTCCCCAAGTGTTAAAATCAAACCTCGGTTCGAAGTGGAGCGGTGAATTTGAGCAGCTGTACCCTATGTGAGTGAGTGAGTGAGTGTAAACTGTGCCTGTGAGTGAGTGGTGAGTGTGCCTGGCCTGCACAAAACAGCGCCCCTCCTTTAACTAGTGTGTTGTGTGTGGCCACTCAAGGTATTGCCCAGGCTACGGACAGGGCCAGCCAGCCACCCAGCCAGCCAGCCAGCCACATACCCACGGATATACCTGTTCATTGGGAGCGCTTTCACCGCTCCAAAAAATACACTTTTCTCAGATGGATTTGACGTCTGACATCATCATGTCTGACATCATAGACCACATGAGACTGACAGAGTATGTCCATGGCATATATAGACCACACGAAAATTACACAGTATATGTCCATATATGGGCATTCCAAGATATGGGCTTAATATTGATGACATCAGGGATCTCCATATATGGGCATGAAAGGGACATGGACTGACACAGAGATCTCCATTTATTATCTACTAGAGGTTTGCGCCCCCTTCATCCGTTTTATAGTAAGATATTATGGCTGAAATGTCATGTGAAGCTCACCAATCGTCCAATCCTCAAGATTTTACCTGATATAAATAAGAAGGCGTGCTCTGCTGGCGCGCAATTAGGCCATCATAGATTAGCCTATAATCTATGTAATCACAGAGGGGTAAAGGGAGACGTCATAATATCAAGGCATACATAAGGGCCACGAGAGGGGCCATCTATGCCCGAAGCCAATCAGATGGGCATAAACGGGCATACAGTAAGTCCGAAAATCTTGAGGATTGGATGATTGGTGAGCTTCACATGACATTTCTGCCAACCAGACTATAAAAATGAAATGGGCCAATCTCCATGATTGGTCAAAGTTCATGTGACAACATAATATCTTACTATAAAACGGATGAAGAGGGCGCAAACCTCTAGTAGATAATAAATGGAGATCTCTTTGTCAGTCCATGTCCCTTTCATGCCCATATATGGAGATCCCTGATAATTAAGCCCATATCTTGGAATACCCATATATGGACATATACTGTGTATTTTTCGTGTGGTCTATAAATGGACATACTCTGTCAGTCTCATGTGGTCTATGATGTCATGTGGGTGGGGGCTTATGGGGTGGGTATGGGGCTTGGGCTTCAACTCAACCGAGTGTTTGCATTGGGTTGTAATTGTCAGACCTGTTGAAAACTCTACAGCAGTGCTGCTAAATGCCTAAACTGTAAACTGTAACTGTAGGTAACACTTGTTGATGGCGACGTTACCAAGAATGCGGGTCCCTCATTGGCTAGCGACTTCTGAAAAGCATTACACCGAATTAGAGTTCGGAAATCTACACGTCAGAAAGAAATGTTTGGTTTCGGAGAGACTATGGACAGGCTTTTACGTTTTTCAAACACACTGTTGGTGAAATAGAACAGTCCAGGTGCCAGTTCCATGGCGTTGGGAGAACTTGTCTACCAGGGATATTTTAAAGCTTTGTATAGTTTGTGGAGGTACCTCTGAAGTTTGTGTGCGTGCGTGCGTGCGTGCGTGCGTGTGTTTTAAGCGAGTGTAGGGTTTTATATTGTATGTTGTCGCTGTCTGGCAGAAACCTGCGAACTCCATTTTTCAGTTTTCTATTTTTTCCATAAATAAGTGTTATTGAACAATCTTTACGTCAGTGTGTTAAAAATAATAATGAAAAGTATTAAAAAACTCCAATGGATCCTCAAACTCTCTGCCAAAGAGCCCTTTCCCCTGTGTGACAGAGCAGCTGCAGACAGAGGCATGAATTAGCTTGGAAATCCATTGTCAGCTGTTCTTATTCTGTACCCTGAGTTTCCACATTGGGGGATTAACACATTTTTATCCTATCTTATCATGTCCAGGAGTGCTGTCTTTTTTTATATTTGTATTTTTATTATTTTATTAGACAAAAATTAAGAACAGTAAAAGTCAATACAATAGAAATGTAGTACAGTACAAGTACAATTAAACACCCTGCCTAAAAGGAACATCTCAAATAAGAACTTTTACCTTTTTTATGTTGGAAGTCCTTGGTATTTAATTCATGAACAACCCTAACCCTAACAAATAGCAAGCAAAGAAAACATTCAATAATATCGAAACACTAGGGGAAACAAGGGGGTGGGGCTAAGGTAGGGGGGGGGGTGCTCACTTCTCGCCTCTCTATGGGAGAAGTGATAACTACCTCCTTCTCTGGCCTCCTGAAAGGTGAGTTTTCAGGGCAGTTTTGAAGGATGCCAGTGAGCTACATGGAGGTAGTCAAGGAATTCCACACCTGGGTGGCAATATTGTAGAAGGAAAATCTACCCATATTTGTCTTATGGGTTTGTGTTATCAGATCATTGTGTGCACTCCCTCTGGTGTTGTGGCTGTGGGTGTCGCTAACCTTTTGGAGATGTTTGGTCAGATTTGCGGGTACTAGGGGATGGAAGGCAGATTTGCATTGACTATTTTGAAAGTCAATCCCATTTTTAGTTGTTTATAACCCTGTCTTCAACGCTGAGCCAACTTAGGTTAGCAAAATGTGTGGAAGAAACATGGGTCATGGGCCCCAGGTCGAGAAGTAGCCGAATCAGTCTAATGAATGCCCTAATGAATACCCCGCAAAAGCATCCAGCTAAGTTGTGAATTCTGCAGAGACTAATTGAGGACCATTGTCGTGGTGATGGTCTATTGGCGGAAGGAAGTAGATGATTACCCAAGAGGTCACAGAATCGGTTGAGGGGACTGGTGACCTTTGGCTATTTTGAGTATAGGTTATACGTAACCACCGGAAGTGTTGATGTAGGTGAACCCTATAGATCACACCACAGATGGCCAGGCAACAGGTTGTAGGGGCCGGGGACCCCGGTGGCCAGTATTTTGCCCTTAGCGGGCAGGCAGAGCAGTCCTCAATGTTTTATTGTATGCCTGGCTGCCACATCTGGTCCCAACAGAGCTGTTTTAGCTTCCCACTGCCCAGTTGCCCATGTGCCATGGCCAAAACACATAATCACAGACCACTAGGGATAACTTTGCATGCCACAGCCAGCTCCTCTGGGACTTTGTGAAGTTCTGGATATAGGTGCAAGCAGACCTGAGAGAGGTCCTTTTAGGAGGCTTCCTTGAGCTCCCACAGAGGGACAGTGGCCTGGAAGTGTGTGTGCAACATTTGAATAATATCCCATTCACGCAGTCAGTGCCCTTGTGTAGAGCAGGGGCTGAGCGAGAGAGTAGGTCTGCCACAACATTGTCCCTGAGTGTCTGGGCTGAACTGCAGGCCAAAGTTGTACTATTGGAGCCGGTAAGAGAAGCGGTGTAGCCTCAGTGGTCTGTGGCCTGTTCCAGATGTGGACAGCTGCGCCACTGCCTGACAGTTCTATGGTGAAGGGGTGGCCATAGTACAGGTTGTATAGGACTGTCACCATTACAACATTTAAGTTGACGATTAATTGTCATACTTAAATAATCGTGATTAAAGGACAACTTTGAAAAGATGAGTTCCCCCAATGGACCATCACCATGACAATGGTCCTCAATTAGTCTCTGCAGAGTTCACAAGCTGGAAGGGCTGGTGAAGGGCGTTCATTAGACAGCATATGCACTCCTGGACCCTAGTGTTACTGTAAATAGTAATGAAGAAATTGCCAGCTTATTGTGTCTGAAAATACATATTTAGCCACTTGTACACATGCCCCCAACCACTGAAATCAAATCACTAAAATTGCTAAAACGATAGAAAGCAGTAAATGAAAACATTTTAACACTCATCTTTTTTGCGTTGTATGCTTGTAGATCAGCAATTTCTACATTTTGGCGATGAGGCGATTATGTAATAATTGTAACAGGCTTAAGGTGTTACCTCGCTCATGCATGCTTTCCCACTGAGTTCTGGATCTGTGACAGACAGCCCCTATCACTGTGGCCGACGTGTCACAGGTCATGAGGGTGGGGCTGGCAATGAATTAAGTTGCATCATGTCTCCCCTCAGGGCTGACTAACTTTGATTTAGAGAGCCATTCTGCTCCTTCATGAACTTTTTGATCATTTCTTTCTCAATCATCTTTGTCAAAGTAATTGACACCTTTAATCATGTGATATTACAAAGGGCAGTATTTGTGTGCGTAAAAACAACTGCTGCTGATATATCAACCTGTGCACACAAGCCTTTTTGTGGAAGGAAAATAGAATAAAATAAAATAAAAAATAAAAATAAAATATTGCTGGGCAGGAGATTTTAGTGTACTGGCATTAATATTGTAATGACCTGTTGGTTGATGATTCCTTGGAAGAGACATATACATTTCTTGATACAGGAAACCAGTTTATGGCAGGTTCTTGCATTTAAAACCGGATCCAACAGAACTAAACTTGCTATATAAAAGGGGGGGTGGGGGGGGGGGGGGGGTAGTTACATGGGCGTTGCAACCACTGCAACGTCCATGCAATGGTATTGTAACCAGTCCTAACATTTTATATGACAATAAAAGGCTAAATGAGCATCAAACAACAACATCAATCACAATAAACACATAAAGCAGTAGACGATGTTAGATGCAAATATACTAACTTTCTAAATTGGAAAGAAATGTACGCTAACCCTGTATGGTATTTTACAGCAAGGAGAAGTAGGTGCAATAAATTGCTGCAGCCTTGATGAAGAGAGTTATTCAGAAATATAAATTGCAAAGTTGTGTCATATTGTCATTAACTTTATGTCATTAACTTTAGAATATAAAAGAGGACTGTCGAGCGTCTGTTCATGATTTCTTTCCTCTTGTTGTTTGCTTACTTCCTCGGTTGGAAATTCCAGCTTGTGTGAAGCTCTCTTTGCCTCTCATTCCATTATCCAGGGTGTGGTCCAAACCACTGACCTAAATATGGATCCATATTATTTAGCGCCTCCGCTATTCTAATTGGCAAATTTAGTTTGACATGGAAGGTCATAGTAAATCAGTTGTCTAACTGGGGCCAGCTGCACCCCTTACATTTTAGAACAAGGTAAAGGTTTAGCACACTCCTCAGTAGATACGCCCCCAAATGACCTACTTTAATGCCCACCAAAAGAGAAATAAGTGATATCGCATTTATTTTATTTAAGCATGCTGCCATAATGACTGAGTGTGTATAGTGTCATATTATGCCAAGTCACGAGCTATCAGCATTCAAGTCAATTTCAAGTGTTAACTGTGGTCTGCCCTGTTCGTACATTTTCATGAGCATGTGAAAATAAATATTGAAAGAACTGAATTAGGTCCATGTATAATGTTCTAGAGATAAGTCGAGCCCCTTGCCACAAAACTGCTATAAATAAAGACAACAATAGACAAAGGCTATGTACGGTCAATGTGTACATTATTTCTGGAGTCCTGGAGTTGACAGTACTAGGACAGTGGGTTAACAATCTGACCTCTGCAATGGTACATTTTCTCAGTTTTTCTGGACCTTGTGGTTTCTCGACAAACTTCACTATAGAATTCCCCACGGGGAATTTCCTTTTCTTTTCTTTTTTCTTTTTAAGACAGGCTGCTCAAACAAAGTCAGAGGCATGACATGGGAACAGAGGCAACAATGTGAAGGGAGAGATGCATGGACTTCTTATGGAAACACAAAACATGTTTCACATCGGCACGCTTTCTTTGACCGTGCTTTGTCAGCAGTTTTCTATATGGACTTAATGCCCCGCTATGTGTATGTTCTGGAGAGGCTTCAGAAAACACATCCAAGCACAGTCTTGTGCCGGACATGCAACAGGGGGGATATACACTAAATGTTGCACTGTGATTGATGCAGTGTGTCCCTGGGAGGGGGCTGGGAAGGAGGGGGGGGGGGGGGGGGGGGGGGGGGATTAGCCAACATTTCCTTTGCGATCTACTTTATGCAGCACAATTTATGAGGAGCTATGAAAGTACTTAGGAGCATGTGGTGTGTACTAACAGCCCTTTCAACGCTGAACGAGCAAAGAGACACATGCTGGGAGGACATTCCTGAGGGAACAGTTATATTGCACAGAATAAGAAGGGGGAAGTCAACGGACATGAAATTTCCCCGATAAACCTTATAACTGTGGGAATCGAAAGATGTTTGTCGTCCGACGACACATACACAAACACACGGAGACAGGATGACATGTGCATACACAAACACAAATACAGACACGTGCACGCCCTTGCTTGTGCACGTGCACGCGCGCGCGCGCGCGCGCGCGCGCACACACACACACACACACACACACACACACACACACACACACACACACACACACACACTTCCATTTTCTCAAAATCTTTCAAAACTCTTGCCATCACTCTCTGAGGCAAAACCTAGGATTTACAGTAAGTGCGTCACTCCAAAAGAAATTGGTTAATAGCAGGCTTTACTTCTTAAATCGTTGCAATCTGTATATACTCATGCGGTCTGTGTGTCTGTTTTAGTACCATTGTTATGTATTTATATGTATTTCATCGTGTGATCTACCCAATTATCAAAGATAAGTCCTTTACAGATTTATATGGCTCCTGGCTTGTGCAGTGCTTAACTTCAATGTTTGTTCAACAAGCATGCTTTATCACAGGGGTTCCCAAACCTTTCAGCTCAAGACCCAAAAGATACATTTTGTCTCCACATCCCCACTAGGTCAAGGAACAAATGCCACCCTTTTCACATTGGCCTGGTATAGCGCCACTAGCAGGTCAACTTTATCAAAACTCATTTTTGGAACAAAATGCCTCAAATCATGCATGCAGCGTCCGATCGCCGTGAAAGGTTGAAGAAGACATGGCACCCTTTTCACATTGGCCTATTGTAGCGCCACCAGGAGGCCATAATGACATAACTGACCTGGCAGAGACCTGTGCTCGGAAGAGCACTGCTTCTAGTTTCCTCTCTTATTTTTGGGCCAGTATTCTCTTTTGATGCAGCTTTAAGACAAATTACATCAAGTTTCTAGAGTAATAAACTTCAGAAACAAAACCAGGTGTTAAAACGCTGCAATAGACCTTAGAGGTCTTTGAGTACCCTGCTTCTTGATTTGTGACTAGCACTCTAGAGATAATTTCAGATTACACTTTGAGATTGATGTGCTGGAGTCAAGAAGTTAACTCCCTTGTTACACCTTGTCTCACCTTTTGTCTTATTTTTTTACATTCTACCTGAGAAAAACATGTTTTTGCGTTTTTGGTACATCACAGAAATGGCATTTTTGTAAAGCTAATTCTGTCTGGCTGGTGAGTTGCAGCATATCATAGTTTTAGAAGACCAAAGGAGAGGCCGGAGACACCTGTCACAATGATATAGAGCACACCATCCACCTCTGTGAAGTGCAAAAGTACAGCTTCTGCCAAACTTGCTTTCTTCTGTTATTTGATACTTGTACTGAACTGTATGTGCTTACTTAATGTGCTTTGGTGCGCGGCTAGTGTTGTAAATGTCAGTTCACTCCGTCTCTGTCTGTCCTTTGGACCTTCACTAAGTCTCCCTTTTTTTCTTTTTCTGTTTTTTTCCCCTGGTCCTTTCAAACTCAACAGTTTCAGGTTGGGGTGAAATAAGATCAGTAGTCTTTCAGTGTTAACAAACCTTTTTTCTGCTCTCCTTATGTTTAGAAAGTCATCTTCAGTTGAAATCCACAATTTCAGAAATAATGTATTTTACATTATATTTCATGTTAATCATCCAATGTTGTTCTTCTTGCCACAGACAAGAACAAAGCATCCAAAGAATGCTCAAGTGGTATTTGCTAACTCAGATGGCAATGCTGGACCCTGGGATAGTGTTTCCCAATATGCCATTGATGTCGGGCAGAAACATTTTACTGTATGTCCAAAACCATTACTGGAAATTCAGGAAATAGTACCTGTGCTCCAATGTATCCCATGTAGTTATTATTTAGTCAAAGGCTCTTGTGAACAATGTGAGCATGTTGGTTCTAATGTCACGTTGGGATGAGGATTAGGGAATGTGTGTAAGGTTTGGGTTTTCCCTGCCCCACATGGACCAATACTTTGTATTGGTTAAATATGTATTTGAAAGATGCTAATGTCTCCGATAGGAGACTCTGCAAGTCTCCTACCGGTCATCAGATTATTGGCTTAGGAATGCGACAAAAACATCCATGGGGTGAGTAATTGATAGAAAATAAGATTTATTTGGGGTGAACTACTCCTTTAATAGACTACTATGAAAAGGAAGGACTTGTGTCGTGAAATGCTGCTGTGGATGTTTTCTATTCTTTTCGTCATTTCGTATTAAAAAATCAAACCTCGGTTCGAAGTGGAGCGGTGAATCTGAGTAGCTATACCCTGTGTTTGTGTGTGTGTGTGTGTGTGTGTGTGAGAGTGAGTGGTGAGTGTGCCTGGCCTGCACAAAACAGCGCCCCTCCTTTAACTAGTGTGTTGTGTGTGGCCACTCAAGGTATTGCCAGACTACGGACGGACGGACACGGCCAGCCAGCCACCCACATACCCACGGACATACCTGTCTATTGGGAGCGCTGTGAGCTTGTATATCTGCTATTTTTCAATAGTTAACGTTCATGGGGGGCCCGCAGTGAATCCTTGTACCAAGGGCCCAGAATTTGGTGTGACGCCCCTGCACACAGGCCAGCTAGCGCCGGCCCGGGTACCACTTCACTATTTGGGTCCCGGGCCAAGAACTCTTCAAACATCTTTTCCTGGTGCCTAAAATTAGAAGCATAATGAGGTAGTGGCTTCCTCTTCTCTGAACTAATCCCCCAGTCTGTCCCTGTGGGACAACTCTCTCTCTCTCTCTCTCTCTCTCTCTCTCTCTCTCTCTCTCTCTCTCTGTGTGTTTGTGCACTAAAGCCAGCTAGTTCAGACCAAAGATTCTGTTTTAAGCATCATTTATGCTCCATCGTACAACGGTGTCACACGCCGCTGTATGTAAGGAACTTCTATGACCTTGTAGATCAGTGATTCTCAGACTTTTTCAAATGTCAAGAACCCCTAAATTGGTCACATTTTGTCCGTATGTGTGTATCTCTGTCTGTCTGTCACGCCTGACACTGTGGTTCAATGGGTTTGTCACTCTGATGTCACTGTGATGTCAGGGGAACCACTCTTAACAGCATGGGTTTGCCGCTCTGACATCGCTGTGATGTCACACTAACAGAATCACTTTTATGCCCATATATGGAGTTCGCTGATGTCATCAATATTAAGCCCATATCTAACAGGAATTCATATGGGAATGCCCATATATGGAGGCCACATCGGCCACATACCACACTAACGGCTGGTTCTACAGACAGGGATCTCGATGTACAGTATGGACATAAAAGGGTATGATGTCAGATGTTATAGAGATCATAGGACATTCACGTAACAAATAACTGAGTAACCATGTTTGGGCTCTCCCAGCGTATCTCCATATACAGTACATGGTGAAGGTAAATGGTGGAGGTAAAACAAAACAAGCGCTCCGGTCCCAATCTCACTGGTACCTCAAAATCAAACCTCGGTTCGAAGTGGAGCGGTGAATCTGAGTAGCTATACCCTGTGTTTGTGTGTGTGTGTGTGTGTGTGTGTGAGAGTGAGTGGTGAGTGTGCCTGGCCTGCACAAAACAGCGCCCCTCCTTTAACTAGTGTGTTGTGTGTGGCCACTCAAGGTATTGCCAGACTACGGACGGACGGACACGGCCAGCCAGCCACCCACATACCCACGGACATACCTGTCTATTGGGAGCGCTTTCACCGCTCCAAAAACGAAATTACAAAGCATGCATTGTTCCCATGACCCTCTCCTGCATTGGACTGGCAGTCACGTTTGGGAAAGAAGGCCAAAAGACAGAATTCTAAAACGTGCCTGGCCAGTGGCCACCTTCTCATGCTCTTTGATATTCAAATGAAACATACACAACTACACAAACAGCACTCACGACTATGGGGGGCAGACGAGAGAAATTGTGAGGAATTTCTGTCACATGAAAGGAGGGGCCCTGACATTTCACTGGGAGCGACGGGGAACAATGTGAGCATGTTGGTTCTAATGTCACGGTGGGACGAGGATGAGGGAATGTGTGTAAGGTTTGGGTTTTCCCTGCCGTTGGAGTCACGCCTGGAGTCACACAAGGCCAGGGTCAGGCCTACCTGTTACTGTAGGTCTACTGATGCCGGGAATATGGATCCAAACTACAAAGCAACACAGACAACGTGAATACAGCCTGATTCTTCCCAATAAAAAACACACCTTCCCGGCATCAGTGTAGACCTACAGTAACAGGTGGCATGACCATGGCCTTGACTCCAACTGCTCCTGGTGCCCCTATATGGGGAGCTCGTCCGTATAGGGATGAAGAAAAGCTCACATCAATGAATTACTGTTTCACAATTAATTTATAGGACCTTGTAACTCTTTGAACCACTTTGTTATACAAAGCCTGCAGAAACACCTATAAAAACAACTCCTTCCTTCCTTCCTTCCTTCCTTCCTTCCTTCCTTCCTTCCTTTGCCCCTAGCGGGAATCGAAACCCAGGACCTTCTAGGGAAAAACAAAACTAAAACTTAAGCTGGTTACACACTGCACTGCGTTTTTTCGTTGCGTTTTGGAAATCTGAAATCCTCGAAAGTATTTTTCAGGCCAAGGAGAGAGAGAGAGAAGAGAGAGAGAGCAAGGGACCCAGTGGCGACACTTGCGAAAATCTGAGAAAATCAACCCTGGTCCGAAATTAAATACGAAATGGGCAGCAGTGTGCAAATGTGATTGACATAAGGTGAGGTTGATTTTTTAATTTACGTGCTCCGAAATTCGCTCCGATATTCGGACGGAAAAACGCAGCATGTGTTACCTTAAAACTAAAAACAACCAGACAATCTAAAAGTACTCAGTACTTTTCAGGCCTCCTAGAAATTTACTCGAGTAAGAGTATAAATATTTGTCTTGGAAGAGTAATACAGTAAGTATCAAAAAATCTAATACTCAAGTAAAGTACAAATCATCAGAATCTGTACTTAAGTACACTACTCAAGTAAATTTACTCAAATACTGTCCACCCCTGCTATAACCCGGGTTCACGTTGTTATTTTTTGTATGAATCTAGATCTCGTCATTTAAGAACTGTGTGCCAAAAATAAACAAATCATCTGGGCGGTTCTGTCAGGGTGGTGGCTCTGCATGGTATAGCCTGTTTCTGGAGAAGATTTAGTTAATTCTGTCGGAAAAAGATGGAAACTACACTTCTGGGACACTTTCGGGTATATTGAATCGTTTCTAGCATTTATTGAGTTACTCTTTGGGTAAATGTGTACATTTACACCTTAAGTCGATGATTCACGTCCATATGAGTAACATCGCCGACGTGGTTTATTTTTGGAGTTCTTATATGAGGCGATCTAAGATTCCCCTATGGCAATATCAATACAAAAAATAACAATGTGAACCCGGGTAATAGCGCCATCTAGCGGCTGTGACGTCAGATTCCGGTGGTCTATTTCCAGCATCTCACAGTATATTAACTAACCCTATCTATTTGAATCACCCCATGGCCTTTCCTCCAGCGCCGCCCCTCTACCGATCTCTAGTAGTTTGGTGTAAAGGCCACTTTTAACCGCACAGATTCGGCGACGATTCGGCGGCGGAAAGCGTCTGTTGCCGAACGGGAGCTCATCGTCAGGTTTTCGGCAGCGGGTCGGGAACCTTATCGACCGAAACCTGGAAAACTGGACTTGCTCAGTTTTGTTCAGTCGCCCCTCGCCGTCGGTAAGATTGAGGGAGTTGTAGAATAGTTTACTACTGCTCCAAAACCAAGCCAAAACAAGCCAGAGACATTTTCCCGTCGCATATTTTTACTAAATACCATATTCTCAATCTCAACTCTCAATTCCTATTCCAATCGGATCCAAAGCAAAGCTAGTAGTAGGCTAGTAATAGTCCATCAAGTGCCCGTGTTGTTGTTTTCTTTTTTTTCCTCCTCTGCACGGAGAACAGAGCTGCCTCCGGCCGGGTTAGGGTTGCCAGATTCTGTGAGTGAAATACGCGACCAGGTCTATGAAAATAAGCCCAAAAGCGCGACCAGTTTCACCTCTGAACTCTATTACATTAGTTATTTTATAAAATAATGTTGAAAGCAAGGCCAAATAAGCAACTACACTTCAGAAACAAGCCCAAACAAAAGCAACCCACATCTAGCAACATTATAGGAAAACAGGATCAACGTTGCTTATAAGGAGCAGACCTGGCACCACTGCCATACAGTAACTACAGTCGGCGTCGTCTGAAAAAAATAAAATAAAAAATAAGTGCTTAGTTTTTTGCAGTTCTTTGCAGTCTGTGTACAGTCAGAAGGAGTCTCCTGTAGGCTGTTTGGTGTGTAGACACCTTAAGGAGCAGCACGCTAGTGTCCATGCTGTCTTTGTTTCTCACATAAAGGGTTTGAATATGTAATTGTAATTGACACTGTTTTTTCAACACATGAAGACACCCAGACAAGATGCATTGTTGTTAAACAAGATGCGTTACATGGAGTATTGTTGAAAAGCAGAGTGTCATGACGGCAATCTCTTTTGCCGCAAGAGACACTCAGCAAAGTGCTAGATTGACTTCCTTGACCAGAATAGTCCTCCTTCAGTCCCCCCCCTCCTCATCAGCTCCAAATCCAGCTCTGCACAAATTGCAGGGGACATGAATGATTACATTCATAATATCCACAATGAGCATTCATGCCGGTCCTGTGACGCAATCTGGGCAGAGTGCTGTGTGCCAGCGACGTGAGACTTCACCCCATCACAGCCCTGCCAACCAGAGCTCTGCACCGTCCCTCCACCACCGCCGCCTCTACCCCTCTGCCACCCCCTCTTTGGACCGGGTGACTAGCAGAGTGAAGGGAGCCTACGTGCAGACTGGCAGCATCTCTCCACTCAGCCTCTCTCTCTCCTCTCTGTTAGATTCTGCATCCCAGTCTCTCTCTCTCCCCCTGCCCCTCCCCTCCCTGTGTGAGTTAACATCACCCCATATTACCCGCCTCGCGCCGTTTGTCCCCGAGTCACAGTGTGTAAAACGCGCACACAGGCACAAGTGCATCATTACAAATTCAAACGCGCACAAAAACCCATGTTGGGCAAGCGTGTGTGTGTGTGCGTGTGTAAATACGTGCATGTGCAAATGCATACACATGCAAATATGCGCACGTACGTGCGCAGTGACACGTGACACACGCGCGCGCGCACAAACACGGGGCATTGTGGGAGAGCTGAAGCCACATTAATGTTAATCGTATGCAGGCTGCATCACTAGCAGCATAATAGTCTCCAGGCTTTTTTAGAGTGCCCATTCAGACATGTTTGAAAACAGGACTGGCCTCAGTAAGGATTTAGCTCATACACTGCTTTCTTTTTTGTGATTTTTTTTCTTTTGGTTTTGTTTTGCCCCTTAAAGTGCACCTGAATTTCTCATTCAAATTGCCAGCGATGTTTAAACTCATCCCCAACTTTATATGCAAAGACACGTTTCACTTTACAGCGCTGTTACTCCTGTAATTAGGCTCATAAACCTGGTATTAAAAATACAGATAGGCATACTTAACGAGAAATTATACAAAAAAAGATATAATAATAAGACATTAATAGATCATAAGCGAGGACCCATGAGTTCTGTATACCAAAACCATACCTGAGTCAAGGTGGATTGAGGACAGTGTTGTTCCCTGGTCAGTGTTACAGCATGTGGAGCTGACCAGACAACCGGTCCCCAGACAGTCTGAATGCAGTGTCTGGGGGTCCTCATAAATCACGTGATGGATTCTGACTGCAACTGGACTGAGCATCCCCGTCATAAAAGCTGCAGCCGGGAGGCCTCCTGACGGCTGATTTGGTGTTCGCCGTGCGGTGGTGTCGCACGCGGAATGTAGCTGACCTGCAAGCTCACAACGCACAGCCGATGCGCCACGTTGTGATCTTGTAGGTCGGCTATTATTAGCGTGCAACACCGTCTTAGGACAGAGCATAAATTAGGCTGAAGAAGAGGGCGAGGCAAAGGGAGGAGAATGAGCTATTGAGGAAAGTGGTCTCTGGAGCATCAAGGGCTTGGCTTGAATATCAGCCGACGGGGGAAGGTTATGGGCTTCCCTGACAGGTTTATCACTCTTATGTAGAGAGAATGGACATTCTGAAAGGTAACACTAAAGGAATACTTTTGTTTGTATGACAGTTATTTCAGTTGGAGATTTACGGTTTACCTTTTCCATGCACGGGACAGTATCCATTAATGTCCCAGTGTGGCCATCATGGCATGGAGACAGATATTCAACACTGTTTATTCTCACTGACTGTAAAACTAAATGATGAGAATGGTGTGTTCCTGGGTGTCGCCAGACACGCTCAGTCTTGCTGTCAGAGAGCAGTGGTTCTCAACCTTTTCAGGTCGCGATCCCCAAAATAATCATATTTTAACTGGGGACCCCCCACACCTTGACGAGCACATTTTGTATAACACAATTCTATTGTGAAAATAGCAGATCCACATGCTCACGTAGATCGGCTATTTTCACAATTTCTGCCTCTAATATTTGACAATTTGGCCAGTGTATCATTTGCCATTTTAGGGGTATTAAAAAGTCCTTAGATAGTCACTTTAGAAATGTGCAGATACCCTATATACACTTAACCCTTAAGTTCTGTTCAGATTCACTACACCTTCGTTCTGTTCGGGTCATTTTGACCCGGTGGATATTTGGTTTAAAAAAAACAACACTAATATAAATTTTAACTTAACAAATCATCATGATACATTGACTTTGACTCAATACCAAACAATTCATATGATATATTTGGTAAATGTTTGCATTTCTGCTTTGCTATATCACATTAAACACTGAAAGAGCCAGGCGTTTTTACTGATTTAGCTGAAATCCATGTAAAAAAAACTACTTCATTTAATACTGGGCAATATTGCTCATGCTTATAGGAAGGGGGGGAGGGTTCGGAATGGGGCTTCGGAAGGGGGGTGTTAGAAGTGGGGGTGACTGTGTGTCTGTGTTTTGGCATAATACTGTGTATTTCTGTGCTTCCGGGTCAAAATGACCCGAACAGCACTTAAGGTTCAAAAAATATGAGGGGGGTGTAGCATGGGTGTAGTGCAAAAATATTTTTTTTACATGTTCATCTCAGAAGAATCTTTAAGGCCAGTGAGTTTCAGGTGGAAACATTTTCAACTTCTACCTTTTTTTTTCAAATGAAAATGTAAAACGGGTCAAAATGACCCGAACAGCACTTAAGGGTTAAACTGTATGTTGTTTTGTTTACTGTTGAGTGAAAAAAAAACAATGTTGCACATTAAGTTAATCATCTGGGGAACCCCCAAAATAATTTGGGGACCCCCCTGGGGGTCCTGACCCACAGAATGAGAACCACTGTCTGAGAGGACGTATGTGGTGCGGGCCAGAGGCAGCCATTACCCACTAAGCCATGAATTGCAGAAGGGCCCTCAAGCTTTTTGAAAGGTTTTTTTTACACATATGCTATTGTGCTTAATAAATAAAGTATCCACGTGCATGTAGATTTGTCAATAAGTGCCAGTAAAGGAAAGGAGGAACTCTCTTTTTCAATCTTAACGTTTGCAGATGATGCCTGATTGAAAACAGAGAACCGTGGTACTGACTTCAATGATGTTTGCATGTAAACTTACTGCCAATTTGTTGTACAGATGAGAGATAAGTGGTCTTGGCTCTTGCCTTGATATCTTTGTCAGAATATCTAGTGAGGTGGCCTGTGGTACCCTGCGAGCGGCCTTCACTGATGCCATGATTACTCCAACCCAGTTACCCGGTGTCTTGAGATGTTACAAGGAGTCACAGCGGATGGGGAATCTAGTATTCCCTGACTGAACCTCAGGGAAACATATCGTCGTTGTCGAGTGGAAACCTCGTATCTCCAAGTTTCAAATGTGTATGTTCTTTCACAAAGTAAAGCCCTGCTTCATCATACAAGGCCGTCGCACAAAAGTTGTGTGCTGCTTGTAGATTGACTGTTTTCACTAGTTTAGTTCATTCCTTAAACGGTTTTGGACATACAAGGTTTCCACCCGACAATGACGATATCGGTCCTGTGAACAAGGTCTTCCCGCAATGCTGACCAGATGCTACATCTTCTTTCAATTTGTTTAGAAAAATCTCCCCTTGTGCTTCCTCACTCGCTCCAGCCTCTCTCTCACACAGCACACACATGCAAGAGAGAGCGGCGGGGTGGAGCTAGGTGAATTTCCTATTGAAGTTTATAGCAGCCATAATTTATCCCATGTGTAATTGAACAGGATTGGAAACGCCCGCTCCATGGCAGCTTTATGTCTTCCGACATCCTCTGAAAGATGGCACCGTCTGTCTTTGGGAACACATCCTTTTTTGCTTCATTCTGAAATTTTGCATTGTCATGGTATCGTTCCTCCCCATCTGCGTTGCATTCTGGCATTATTACAAGGACTGTAGTGACAACAGGGTATTTCCTCTCAACTCTCCGCAGCTTTGTTTTCATTTGGACCTGGGCGAGAGTTTTGGCTTGTACTTTATGGTGGCTGCCACTGGTGGTGGTGGTGGGGGCAGGGAGAATGGAACATTAACTACTGAACTGAACATATATTATATACAGTACTTTACTGTACCTCAGTAGTGGGATTAGCAGATCTGAAAGCTTACAGCGTGAGCTTAGATCTGCATAGAACTCATAGACCTCATAGACCTGCACAAAGTATTTGCATGTTTGTCTAGATCAGGGGTTCCCAAACCTTTTTGGCTCGGGGCACCCCTATAAATATTTTTTTCATCCGAGGCACCCCTACATTATTATATTCCTAATTTTCACTCCCAGCACCTTATATTAATAGGATATTTTAGCGATTATACAGTATGTGCGAGGAAAACAAGATAATAGCCATTTTGGTTAAAACGGACTGAAAATAACTTTGTACTTCAAGTTTAAAATGATATTAAATATATTTTTAAATGTCCAAATAAATGTCAAATATTATCAAATTATCTCGCGGCACCCCTGGACTGCCGTCGCGGCACCCCAGGGTGCCCCGTCACCCACTTTGAAAACCCCTGGTCTAGATTATTACATGCCCAGAATAGGGATGCTAGTATATTAATAATAATGCATATGATTTTAAGGCAACATTGGTTTGCAAACAATAGGATAGGCAGAGCACACCAACAGTGAGGAGTTGCTGACCACGGGAGATACGCTTGTTGAAACTTTGGTTGAAACTTGAACATTTGAAACACTGGGTAAGGAATTTTATTTTGTCAAACAAAAAGAAAATCAGTGTTTTTCTTTCATCTTAATAGCAAAAAAGTGCACAGCACACCAGTCCTTGTGAGGTGCCGGCCAACGGGACAAACACTATGAAAATAGAGTAAAGCCGCACACTCGTAGCTGCCGATGCACATTTATTATAGGACTACACAGAATAAGAAACCAACGTTTCGGACAGACAAGCTGCCTTCTTCAGGGTTTGTGCAGTGTTCGTATAACCCTGAAGAAGGCAGCTTGAAAACGTTGGTTTCTTATTCTGTGTAGTCCTATAATAAATGTGCATCGGCAGCTACGAGTGTGCGGCTTTACTCTTTTTTCATAATTTTCTTTCATCTTGTGTGTGTGTGTGTGTGTGTGTGTGTGTGTGTGTGTGTGTGTGTGCGTGTGCGTGCGTGTGTGGGTCTGGTGTGAGACCACCACAACCCCACAACAAGTTGGGTGGTGGTGGAGGGATGCAGGTCACCCAGGGGCATAATGCAATCATCTCTTCATGCCTCACTAGTCTAGGTACTGGCACGGGGACAAGACTAACTGCTACTCAATGACCCAAGATGAAAAGAGAGGGAGGCCCTGTAATGCACGCACACGCGCACGCATGCTTGTACAATGTACATATATATGCACGGATACACATACACAAACATTCATGTGGATGCCTGCACACACACAGACACATGCACGCTTACTCACCCATGCATGCACGCACGCTCCTGGCTTAATGTCAAAGTGTCCAAAGACAGACGCTGAACGCCAAATGCTCCCCACTAGATATTGTTCAATAGTTGCTGACTGCTACTAATACTGTAGTTAGGAGGGGTTAATGTATAGGACTAATTCCAGGTATGTGCAAATGCAGTTGGCCAATTACCCCAACAACGTGAGGACATCAAAACCAATTCTCTTTAAAAATTACATTTTTATGAATCAGCTGGCCGATGCATACTCCACTTTTAGAGACAAATTTATTCCGTTTCGGTTCGGGGAGTCACAAAATCTCGGTGGCACCGAACAGCCGAATTAATGACGGCTCAAAAACCCTTATCCTTTACCCTATAAGACTTGACCACAACCCAGACCTTAACCTCAAAATTCCCAGCCCAGCAATGCAACTCAACAGCTAGACCCAACTGGCCACAATGACTTGAACCGACTGACCTTGCTGTCCTGAAAGTCTGAAATTGTGGGACATTTTTCAGAGGATTGCTACAGTGTGTAATCAGATGTTTGATGGGGACGCAAAGAAGAACACAATGCGGCTGCTCCTTGGACATAAGTTACTTAAGAGAAAAATAAACGAAGTGGAGAGGCTACTCCAGAGATGTTTCCCCAGCCCTGGAAGTGACTTAATTAGAATGGTGGACAGTTAACAGCCTCTGTTTCCTCAGACTAGCTACCTAGCTATCTGGGGATGTCTGTGCCCTTGGAGGAGCCTTTCTTGGCAGCAAACATTACGCTCAATTCTAGATTGATACCAGAACATCATGTTGACATGTTAATGTTCCTTAATAAAAGACCACCCTACAAGCTGCCAGGTGCCGTGGTCGAGTTAAGCGGTGTACAGTATGCTGTCTACCGCATTTGAGCTGCACAGACTATGATGATTATTATAGTGAACTAGACCTTACCCGTTCAAAGATATGTGCTCCAAGTTACTGTAACTGGTGCATGCGTGAGAATATGTGGGAGCATCATAATGTAAGGAGCAGCCCATGGAGGAGTGTATATTTATGATGGATACAAATAATTTAACAGCAAAATCCCATGGCCTGGAGGAACGGACCGTAACCCTGACAACAGGCTGAGCTGAACAGGCTGTGCACCATAAAAATGCTAATATACAGCATACGATTTGTGAAAGTGACAAACGGGCTTCACAGTTATGTTAGGTGTGTTCATATGCTAATGGTGATGCGATTTCAGATCAATTGCTCCAGCCACTGAGGAGAAACGCTGTTTCAGACAGACAGACAGACAGACAGACAGACAGACAGACAGACAGACAGACAGACAGACAGACAGACAGACAGACAGACACTCACTCACTCACTCACTCACTCACTCACTCACTCACTCACTCAGACAGACATTCGCAAAAGTTTCAGACAGACAGACAGACACTCACTCACTCACTCACTCACTCACTCACTCACTCAGACAGACATTCGCAAAAGTTTCAGACAGACAGACAGACAGACAGACAGACAGACAGACAGACAGACAGACAGACAGACAGACAGACAGACAGTCACTCACTCACTCACTCACTCACTCACTCACTCACTCACTCACTCACTCACTCAGACATTCGCAAAATTATAGTATAGATGGACAGGACCTAAATAAATGTCTGCCATTCTTATAAATGTTCATTTTCATTTTGGGTTGGACACACAGTTGTGTCTTTACAATTACAATTTATACAATTTAGGCATTTAGAAGACGCTCTTAATCCAGAGTGATTTACAATTAGATTGTAATTATGGGCAAACTATGGAAAGTTTTCCAGCTGTCATGACCTGACAAAGATGTATTGGCATCGAAATGTTGTCACTTTGTTTGCCTTCACCCTGTGAATATTAAAGGCTTTAATTGTCAGTTTGCTCACATACCAGTACCAGTACATACCAGTCCTGAGATGCACCGAACCAGCCTGAATTTGGCTTGAGGCACGGTGGAACCCCTTTGTGTATGGAACATGGTGTTTTTATGAACAGCCAAATTTGAAAATTGATCATGACTGCGTTGAAACAGGTCAACTGTATCAGGCTCACAGAAATTCACCGTTTGTCAGCCTTCTGATTGGTCCCTGAGACTCCCTGACTTGCCAACCAGGAAAAAACATTCACTTTTGCTATCGGGGGTGGAGTTATGCAGTGGGACAAAGTCCTTTTGTTCTTTCACCGTGGTGTGGTGATGCGGAGCACGGTCGGGGCGCAGTACGGCGCTGCGCTATCATAGCGATTTCGGTAATTATAATGAACTAGAAGCTCGGCCGCCCGAAGAGCGTCTAGTCGGCACCCTGGCCAACTCGGGAACAATGTAAATAGGGGATGAATGCCCCGCCCTTTAATGCAAACCCCATTATACCTGTTGTCGTTTTGACCATCTGTTTGCGTGTGTCCATTTATGCCTATATATGGGGATATCTGTCTGTCTACGTCCATTTTATGTCCATATATGGAGATCTCTGTAGGACCCGTTTTGACCATCTGTTTGCCTGTGTCCATTTATGCCCATATATGGAGTTATCTGTCTGTCTGCGTCCATTTTATGCCCATATATGGAGATCTCTGTAGGACCTGTATTGACCATCTGTTTGCCTGTGTCCATTTATGCTCATATATGGAGATATCTGTATGTCTGTCTGTCTGCATCCATTTCATGCCCATATATGGAGATCTCTGTATCTGTTTGTCTGTGTCCCTTTATGCCCATTATGGAGATCTCTGTATCTGTCTGTGCCTCCGACTGTGTTGCAGACAGTGCTGGTTCCCCCTTTAATGCAAAGCCCATTATACCTGTTGTCATAGGACCCGTTTTGACCATCTGTTTGCCTGTGTCCATTTATGCCCATATATGAAGATATCTGTATCTGTCTTTTTGCGTCCATTTTATGCCCATATATGGAGATCTTTGACCATCTGTTTGCCTGTGTCAATTTATGCTCATATATGGAGATATCCGTATCTGTCTGTCTGCATCCATTTTATGCCCATAAATGGAGATCTATGCAGACACAGTGCCGGTTCCGGAAAACCCTGATGTCAGACATCAGAATCCGAACCTTTCGTGCTGGTTCCAGAAAATCGCGTATCGGATCGGGTCGAGACCGGGCACTGCACTACCTGCTGCGGCGGGGAACGCGCGTGCCGAATTTGAAATAGGGAATGAATGCCCCACCCTTTAATGCAAACCCCATTATATCTGTTGTCATAAGAGCCGTTTTGACCATAATGTTTGCCTGTGTCCTTTTATGCCCATATAGGAACATCAGAATACGTAACCATGGCATTTTTCGTTGACTCATGTGGCGTACGTGATCTCAGAGCCTTTTATGATGTGATGTCACAATGAGTCAGCGCTTGCGTCGATTTCCTCCGGAACAGCCTGATGTCAACAATCAGCCCTGCATAAGGAGATTCCGAACGTTTCGCGCCGGTTCGGGAAAACCGTGCGTGGGGTCGGGTCGAGGCCCGGCACTGCACTCCGCGCCGCGGCGGGGAACGCGCGTGCCGAATCTGAAGCAGGTGGGACGAACGGTTCTCGAGATACGCGGATTACAGACAGACAGACAGACAGACAGACAGACAGACACGCAGACAGAGATTTGTCGCATTTATAGATAGATAAGCTTCCACAAACTAGTTCATGTGAACGATAATGATGTAACTAAGATATTCGATTAGGTAAATATATTTTAAATGGGCAGAATTACAATTAAAATACATTTTATGTTGACAGCCAGCCTATAATTCCACAACTTTCTACCCAAGATTCACTGCGCGCTCTCTCTCTCTCTCTCTCTCTCTCTCTCTCTCTGTTCTCTGCCTGTTTCAGAGGATTAAACTAATTAAAACATGTATTTTCGGGGAAAAAACCCTGTTTTGCAATGTAACTACTGTACTTTTTTGTTCCCTTTTTATTTATATCACGTAGATGTTTTTCTTTTGGTACTTTAAATTATCCTGGCGGGGCCCGACGTCATACTGCGTTCACTCACTCATTAAGGAATGAGTGAGTGAACGCAGTATGACGTCGGGCCCCGCCAGGCTAACTTTAAATAGCAATAATGAGGCTATGAAAAATCTTTTTTTCCCCATTCACTTCCATTATAAAAATAGTCTGCCCTGGTTTTTCTGTCCCACTGGGATTAAACTAATTAAAACATGTATTTTCTGGGGGAAAACCCCTGTTTTGCAATGTAACTACTGTACTCTTTTGGTCCTTTTTTATTAATATCACGTAGATGTTTTTCTTTTGGTACTTTAAATAGCAATAATGAGGCTATGAAACATATTCCCCCCCCCCCCATTCACTTCCATTATAAAAACAACTTGCTCTGGCTTTTTGTCCCACCTAGTAACAGAGCAAAATGGGGCGGGATTTGACAAAGAGTGGATTGCACTAATAGATGTGCAACTAAATGGCCATGGATTCTCAAAATGAGTTTCAAATGATGGAAGCAATTCTAACTAGAATTGCACTCTGTCGAGGTGCCAACTTGCGTCTTGTGCACAAGACGCAAGTTGGCCTACTTGTGCGTCAGCAGAGCACGCCATTAGGTGCGCTCACCACTGGCGATGCCAGTTACATCACCACTGGCATCACCAGGAATGTTGGTCCCTCATTGGCTGTTAATGATGACGTTGCCAGAAATACTGGTCCCTGATTGGGCTACGGGCTTAAACAAAGAAGGACACCGACAGCCGATCACAGTACTTGCACGCTTTGCTAACAGTTTGCATTTTTATATATGAAGGACTAAAACTGGCATAGAAATGAATATAAAAATCACACCCGTGTGAAGTGGAGCTGTGTGTGTGTGTGTGTGTGTGTGTGTGTGTGTGTGTGTGTGTGTGTGTGTGTGTGTGTGTGTGTGTGTGTGTGTGTGTGTGTGTGTGTGTGTGTAGATCATGTGTACCGATTTTTGTGACATTTGAAGAAAATATGTAGGAAAAGGAGCAAAAAGTGTGTTTTGGAGAAAATTCAAGATGGCGGAAAATCTATCCTGGCGCAAATGGGCGTGGCCTATATGGGGAGATGCGTCTTGACCCAAGGAATCCAGGGAAAAAAGAATTTTAATTTTCCGATCTACGGTTCAAGAGTTACGGGGCAAAACGTAGGCCGTTATAGCGCCACCATGAGGCCGAGTGATGTAATTATTTTTCGATTCATTCTTAAAATCATTATGAATCTCCTCTCTGAGGTTTGAAACTGTAGCTCCTATGGTTTACGAGAGAAAAATACTTGAAAGTGATTTCTTGCATTGTCCCATTATAAGTCAATGGGGACAATTAAGCGTCGTTTTTTGCCGATTACGTCGGCATGGTAAGGCGGATCGGAACGAAAGGTAATAGAACACCATTCCCGGCCGAGCCGCACATTTTGATGTATATATTGCGCGAGTGGCGTAAATGGTGCGGCACTAGTTACGCGCCGAAGTCAGGCTACATACACACAGACAGACAGACACACACACACACACACACAGACCCACACAGCCACGTATAGGGAGCTGCACACAGCTCCAAAAACACCTCCCAAGAGCACTTCAGCACCCCGGCCCTTTCATGGCAACTCACCCAGTAGATTGTGAGATATCTATACGTGCAAGAGGAAGTTGTGGCATAACGTGGTGCTTAGGGAAAGGCCCTATAGGATCACCACAATCAATGTGCCATTATCTGGGGAGCATGAATATGCACAGCATGCATATTCATGTCAATCTAGGTTCTTGTTCCCAATATATTTTGTTTGGAACTAAACAGTCCCAAACAACGGATGGACGAACGGATGGGCCAACCCCCAAAAATATTTTTTTCCTCTTAAAGTGATCCCTGACTAATACGACAAATATGCCTTAATACATTATAATTGTCCTCTATAACTACAATGTAAAATTAAAAACACCTCAATTATTTTATTTCTTCTAAAAATAGCTAATCTTTCACTCAATAGGGGAAATGCCCGTCGCAAGTTGATGATGTCATAAATGTCAAGTGTGATCTATCCCTATGGAATTTATGGCATGCATGTGAAAATAAAAACAAACTTAATACTTCCTATGGTTAATATGAGCATCAAATCAATATTTCAAATGTGTTTGTGTTTAGTTTTTTTGCACATGCATGCTATAAAAATGACACATGACATTTATGACATCATCAACTTGCGACAGGCATTTCCCCTACTGAGTGAAAGATTAGCTATTTCTAGAAGAAATAAAATATTTAAGGTGTTTTTAATTTTACATTGTAGTTATAGAGGACAATTATAATGTATTAAGACATATTTGTCGTATTAGTCAGGGATCACTTTAAGAAACAGAATATTGTCTCCATGCAGTTAGTAAAACATGGTGGGTGTGGGGGGTGTCATCAGAACACTATGTACCACTTTGATTATAAGGCCAAAGAACACTTTGTTTCTCTATTGAGAAATGGATGTTGCATGCCAGCTAGCTGGGGGGTGTGGGTTAATACAGTTGTTCCAGCTTCTGGAATAAATACTAAACACTCCCATAACTGCATGGAATGGGGATCTGAATGTACTGGGAAGAAAATACATGCTGAATTGTTTTTAAAGATGCATTTTGGGAATTTTGTACTTTAATCAGATATGACAGTGAACAAAGAGGCAAGAAAGTGGGAAGAGAGAGAGGGCGGATGACATGCAGTATAGTGCCTCGGGTCGGATTCGAACCGGAAGCTAGTGTCCCTGTTCTGCCCCAAACATTCAATCTGCAAACCAATCTACTGGTTCAGAACGCTTTGCATTGCAACACGTTGTGAGCTTGTAGATTGGGTGATCAGTGAGCCACCTGATGGGCGCACCAACAAGCCGAATTGTTATTATTGTGTATTTCTCAGTGCTGTTGTCTTTGGTAGTGAAAAATACTGCAGTGGCAAAGTGAAGTTGTCGTGTTTATTTATGTTTCGTCTTTCTGGCGAGGGGTTTCCCCATGCATGCGGATTGGAGCATATAAGAGAATAACTGGGGACTGAGAAGCAGGGACCCTGTTTGACCACCATCTTCAGTAGGGGGCGCTCTTACTTCAGCAACAATAGTGCTGTCTAGGGCAAAGCATGTAGGTCATTGGTAACATCCACGGAGGCAAAAAATAAGTTTTTCTCAGAGTTTCTTAGTGTCAAAGCAATAACTCAGCAGGAAAACAGACTACACCTGAAGGGCGATTAGGGCCTTTCTTGGGATCGCTGAAAAGCATATCTGCACTGTAAAACCACCTGTGTCAGTTGAACATAGACCCTTTTAGGTCCATTTTTACACTCTGGGAGCTCACTGGGGATTTGTGCGTTGTGCTCAGTGGCTCTTAGAATGAGCAGAATGCCCAAGTGTGTGGGGTATGTATGAGGGTTGTGAAGGGGTTAATGTTGGTGCTCTGGATAAGGCTTGGGGGATTTACAGTGTGTGGGAAGGCCGGGCTGGGCTGAGGTAGGAGGATGGGTCTCACTTGGACAGGAAGCAGCTGCCTTGTCATGACTGTCTGGGGATGTCTCACCTTGAAGCGAAGGCAATTGCTTACAGACCGTATGAAGCTGTGCAGATTTTGCAGAACCTCAACCACAAGTTTCCCTTTCTCTCACTTCTGTCTGTAACTGCTTGAAACCTAAAATGTAGCACCTCTTCTTATGGTTGCTTGTGATTTGATTGATTGATTGATTGACTGACTGACTGACTGACTGACTGACTGACTGACTGACTGACTATCTGTTACAGTATATACTATAGGTTGATTCAGAGAGTTTCTCAGGTTGGCCAACAATCTTTGAGCACATTTATATTTGGTGAAGTCGGTGGTGAAAGTGGATTGTGTGTCTCCTTGTTAATGTTTACCATTTGATAATGATGTGCAAGGTTGTGGTGAAAACATAATTATGGGATGTTTGCATTCTAAAAAAACATAGGCTTATGTGGGATCAATGAATTGGTAATTACATTAAGACTGTATACAGCGTATCTCTGCTGTCTGGCCAAAACCAGCTAACTCCAAAATGTTCGTTTTTTCAGAAAATGTAAAAACATCCAGCTCAAGTGGAGTAAGGCACTTTTTACTACTTTTCACTGGTTCAATATTGTTTAACCAACACAGAGACATAAAGGGTGTTCAATAGCAATAGCAAGGATTTATATATAAAAAAAGAAAAAATAAGGAAAAAATGTTTACTGGTGCCACTAAAAATCTGCCTTTCATGTGAAAAGAAAAAATGTAAAACCGCTAAACAAAGGGTATTTATTAAATGATCATATAATTAAATATTAAAAATTGTTTTTCTTCAGAGGATCAAAGGTCTTATGGTTATGATTAACCAGGATCCTTGGATGGCTTGATTCTAAGCTTAAAATAATTGATATAATTTTGTAAAAGTCTATGGGAAAAATGAATGACCGTTTTTTTAGTGGCACCAGTAAATGGTCAAGGGAAACAAGTCATACTCCCTTCTTGTTTCTCGTAAAAAAAATTGAGGATGCAGTATTTGAGTTTTGATTGATTGATTGATTGATTGAAGACTTTATTAGAAGTTTGCATAGAAAAAGGTACAGTTTCATGACGGTACAGTTCACTGGTACAAGGTCAACTAAAAGGAGATCCTAGAAAAGACTAAGCTTATTTCCATAGGAAACCATTGAAGTATCTCATATAACATTGAATGACAGACGGATAGAACACAGTACTATGCAGTAGATATAGTAAAAAAAAAAATACAAAGAAGGGTCAGGGGAGGCTGGGCTAGGTTTGTTATTGCAAGTTGCGAATGGCTGCCGCCTCTAAGTGGTTTTTCAGGGCGATTTTAAAGGATGCTAGGGAACCAGCATCCCAGACTTTGGGTTGAACGTGATCTGTGGCACTGCCTCTGTTGTTGTAATTGTGGACGTCCTTAACGTTTATAGTATTTTGCCAGGTACATCGTACATGGGTATCTTAATGGTGTAGTATATCACCAGGCCCATTGCAAGTTGCTGTACTCTGTCATCTACTCACCCCACTCTTAACTGGTGAGTAGTGGTGAGGTGAGTCTGATAGGGAAGGTTAAGCAGGACCCTAATTAGTTTGTTTTGGGCTGTTGGGAGCTTAGTTTTCAGGGCTTGTGGGGCGTCACGATACCATACGTGGACTCCGTAGTCAAAGAGGGGCTGGATTATTGCACCAGCTATGGTTTTCAGTGTGTTGAAGTTGACCATCGGGGCGATCCTCTGTAGGAAACAAGTTTGTTGGTTGATTTTATTTATTACCTTTGAAGTCATCTTTTTGCTGGAAAGATTAGCTTCAAGGATACATCCTAAGTAGGAGATTTAGTTTTTTCGTGTTATGACCTTCTCGCCCACTTTGATTGTGAAGTTATCAACCTTTTTGAGGTTATGATTTGATTCAAATCATAACCTCCACCCCACCTCTGCCCTGAGACTGCAGGGCTGTGTAAGGGCCCTAATGTGACTTTATTACTGGACATCACCTGCTCCATGATCACACGCGAGTCACGTAATAAATCATCAAGCGCTGAGTGTTTCCTTTCGTTTTTCCTAATCTATCTAAATCTAATTTAGTTCCACCTGGGGTTAGGCAGAAGTCAAGAATGATATCCACACTGTTAGGAATCATTCCCCCCTCATGTTTTTAAATTCCTTGTCAGCGCTTTGTGCTCGTTGTGTTTCTTAGGGCCATATCACAGCTGGGATACATCCCAGACCCGTCCTATTCCATCTCTTCTTTGGCTCCTCAATAAAGACATGCATATATGCCAAAAACCATGCAGACCTGTATGCCTTTACACTTAAGCCCCTTATCCACTACAGGGCCGAACCAGATAGAACCAGAACCTACCAGAACCAAGAACTTTCAAGAACCTGTGAAGTTCCGGGACAAAGTTCTGCTTACATTTCCTTATAACCAGACCAGGAAGGTCCCAAAGAAGAGCAGCAGCGCTGCTGGCCCCGCCCATAGGTTCCCAGAAACTCAAATTTAGAGCAGGACCTAGAAAAGGTTCCCAAAACCTTGTCTGAAACCGGGCTGTGCGCTATGGAAACAAAACCAGAACCAAACATGCACACATCTATAGTGTTAATGCCACCTCGTTTGCCAGGCCTTTGTTTCATAATTACAATACCACTGGCTCCTGGAATGCCCTTCAACGTATTTTAAAACTTGTTTCATTGCCATTCTTTGCACAGTTCAAATCCATGATCATGCTCCATTGTGTATCTGTTTGTACAGTAATTATTTGTATTTCACTTTTAAACATTTTCTCATTTAGCATATAAGTCTTCTTGACTGTTTGTCTTATTAGTTTGCTGCTGTTGTAGATGAGTGTCCCATTTGTCCCAAGCATAAATAAAGGTTTGAAATGAAAGGCAAACACCAAAGGTCAGTGCGTTACGGGCTGTGAGCGATGTCTTTGTCAAGCAGGAAGATGGCGTTTTCATCAGAACGTGGCAGGCGGGCGGCGGCTCAGTAAGACGCTGTAATACATCCACTGTGACCACTGACCAGCACATTGCCTCTAGTCGTCTGGCGAGACGACCCGGGAAGTGAGACATCGTCCGATCTCGGCGACGAAGGAAATCAGGAGCACACCGCGGATGTCGTTCAGCCGAAGAAAAATAGAAAGAAAGAAAAAGTCCCTCCTTAATTGGGCCCTGTTGTTCCGGAAGTTCTCATCTGGTCGGCTCTGGGCCGTGTCCCAGACCGAACGGTGTCTGTACCTGTCAGCTTGGCTCTTTAGGAAGCCAGTAAAATTCCACTAAAGACGCTAATTAGATGTTGGTTAGGTTTGTGAGATACCCGAGCTTTACGCGGCGTTCTGTATCCCACAGCCCCTCTGCTGTCCACTCAGCCATACGATGGATGTGGGGGCCTCAGAGGACCTGTAGGAACTGACCACTGTAAATCACTCTGCTATTCCCACAGCACACAGTAAAGTCACCAGTGTTAATTTAAAAGTGTGTAAAAGAAAAACGTGTCCATTGCCTGTGTGGTGTGCATGTGTTCGTATATGCATGCATGCTTGAAAGTAAAGCGTTGTTCTCATGTTTGAGTCTGTTCTGGCTGACTGAGTCCCAGCCTGAGTGAAAAAAAGAGTGAAAAAAAGGGAGAAAAGAGAAGTGGCCTAAAAAGATCTCATGCAACAACTGCCATGCCTCACCATCAGTCTGCCATGTGTGCCTCCCTGCATGCACTGCACAGCAACACAGGGAGACATCAAAGGCCTAACACACACACACACACACACACACACACACACACACACACACACACACACACACACACACACACACACACACACACACACACACGTGAGATCATAACAATCGTCCTCCTGAATGTCTGCAGGCTTCTTGGCAGCTGCAGAGGAGGGCAAGGCTGAAACAAGTGCTGCTGATGGAGATCCACCCCAGAGCCATGTCCTCTGGCCTGAGATGGGGAGGTCACGGGTGGATGGTGTCACTACGTATACGTCAATTACCAAAGGGGTGCTCGAGGATTCCTGGAAAACAAAGACAAAAAAGAGATGTGGAGACAAAACTGACACACAAGGAAGGTTTGGCTTGGTGCTGTTGCAGGACTGAAATCAATTTACAGCAACTTTACTTTCAACCTTTAATGCTTGATTTTGTTGCACGGCAAAATAATTTCAGCGAGTGACACCGGCGACGCACCGAAACATACCGGTAAATCAAGTCTTTAAGGTTTCTTGTGATGTCACCGTTGCCCCTAATCTTGACCAAGTCTCTAGCCCCAACACCAGCCTCAAACCCAAGCCCCGATCTCAGGCCCCTGCCGCATCTGGATCTCATCACTGTATCTCACAGAGGGGGCGCAGCAGTGGGAAACAGGCACTGAAACAAAAGGGCTGCTTGTTTCAGTGCCTGCGGAACCTGGTTCTCAAAGACCCCAGAACGAGACCTGCCGAGACCTGAGCCCACCAAACGGACTCAGGAGAATATCATCTGCAGACGCCATGCTAACGCAACGTGGGGTCATTTTAGACCACTGATACATCACAAAGTCTAAATCTAATTCAGATTTAGTTGCAGGCTGTCTCTGATCAGGCAGATCAGAGCAGACCAAAACTGTGACCTCACCCATCAGCTGTCTCAGCCTTCAGACAGGTTCCTTCTCTAGAAACGTACAAATATTTAGTCTGAGAACATCTGTTCTTCGGGTTAGGGTTAGGTTGCCATGGCTGGGGGGCAGGTCGGAGGAAGACAGACATGAGGACAATGACACAACAAACACAAACTCTGTGTAGAGTGAAAAATGGCAGAGAAACTATTATGTAACAGTTCTCGGTTAAATCTTGCTCTTTTGAACGACCGTCATTTTGACAAAGAGGGTTAGCGACTCACCCCACGGAGGTTAGGTTTAGGGTAAGGGTTAGATTTGGGTGTCAAAAAGATGACACGTAGTAACAGCGAAACGCTCCCACAGTTCTTAAGACTCTTGAAAATGTAATTGCACATCCAGAGTACGGATTGTCATCCCAGTGAGATTCTTGACTCTTTTGTCAGGAAAGTACTTTTCATATATTCGTGTTTTACATACTTTAGACCCGTGAGGACATTTGGAATGAATGCCTGCTGCAACGTGTGCCCATGTAACCCCTGGGAAGTGCCTCGGCTTTAAATAAAACTGTCAGAAACACAGCGCAGTGTGAAGAAGAGTCCTACATTAGGACTTCACTTAAAGAAAACTAGTGTGTCAATTAAAAAACAGAAATGGAGATAGACGGATGAGAGGTCTTTTTTGAGACGCGCAAGACATCTCGACATCTCGACATTCAGCTTTTTTTCAAGCGGATCTCTGTGTAACGGTTCTCGCTATTGCGCACTGGAGGATGGTACCATTTATGTATAATCTATTCGTTTAGTGTCTCGTGAAGCTGTGTATAGAACTAATGGGGATCGATCGGGATGGCTTCAGTGGATGTTAGGCTTCATGTGGCCAGCTATGACATATCTATGATTTGGACAAGGTATCAGTTCAGGCTAAAACCCATTGACTTTAACCCATTTAGACCTGAGGCCGATTTCTAAAAACGCCTTCTAAATCTTGACGTTTTCTGACCTCCTGTGTATATATACAGTATAGGCAGGTTCGCAATGTGTGTAAATGTTTTGCACCAAAAACAATATATATGTATTTTTTAATGGAAGCATAACAGTATTTTAACTAATTGATTTAGCCTTTATTTATCATTATTCCTTTTAATAATAATATCATATGGTGAGGAGAGACAGACAGAAACATATATGGAATTGATTTATCAGCCTACATTTATTACTCATTGAAAACTTTGTAAGAGAGTTGTTATTTAGAGGGGTCACGGCCAGCAAAGTTTGGGAACCCTTGATATAAGACATTCATGAACCTATCAGGCTACCCTTCTGGTTTTGTTTTTATTTGCACAACGTACAGCAACAGGTCATCAGTATCAATTTAGAGGTTGCGACGAATAGAGCCGTGAGGAGGATCTTTTTATTTGCGCAAAGAACAGTAACAGGTCATCAGTATCCATTCAGACTGAGGCTGCGATGATTCGATGAATGGAGCGGCAAAGATAGTTTTATTTGCTCAAAGAACAGCAACAGGTCATCAGTATCCATTTAGAGGTTGCGATGAATGGAGCCGTAAGGATAATTTTATTTGCTCAAAGAACAGTAACAGGTCATCGGTATCCATTTAGTGGCTGCGATGAATGGATCGATCGGTGAGCAGAGACAGACAGAGAAACACTGCAGTTTATTTCAATAAGTAGCCTAAACTTATTGCTCATAGAAAATATGTCCAAAGACCTCTCGTTATGTAAGACATTAATGAACCCATAGGTTAGCCTTCTGGTTCCCTTTTCATTTGCACAATGCACTAGCAGGCCATCAGTATCCATTTTGAGGTTGTGATGTTTGGAGCGAGCAGCATCCCTGACCCTGTCATGCTTTAATTAACAGTTGGTTTAAATAAAGAACCTAACTAAGAAACTGAGCTTGGGATTATTATTACATTCCGTTATTATTTTTCCTGCTGCTCCGTTTCACTTTGCGCGAGCTGATCCGTTTCCTCAGCAGAATATTGTTCGCTTCTCCTCCAACTTGACATGTCTGTTATTTAAATAGTAAAACAAATATAAATAATAATGGGGTGGGGGGGGGGGGGCACTCTGATTGGGTACTGTACTAATTCAGACACTAAATTACACTTTGTATTCAGATGATCTGCCATCTAACTAACCAAACTGGATTGCAGGAATATGGTGAAATAAAGCAGCACAAATTGCATTGTGGTGTTTGACTTTGAGTTCAATTCAATCTATACCTATAATCAGAAAAAGGGTGCCCAAGGTATGTACTGTGCCAATGAGCAGGAACACACAATAGGCATGAAATCTCAACATCGTATACTGGTCCTCATCATGGGTTTTCTTTTCTCTCATCTTTCCGTAACTAATGGCTTCAGATTACCCCCACAGCACAATCTGTGGTCTACTTCTATCACGCAAACCGGGAGCCGTGATGATTTGTCAAGTCATAGACACGCGTGCGTGCGTGCGTGCGTGCGTGCGTGCGTGCGTGCGTGCGTGCGTGCGCGCGCGTTAGGGACGGGACGATATGAACATTTCATATCGTGATTATTGTGACAAAAGAAAACACAATATACAATATTATCACAATAATCCAAATCCATTATACTGGGGCAGAACATTTTCCAAAAAAATTGCAGATCTACAAGCTTGTTGCGACGCGTTGTGAGCTTGTAGATCAGCTATTTTTTGCAAAAGACATTTGATAGAGTTAAAAAAAAAGACTTATGTATATTATAAGTACTACTACTACTACTTTTACCTTATTGTTGAGGGATTAAGTGGTACCGGATATGCAGCTCGGCAAATAAAAGGCGAATTGATCCCAGTGCATGATGGAGGACGATATCACGATAAATTAAATCTCCACGATACGATTATCCTTAGCGTTTTTTTCATCACGATAAACGATAATATCGCTTATCGTCCCATCCCTAGTGTGTGTGTTAGAGAGAGAGATAGAGAGAGAGTCTGTGTGAAAGGGAGATGGGCAGGGAGTGAGACACATCCCTGCATCTGTCTGTGTGAGTGTGAGTGCGGGTATTGTACACGCTGTGGTCCAGCTGTCCTGGCGCTCTGCCCACACAGCTGAGTTGCCCACCCCTCCTCCCCCTCCTCCTCCTCCCCATCCTCCCCTCCATTCCCCTCCTGTCTTCCTCTCTCTACTTCCTCACTAGGCACGTGCACTCATAGACATCAAAAAAGGGGGCTTAAGCCCCTGCCCTTTTATCCGTCTGTAAAAAGTGACCTCTCCAGAACCATGAATGCAGTTTTTTACTATGGTAAAAGAAATGCACATGCCCCTCTTTCCATGCCATACCTGAAGGCAGCATTCAAGAGAATTGCCTTTTCCAAACTCTCCTGAACTTGAATGCAGCATCTTATGTTGAAATAATTGCCCTCTCTGTGTAGAAATCCATGCCGTACGCCACAACTCCAGCATTGACTTGATTATGCTTATACAGTAGTTCAGTGTGATATGACATTTCATCCCCTGCCTCTAACATTCTCTGCACGTCCCTGTTCCTCACCCCTCCTGGCCCTGGTTTCCAATGGTAGCGCATCGAACCCTCCCTGACATTTTCTGCATTTAAGTTGGGCTGTTTGGATTCTCGGGCCCCAGGAGAACCATACAGGCATTGACTGATACTTTCCCTCCATCGCTCTTTCGGCAGGAAATATCATTAATGCATTAAGTACAAAGAGAGCTTAAATATCATCTCTCAAGCAAGAAACACACATGTAACATGTTTTCTTCTGACATAAAATAGTATTTTTTGTATGTATTGCACATGGCAACTTTCCTCATGGGAAGGTTTTCAAGCCGTGGACTTTACATATAGCCTGCAGTCTTTTCATGCCAATACATGAACTAACCTAAACCAGTACATACAATGGTGCTTGAAATACAAAGCACATGCATTTTAATTGAAATGTCAAGGGAAATCAACCCAGCCAACAGAGCAGACTCACTTAAAAGCATAAAAGCTCACAAAACAAATCTTAAAAAAACATTTGGGTCATTTTATCGTCTACTCAGGCTTTTGGGTGCACCCCGGACAGTTTTTAAGTTGCTTGATTCAGTATTTAGATATTTGATATTCATTTTATCAGACACACCCCTTCCTATACAAACTTCAAACTACATTTTAACCATGATAGATTCATCGAAAACACCCGTCCTTCGTTCTGGAGACTCATACTGCCCTCCTAATACGTGAGGGGCAGTGTTTTTCGACTAATCTAACATGGTTAAAATGGAGTTTTAATTTATAATGGGTTTGTTTATAATCAAGTCCTGTTTCTTCCCACAAACTGATGTCCAACTCAAATGAGATAGCAGGGTCTGAGCGTCACGGTGTCTCTCCGTGCATCACAGAGTCCTCATATATTGTAATTTATGAGAACAACAAATTTACCATAGGGGCGATGTGCTGACCACAATGTGATGGAGAGACATCGCTGTGGCTGACGAGGACGTCAGAGATGGTAGACCTCAACACTCCCAAAGGGACAGTCGTCTCTCTCCTTCTCCCTGGGCTCATGACACGGCTGTGGGCCTTCCTGTGTTCCTCGGGTCACATCTGCTTTGGTCAGCTCCGTTCCTTTTCCCACAATGTCCCTATGAAGCCCCAGCCTTTTAGCACTGTGCAGCTGTGCATCATTTCCAAGCAAAATAATATCCTTTATTTCCTGTCGTGTTGTGAGCTTTTGTTTTTAATCAGTGCGACCTGCGTGCATGCGTGTCTGTAATGGTATCCCAGACTTGAACTTGATTCCATTGTTGCTGTGGTCCTACCGTACTGCGGTGCTTTTCAAAGGACGCTACAGACCCTACAGGATTACAGAGGTGGTCACAGGGGAAGGCTTGAATTTAAAATCTCTCAGCTCTGTCACTGCTGCCCTATTCATCGCCACACTTTTTTTTATTTTTTGCCACTGTATCTCTATTGATCCTGTTTTATCTGCTCAACTCAGCGCCTCTCAGAAAACAACAGCTTATATACTTCACACCACGGCAGGAATTTCATTGGTGCAATGAGGGCCAAGGCTGCCATGCATGCCCCTTCAGTTTAGCCTTATGCCACTCAAGCAATGATTTGCCCTGTGACCACAGAGGCCTTGATGTCCCACCACGACTGCCCCACGTGATTTCACCTTTTTCCCTCTGCCTTTTTCCTGTGAAATTCATTATTGCTGTGGATGTAAAATCATTGTTTTATTTGATGGCCTTGCTACCCTAGCATTTGGCCTTTGTGCCCTCAAAAATGAACAACAAAAACTATGATCACGACACTCTTGTAAGCCTAATTGATCCTTTGCCCTACAACGGCGTTGCTTGCAACACTCCACCAAGTTGACATATACAGTATGCCACTGCCCCATGACAAAAAATAATAATTAGGCTAGGCTTCATCTCAACGTGCGCGTGCACAAACACAACGATCCCACCGTGTAACTTCCTCCCTTGATCGCCTCCATCTTTTACCTCTGCCCAGACATCTGGTAGAGGTTAGAGGGACAGTGTCAGAGTTTGACAGGACCAGGGGTGTCGCACCAAATTCTGGGCCCTGGGTACAAGGATTCACTGCGGGCCCTCCATGAATGTTCTTCATATTTTGTGCTTTAACTATTGAAAACTAGCAGATATACAAGCTCACAGCTTGTATATATCACTTTCACTTGTATTTTTGAAACATCGTGAACATTTGTACAATATTTCAAATCCTTCTAAGGTTTTTTGAAAAAACTGTTTCTATGTCAGTGGTGCTCAAACTCTTTCATGTGAAGGACCCCCAAAATGATATGTATTTGGCCACGGACCCCCATCTCAAAATATTGAGTTCCAGCATCAAAATTTGAGTTACAAATGTTCACTTAAAAAGATACATATATTTCAAAGATTTGACACATTTTCACGACTCCCCCCCCCCCCCCCCCCCCCCCCCCTTGTGACGCCCCTGCTCTCAGCACCTAAACTCCCCTTCCATGGCCAGCTCTTCATTGAGTCGCGTTGTGAAACCAGAGCCGGGGAACAGTCCACCTGGCCAGTGTTTCTTTTCATTGGAGTTTACATCACACTGTCAGAGGGATCACGTGTATCAAAGCCCGGCTTTTATGGGGCCATAAAAAAAAAATAGAAAGAAAAGACCGTGCTCAACACCTCTGAAAAGAGAATTCAGAATGGATGTGACAGCATGGGGCTGATGATGCCAAACGGTTTGCTAAGCAGTGAGACTCATCCAAGAGGGTGAATCAGCATGTCAAAGTAATCCCATGTGGCCTTACTCGTGTGTTTTAAAGAAATACAATTATATAACATATATTTGGTTGCAGTCCAAGAAGAGATGCTCTTCCCATAGCAAACTACTGGGAAGAGGATGATTCGATTGATTTATGTTTACCAGTTGTCACAAGGATTAGTGGTCTGCGTCGCCAGTGGATTACCTACACAAAGACGGAGCTGTATCAGACTTTCCTCAGCTTAGGCTTATGACGTTTTTTAACATTTGACACCTAATTCCCCCTTAATACTTCTCAAGACCTTCACAGCGATGTGGGATGATTGTTTAGTAGTGAGAGGGGAAAGAGAAGAACATAAAATACCAGAATACAATTTCACAATTTCTATCACTTGAAAATGTGGAAGCGATGTTGATGTGAAACCGCTACAGGGGTATCCCTCTTCCTCCGACTCTGCAGTGAATAGAATCGTGTAATGTTTGACTGACTGTCTGACTGACCTGTACCATTTGTGTCCTGTGTGCTGGCTAGGGATGGGACCATAATCGTTATCGCGATAAAAACACTTCACAATAACTTTTTTTCTTTTGCAATGCTGCATATCCGGTACCATTTAAATCCTCTATAATTGGTAAAACGGGCCTGGAAATCTTGATACAGTCTTTTTTCACTCTCTACCAAATATCTTTTCATATTGTCCCATCCCTACCCAGGGCTTGCTCTTACAGTAGTTAGGATGGCTATGAACTCTGCCATTGTGTGTGTGTGTGTGTGTGTGTGTGTGTGTGTGTGTGTGGGGTGGGGGGGGGGGGGGGGGGGGCTTGCCCTAAGTGTTTGTCTGGGAAAACCACAAGACAAGACAATGAACAATGTGGCTGGCAGACGGCACCAGCAGGGCGTTTTGTAAAAGCACACCCGGGTAAAGACGTCTGCACGGGTAAGAAAGTCAAGAACACTAATGGTCCAACAAGTGCAGCCCCCTTCCTCCCTCCCCCCCTCCTCCTCCTCCCCTCCGGATTTGCTCGCCTCCTTTGCTCTACACTCAACTTTTTTTCCTCTTCTTCTCCCCTTCACTCCCTCTCCTCCTCGTTCTGCTCTCTCTTTCTTTCCCTCTTCCTCCTCGTCCAGTGCTTTGTCAAGAGGATGGAAAAAGTACTGGAGTGTCTAGCCAGCCCCAGAGAGACTGGAAGAGACAGAGAGAGGGGGGGAGAGAGAGAGACTGGGAAAGAGAGAGGGAGACAGACAGACAGACAGACAGACAGACAGACAGACAGACAGACAGACAGACACACAGACACACAGACACACAGACACACAGAGAGAGAGGTTTCTTATCTCTTTATTCCTGCATTCAGTGGACTGGCTGACCAGAACCCAAGCAGCACGGACAGATCTGCCTGGCATTCTGTGGAAACCAGACCACCATGCACCACCACCATCATCACCCCTCTTCATCATTCTTCTCTCTGCTCTTCTATCACTGCTGCCAACAATTGTGTTTCAAGAAGGCAAGAAAGAATGAGTGAGGTGCGTTGGGTAGTGGTGGCTGGGAGTTCTAGTATACACATTGCACACTATAAGGGGTCATTCAGAGGGTTCCAGGTGGTACCAGCACAATTAGTTATTAGTGTGGTTGCAGGGCAGCCAGACTATATAGTTCTTGTTATGATCAGTCCCCATTTTGGAGGGGTGCTCCTCCTGAAAACTCCAACATCTGGCTCTGTCCGTTTGTACAAAGTTTGTTGTACACCCCAGGGTAGAGTAACCCCAAAAGTCAATTGAGTTTGATGGACTTTTTCTGCCCCTTTTCTGATTGGATAATATACGTACTGTAAAGGATGGACGAATGAAATTCAGAGCACAATGAATTTCATCGTATTTATACACTGCTTGTATTTATACATATATGACAAATAAACTTGAACTTGAACTTGACTTGGATTTGAGGATTGGTCAAGCTTCACGTGACATATATAATATAAATACTGTAGGCAACCACACCTGCAATTTCCCAGAATTGCACCTTCCTAGTTATTACTTGCACAAGCAGAGCGTGCAAGTACTGCGATCAGCTGGGAATAGGTATGTAACGGTATGTATGTCGGTGTATACCCCCTTGTTGAAGACCGTAACCCAATCATGGACCAGCATCTCTGGCAATATCATCATTAACAGCCAATGAGGCCAGCAGAGTGCACCTCATGGCATGCTCTGCTGGCGCACGAGTAGGCTATGTATGGCCTACTTGTGCACAAGGTGCAAGTTGGCACCTCGACAGAGTGAAGTTCTTGTTATTACTTGCGCCAGCAGAGTGTGAAAGAACTGTGTTTGGCTGCGTAGGTAAGGTAGGTAGCTGTGTGAGTTTAAGCCCGTTGCCCAATCAGGGACCAGCATTTCTGGCAACGTCATCATTAACAGCCAATGAGGGACCAGCATTCCTGGTGATGCCAGTGCTGCATCAAGGTGTTTCGCTTAGTGAACGGTTATTGCCACGGGGCTCCGGACCTCCCAGCCACTAAGCCCGCCCCGGGCCGGAGATAAAGCACACATGAGATAAGGGTAGGTTAGATTAGCAGTTAGGCCCGGCGTACCAGTTACTGCAGATATATACACCCGTTCACCCCATGCTGAGTAAACCAAACAGAACGAAGCCAGAGAGGATTAAGGGGCAGAGATAAATGCAGCCATGAGAGAGGTGAGCCCATGTTAAATATACACCAGGAGCGAGACTCTCACGCTGGGAAAGCCCGCTCTCCCTGAGGGAAGGGGGGGGGGGGGCATGTTTGTGGGGGGAGGGGTGCATGGGGATAGCCTCTGGTGGGCTCCGTGCAGCCACGGACATAGCCAGCTCTCTCTAACTGCTTCAGATAGATTGCACGCATGCACGCACGCACACATGCATGCACTCGCACACGCAGGCAGGCAGGCAGGCAGGCAGGCACGCACTCGCACACACACACACGTGCGTGAGCACACACACACACACACACACACACACACACACACACACACACACACACACACACACACACACATGCACAGTCAAGCATAATACAATATTCCTGCTGGATGCATGAAATAACTGCAACATAGCCTCCGTTAACTTACGGCTGTAACTTTGACCAACATAATTATCAAATAAATTATCCCATGAAAGTGATGAGAAGAATAACTGTAGTACTATGCTACGGAAGAGCGAGGGCACTGTCGCACTCCTCACAGCAGCGGGCCGAGGGGAGAGTGTCCCAGCAAACAAGGTTTCTGATAGTGAGCACTGAGCAGTGGAGGAATCAGTTCTCAACTCAGTGCTTGAGTCAAAGAAGTATAGCTACAGTAGGCCTACTCCTGGTCAAATCTGTGTTTGAGGTAAAGTTCTGGAGTAGGCTACTTGTTTTTTTTTGTTTTTCATTTAAAAGTCAATAATATTTTCTTTTGAATATCAATTCACATTGCTGTATTTTTTTTCCAAAGAAATTCAAAGATTTCCCAGATATTATAAACAAATATCAATAATAGTGAAAGTCTACAAACTCACATCGTTTTGCGCTTGTAGATTGGCTATTTTCACTATTTTTGAAATGTACTTTTTCCCTTCTTAGAAATGTAGTGATGTCAATATTTTTCTTTGAAATTGTTGTGGAGTGAAAGTCATAATAAAATAAAATAAAATAAAATAAAATAAAACTCAAGCAAAGTACAAATACTGAAAAATGTCCTTACTATAAGTACAATATTGTACTTGGTTACTGTGGAGCTAATCCCCCCCTGATGGGGACATTAGCTGTATTGTCAGAAGCCCCCTGTGTGTGAAAGGAATGCACTGAAACTGAAGTGGCCGAATTACCTGCTGCCAACCTGAAACAGGAGCCCCTCATCACTGGCTCAGGGTGTGTGTGTGTGTGTGTGTGTGTGTGTGTGTGTGTGTGTGTGTGTGTGTGTGTGTGTGTGTGTGTGCGTGCGTGCGTGCGTGCGTGCGTGCGTGCGTGCGTGCGTGCGTTTTGGGGGGGGGGGGGGGGGGGGGATTGTAAGAACAAAACTCACCTCAACCCCAGACCCACTGTAATTTGTCTTGGTCTCGGATATTGGTTTTAAATTTCTTCCTGAGGACAAATTCAAATTGGCAGAGACAGCACAATATTTGTGCGTGTGCGCGTGTGTCTTTCTCTGTATATCTGTGTGTGTTTGTATGTGTCCGACTGCAACTTTGGTTTGTGTGTTGTGTGTGTGTTCTGCATCCACGCGTGCACGCTATACGCACACACACACACACACACACACACACACACACACACACACACACACACACACACACACACACACACACACACATGCACACACACACACACACACAAGTGTGCCAAGAAAGGCTGACCCCAACAGAGACCCAGAGAACATTCCCTTTGGGTTGTGTTTGACAATAAGAAGAGGAGTTCACTTTCACTGTCTCAGTAGATCAGTTGTCCATTGTTTCAGCCGGATAAGCTGCTTAGCACTGGGGCCGTGGAGAGTACTGCTGCCCAGACCCACTGCCCTCAGCTGCCACCGCGCTTCGGGACACAGAGGGAAAGTACTGTAACCAGGCATGTGCACACTTAGGGGGCTTGAGCCCCTGCCATTTTATCCGTCTGTAAAAAGTGCCCTCTTCCAGATCATGAATGCAGTTTTTACTATGGTGAAAGAAATACAAATGCCCCTCTTTCCATGCCATACCTGAAGGCAGCATTCAAGAGAATCGCCTTGTCCAAACTCTCCTGAACTTGAACACATCATCTTATGTTGAAAGAATTGCCCTTTCTGTGTAGAGATACATGCCTTATGCCACATCTCCAGAATTCACTTGATTATGCTATAGTTAAGTGTGGTATAATGCGTTGTGAACTTGGAGGTCGGCTATTTTCGGTATTTCCACCAAAGGCCCTTTAAGAAATTTCAGCCCCATGCCTCTCTAACATTCTCTGCATGTCCCTGACTGTAACTGTGGCTCCAAGCCCAGTCAGGATGCCTCTCTCCTTCCCAGTACCCTGCTGTGCACATGTCCCCAGTGGTGGGTTCATTTTAAGTAATTCATTGCACTTGAATTACAAAAGTATTCAAAGTATCCAAATATATGTGGCGGAGAGAGTCGCAGCCCCAGCCTGAAGCCTCAAAAGTCTAGTATCTGCTCTCGTTCCATAGGGATATCCCTTTGGAGTGATGGTTAAGATATTGGACTTTCACGCGGGAGACCCAGGTTCGAAGCCGGGTGGGGAGGTTCGGATCACCTCCGTTACATTGGTGCCGTGACCCGGATCAGGGCTTCCCCGTAGGAGGAGGTCAAAGGGGGGTGAGTGTGGCGGAGAGAGTCACATTGATTGATTGATTGAAGAATTTATTAGAAGTTTGCAATAGAAAAAAGTACACTTTCATGACAGTACAAATCACTGGTACAAGGTCAACTAAAAGGAGATCCTAGAAGGCCGAGGCTTATTTCCACAGGAACCACACTTTAAGTATCTCACATAACATTGAAAGACAGACGGATAGAACATAGTACTTTATCTAGGATAATATCAGTTTCAAAAACATAACATCAAATACAAAGGCAGAAAAAAGAAAAAAAGGGGGAGGGGGGAGCATGGGGGCTTAATCTATTTACAAGTCACGGGTAGCTGAAGGTGACTTTTCATACCAATTTTGAAGGAGGCTAGGGATTTGCTCTCCTTTAGGGCTTGAGGAAGGGCGTTCCACATGTTGATGGTGTAGCAGGAGAACGAGTTAGAGCCTTGTTTAGTGTTAAATCTACGTTGATGATGATTAGTGGAGCTGCCTCTGGTGTTGTGATCGTGAACATCCTTGACCTTTAAGAAGTAGTTTGTCAGGTACATGGGAATCTTGGAGGTGTAGTGTATCTTGTACACCAGGCCCATTGCAAGATGCTGTACTCTGTCAGCTACTTTGAGCCATCCCACGCTTTCGTGGTGATGATTGGTAAGGTGGGTCAGAGGAGGGAGACCAAGCACAACCCTAATTAGTTTGTTTTGGGCTGTTTGGAGCTTTAACTTTAAGGCAGCTGGGGCGTCGCGATACCAGACAAGGACTCCGTAATAAGAGCACCTCCTAGTGTCTTTCGGGATTTAATATTGATCAGCGGGGCAACCCTTTGCAAGAAGCGAATTCGTTGGTTGACTTTATTGATTACCTTGGTGGTCATTTTTTCACTGGATAGGTTAGCCTCCAGGATGCAACCCAGGTAGCAGATGTAGTTTTTTCTTTCTATCACAGTGTCACCTACTTTAATTGTGAAGTTCTCAACTAGGCTAAGTTTCTGACTAGATCCAAAGAGGATACATTCAGTTTTGTCTAGGTGAATTGAGAGTCTGTTGTCATTGAGCCAGGTGCAGATCTTGTTAAGTTCACAGTTAAGGGCCTTTTCAACCTGCGATATGTCTCTGCACAGCCCCAGCCTGAAGCCTCAAAAGTCTAGTATCTGCTCTTGTTCCATAGAGATATCCATTTGGAGTGATGGTTAAGATATTGGACTTTCACGCAGGAGACCCGGGTTCGAAGCCGGGTGGGGAGGTTCGGATCACCTCCGTTACATATACTCAAAGGCCCCAAGTAAAAGTACTCAAATTGTTCAAATTTTTTCGAAAATGGTCTAGATATACAAGCTGACAATGTGGCGTATCGTGAGCTTATATGTCTAAATCTACAAGTAACTACTCACTACTTTAAAGTTGTCAAATAATTGCAGGGAAATATTTGCATCTGAAATGCAGTAGAAGTATAAAGTGCATACTCAAGTAAAGAAAAAGTACCTTGAAATTGTACTTAATCCGTTAAAACCGAGCAAGAATGTCTATTTAGATTTTCGAGTTGGCTATTTAAAAATAGCAGATCTACAAGCTCACAGCGTGTCACTTCGTGCCACATCTGCTATTTTTGAACATTTTTGAAAATATTCTTGAAAGTGTGAGAACTTCTGATTTAGAAGGCATTTGTAGAATGGGCCTCAGCGGTCTTTTAAGAACAGTACTTGACAGGGGAAGGTAACTAACTATGGCTCCACGCCCAGTCAGGATGCCTCTGTCCTTTCCAGACCTCTGTCCACACGCCCAGTCATCCCTTGGATTCCACCAACCTGAGCTCATCAAACCCGCTCAGACCGATATACTTTTGAATCACCAGACCGCGTGACCTCCCCTCGCTCATAGATCTGCCCACCTGTCGGCTGGCCGGCTGACTACAGGACGACCACAGACACCCTTTGCATTATAGAATGTTTCACGTGAACAGAGCTGTGTGAGTGTGCGTACCTGTGTCTATTTGTGTGTGCGTTTGTGTGCGTGGACCCTGTGATTAGGATTCACACGGAGACAGGCGACAAGATCGAGGCTCCATTGTGACCTTTATGTTTTGCACGTTCTACCGTGGCATGAGATTCACGTCGACGCCGGAGCACCAAATCTATTTGGAGCGGTCACGCTGTGAAAACTAAAGAGCAATATTTTCAATTATAAACCAAGAACAAAGTGAGCTCTCAACAGAATGCACATTGCGCTTGAACCGGAAAAGCCCTTGAATTGCTTATTGATCATGTGAGATGTAAAACGAGTGGCTCATGTTTTGTGTGTGTGTGCGCGCACGCACGTATGCGTGTGCGTGCGTGTGTGTTGGCATGCACAAGACTAAAGCTATTTGGTCACTGTTACTACCACCCTTATTATTGTCAATAGCCATCTCCTCCTCCCTCCTCTCCCTCCCTCCTCATCCTCAATTGTTTGGGAGAAAAAGAAGTAGAAGAGAGGAACAATGAGGAAGTAGATAGAAAATGGGAATGAAGGCAAAAGCCCCTCTTTTTCTCTATGGCACCTAAGTAGCTTAAGTAGCCTTAATCTTTAACCCCCCCTTCCCTCTTCCAGATCAAAGACAGCCTCTACCTTCAGATCTGGGTGCTCAATTAGACGGATTAGTATCAAATTGAGTTTTGATTTGATACCCGTTGTGACACTCTCTGCAGGGTGGCATAGCAAGGAGAGGAGAGAAAGGGGAGAGGGAGGGAGAAAGAGAGAGCACGTGAGGGGCCCCCAACACTCACAAATCCTCCCATGGGTGGGTGCGTGGGTGGGTGGGGGGACTATGTGGAAAAGGGGGCCCTCATCACGGCAAGGAGGCCCCGGAAGCATGCCTTAATGGCTCCTCAGAGGCATTCTTCAGCAACAATAGGTAGTGGCTCTTTCTTTCTTCCTTGCCGTCTCTCTTTGCTTTGCTTTTCGAAGCGGCCAGAGAAGGGGCTGAAGGACGGCTGCCGCCAAAATGACGTCACAGCCCAAAACAAAAATGTTCAAACGTCGAGCACCGCTCACAGGCTGCGAGATGCGTAACTCACGTGCATCCGACCATGTACAGTGTGCACTTGTTTGTTTGTTTGCCCCTGCCTTCATGTGTGGATGTGGACATGCTCAGGTGCGTGCAAATCAAAACATCCTGTGCTAAATTGAACACACTTAAGGCCTAATTGTGCTGTAATGAAAGCTTTGGAGAGCAGGAATATGAAAGCCCTGCCCCTCTGCAATCTCATAAATTATTGGGCTTTCATAAAGAGTGGAATAAATAGGTGGAAATCAGCTGACAGCTCTCATTGTTTCAGTCTCATTCTTTCGTTCTTTTTATTTTTTTGTTTTTTTGTTGAACACCCCACCCGCAGCTGCTTTCTCAGAGGGGGGGAGAGAGCAATAAGAGACGATATGTAATGTATGGTAGAAGATAACATGAGAGAGAGTGTGCTTGTTGTTGAGATGTGAGATGTTGAGAAGGGAATGTGTGTTTTGTAGATGATCTGTTTGCAACAAACCTCCCTGGAATGAGAGCCAGAATGTTGAGAGACAAAGCCTAGAAGCTAAAGAGAAAAATCCAGGAATCCAGGAGTGCATGTGTGTCTGTTTTCCCCTCTATTTGTTTTTGTTTTGTGTGTGCACGCATCTCTGTCATCTCTGGCCTAATAGGTGGATAACATGACAATGGCTATGAGGAAGCGAGATGGGAGAGGTCAGGGAGGATTAACAGACAGCCCGTGGATGCAAGCACAGGCGGAAGCAAAGGACACAGTAAAGACGTGAACAAACTAAAGAAAGTTCAGGAAAAAACTAGTTGAGACTCGACTTGAGAGTATGAATGCCAAGAAAGGAAACTGGCTAGCAGACAAACAATAAAATGTGTAGTAAATTAAATAAAAAGGAGACTGACCCAGATTTGTCTCTTATCTGAAATTTGTATTGTATAAAGCACCCTAACACACACACTCTCCACCAACACGCGCAAGCACGCACGCACACACACACACACACACACACACACACGCACGCACGCACGCACGCACGCACGCACGCACGCACGCACGCACGCACGCACGCACACACACACACACACACACACACACACACACACACACTACACACTGAGATAAGACAACGTGCGTGACTAAACACACGTCTTAAACATGACTTTCTTGCGAATGGGGAATCGGGGGCTGATTGTGACGACACTCATGACATCAGAGGGGGAGTTGACTCAGTCTGTCTAAAGACGTGACATGGAGGATGTCTGCGCAGACCTCAACACCCCCCCCCCCCCCCCCCCCCCCCCGTGTCATGCCGTATCACTAGTGAGTCTGCGTGCGTTACACATTCCCAGTGGGAAAAAGATTAACTGCTACAGTGTCGTAACTTCCTCCTCCTTAGCATAGCAGTAGCAGTGCCTCAAGATGCAGCTTGAGTGATGCTAATAGCCAAAGTCCTTCCGAGCGGAGTCTCCGGAAGTGAGGGGGTTGTGAGTGAGTGACTCGGTTAAGTAAAGAAAGCGAGAGTCATGCTTTCATGGTGTTCCGTGCGAGCAGACACGTGTGTAGGTGTATCCATTTTTTTGTGTGTTAGCCTGTGTGAGTGTGTGCAGGGGCGTCACAAGGGCGGGGAAAGTGGGACTGAGTTACTAGGGCCCGAGGTGGAGGGGCCCTAGTAACTTAGATTGTAGATCTGCTATTTTTGAAAAGTCGTGAAAATGGAACTAAATATTTTGAGATGAGGGTCCGTGGCCAAATACATATCATCTTGAGGGTCCTTGACATGAAAAAGTTTGAGCACCACTGACATGAAACACATTTCTTGCACACATTTTCACGATTTTTCAAAAATAGCAGATCTACAAGCTCGCAGCGCGGCACTCGGTGCTGCGCTGTGAGCTTGTATATCTGCTATTTTTGAATAGTTAACAATCATGGGGGGCCTGCAGTGAATCCTTGTACCCAGGGGCCAGGGCCCAGAATTTGGTGTGACGCCCCTGAGTGTGTGTATGTGTGTTTTCGCTCAGTGTTTATAAGGCCTCAGGGGGACATTGATTTGTTTATATAGAGCAACACAGGTCTTTGTTAGTCACTGCCGATGTGGGATAGACTATAAGTGCTGCGGTGTAGTCATTCATTTATCCCAGCTCTAATAAACCCTGATTCATGTCTGGGTCTGGCAGCTGAGCCCTGTCTGACATATATGTCAAACACACCCTGTGCTTTCCTTTTCTGTGCCTTTACTATCTCCCTGTACAGGCTGTTCCACAACAGAACACCTAACCCTGTATATTTATGTCATAAAGTAGTAGTGACCTTATTAAATCATTTATATTAGTAGCAACATGTGTACAATAATGAATTGGCCGATCTTTTTGCTATAATGTAAAACGACTAACAAGACTCACTTCCCGACTCCTTCTCTCTCTTTGGAGCATTAATAAACCTTACAGTAGCCTATGTACCACACAAGGGTGGGGGGTCAACGTGTGTAACAATATAGCAACAATTGTGCCTGCTTCACTTGCGTGCGCAGTGTACCAAATGTTTTAAAAACGGATCTTAGACTGAACAACACCAACTTAGAGACTTGGAACTTTGGGACATTTTATGTTTAAAGCTATACTGTGTAAGTTGCTCAACTAGTGGTCAGTAGCGGTATAGCAAACCGCGGTCGCGTCTGCTTTTTTCGTCCATTTTTTGCCACGGACTGGGCCTTCAGACCACCGCGTCCGCCTCGCCTCGCCGAGACGTATCCGTAGAGGTCTTTCGTGTCCCTCTACGAGCAGCGGTTGGGGACTTACATGCTAAACTCCTAGACCAGTGTAAACACTGCAGTGTACTTCCTGAAGAGCTCGGCAGTGTATGATCTGGGCTGTGATTGGCCGGTAGGGAGACACGTGTACAAAATGATGCATATGCGGGAAAACAGCCCCGGCCACGGCCACCAGGGCTCAGTAGAACACATATAAAGAAAAGGCTTTGGGAGCTGAAATTAACAGAGTGGGTGTTCTAAAACTTTAGCGATTTAATAATTAGGACAATTTTAAGATTTATTTTATTAAAAAAGTTACATAGTATAACTTTAAGTTTCAGTCTGAAACATCGTCTCAATCTGGTCTCAACCAATCAGAAGGTCCCACCTCCCTGCCAGGGGCGTCACAAGGGGTAGGAAAGTGGGACTGAGTTACTGGGGCCCAAGGTGGAGGGGCCCTAATAACTTTATCTATTGAAAAATAGCAGATATACAAGCCGCGCTGTGAGCTTGTATATCTGCTATTTTTCAATAGTTAACATTCATGGGGGGCCCGCAGTGAATCCTTGTACCCAGGGCCCAGAATTTGGTGTGACGCCCCTGTCCCTGCTCACAGCTCATTCTTCTTGCTGCTGCTCTGCATCTTGCTGCTCTGCTGTTGCTGCTTTCAGTGCTTTGTACTCTGCGCTAAAGTTTTTTTTTGCACCTGGTTGGTTGTTAATTTGGACAAAATATTTATATATTTATATTATATTTATATTTTCCCAAATATAAATATAAATATAATAAATATGGAGATGACTGACTGAACAGATGTTTGATGTCATAGACCAGACTGACACAATAATATGTCCATATGGGCATTCCCAGATATGGACATATAAGGCACAAGGACGGAATTCATTTGCTATTGTGGCGTTGCAGTTGGTTGTTCAAATGTGTCTGAAATGTGGCCATATTTTCTCAAAGATGGATGAGCTGGGATGAGGTGTCACCCACTGTGGCACACATGGGCTTAATGTTGAGGGATCTCCATATATGGGCATAAAAGGGACATAGACAGAATTAATTTGCAACATCATTGTGATGTCAGAACAGATCAGCTATATCCTTATGCTGACCTGGGATGATATTGATGACACCAGGGATCTCCATATATGGGCATAAAAGGGACAAGGACGGAATTAATTTGCAACATCATGAGGTCTGTGCAATGTTTTGGGCAAAGTTGATCCCATTAAAAGTTTTTAAAAGACAAAGAAGCGGCCGCACACACACTGTAGCCAAAGTGCCAATATTTATTTTAGGACGCAGAGGGAAAGTTGAAAAGGGGATTTGTTCCCCTGGCATCACAGGGATCTCCATATCTCCATATATGGGCATAAAATGGATTTGTTCCCCCTGGTATCACAGGGATCGCCATACAGTATGTCCATAGATGGGCATAAAAGGGATTTGTTCCCCTGGCATCATAGGGATCTCCATATCTCCATATATGGACATAAAATGGATTTGTTCCTCCTGATGTCCACATCACTGTGGCGTGACTTCGCAGAGGTCGCCCTAATTTCCGGGCTCTGAAGCGTGGCCTACATCTGGCCTACATCTTGGCACAAATCGCTAAAAGTTTGTTGTACGGCCAGGGTCACATTGGCCAAGCTTCCCGTGACGCTTAATGAAATTAACTCATAAATAGAGACATACACTAGGTGTGATTTCTCATTTCACCACGCCTTAATATTTGTATGCATTTTAAACCACATATTGATTTGAAGTCTAAACAGCAGTAAAAAACAGACCCTGGAGAGTAAATGAATCTATGAATGAATTAAAATGTCCATGACTGCGCAATGATTTGTAGTCAAGCTTGAATTACTCAGGCAAGTGTAACATTTCAGAAACTATGGGAGGAAAATGTCTGTTTATGTACAATACTGTACAGTATATGTCTGACAATGTGAATAGGCAATGAATGATATGTATTATGGTGGTATCTGGAATGGTCTTTAACTTGTCTTGTCATTATGCACACTTTCCAAACTATCATGCTTACTCATGACCAGAATCATCACCTGCCCCTCACCCTCACTAAGTCCACTACCATGCTCATCAGGGTTTCCATTACACTCCTATCTCTGTGAATGCATGCACGTAGCCAACAGTACATGAGAACGCTGAAATTCCATGGCAGCAAATTATACCAGATTTCCCTAAATGGTGATGTCAGGTGCATTCCTGTCTGACCTGGTTTCCGTCACATGAGCAGATACGGGCCAGAGTCATAAGATTTATCTCACCCTCGGCTGGTTTCGTTTAAAAAGGAAGCACCATGTTTACCGCCGTCTATAAACACGCAATTCTTAACCCTGGCTGGAAATGAGTCAAAACCATTTGTGAAAGAAGCGGTCAGTCCGAACATGTGGTCAGTAGATGCTCAGAGACTCTAAAGACATTTATTGTTGCGGGCTTCCTCCGTTTCTCAACCAAAGATGTTTAGACGCCCTGGAACTCAAACCACCCTAAAGCACTGATCTGAACGTCCAGATATAATGTGCACATCACCCGAGGTATTGTTATGTCCGAGTCTCCTTTTCAAGAGATGATCTCACCACCTTCCTCTGGAACCCTGCCCTTCCCAGAACGTCACACAATGTGTTCCACAACGCTGTAACAGCGTCAAAGCCTTAATGACGCAGTTGAGAATTGACCGTTAACGGCAAGGAAAAGGGGCAGAAGTGAGAAGTTATTTGATGATGGACTGAACAGAGAATTTGGAGGGGGCACAAAAGGATTTGCCCTGGCTTACCGACCAAATGGTATGTAAATATTTAGAGAGCAGGGAAGAAAAGTCGCCCTTTAAACCATCAAACCTAAAGCCTTCAAAGCCCTGGACCACAGAAAAAAACATAATTCAGGAACCCAAGCTCATCAGGATCAGGTTTGCTGGGAGAATTTAGAGCTGTGTTAAAAAGGGACACCATGCTAGGTAGGAAATTAATTTTGGAGTGTTTTGCAGCACGGGACTCGTGATTTGTGCTCGGCCCAGGAAGTTGGTCAGTGGTCAGGGGTGCCGAGGGCCAGGGCAACATGTGACTGATGTAAATCTGAGAGGCCCCTGTGCTGTCCTATGGAGGGGTCAGTGGCTCTGGGGCTTCCATCACTCAGCAACCAGCGGCTTCTGATGTTTAGAGAATGGCTTTAATGCCCTGTGGCCTCACTCCCAGCCACAGCTGCAGGGTGGGGAGATGTTACCTGGCTGAGGCAGATACGTAGAGCTATTAGCTTGTCATGAGATAAGTAGAAAAAATATAAAACTGGATTTAATGGAGTTATGAGATTTAAAAGCTCTAATATTTTCGTTGGTTAACCACTTTCAACATGGCATCCCTATTTTGGGCATGTTATAGGGGAAGTTTTTAAAAGACAATTCTACAGATCTACAAGCTCACAGCGCGTCACATTGCAAAACGTTGTAAGCTTGTAAATTAGCTATTTGAGCTATCCTCTATTAAAATTGGTAACGGGAGGACCGTCTGACATCCCGCTCATGTCACCATGACTCAGTGTGACCAATAGTGACCAAAGAATCCTGTATTTTGTACAGTAGTAGCCATGTGGTTTTGCTGTCACGGCTAGCTTAGCTTCTGGATTGGCTATTCAGTTTTCCGATGTGTTAAACCACCTCTGGGATACAGCTCAGTGCCACACCACACCAGTAGTCATACATCATCACTGTTTATTTTCCTCATTATAGTTTTACACACACTTCCCAGCAACAGACACAGCACAGTTGTTGTCTCTAATAATACTGACAATTTGCCTCCGTTAGCTTGGGCAAAGTTTAAATAGCTCTCATTAGCCTTCAACAGTCCATCTGGCTTCCCTCAAGTTTCTTCCTCTCTGACCTCCATGTTAGCAGGCAGCAACCTGCCGTGGCCTCGCACGCTATGTCCAAAACAGTGGCCCAGGGCCTGGCCTAAATATTACACTGTATCCTAGTTGCATATCAGGAGCGGCATCGTATTTGTTTTGAACCGTTCCCTGGTTGTGTCTGGATTCTGTACTATTATCTTGGTTGACTTTACTAATTTAGACCTTGTGCAAACACTGGGGTTCTCCGCGCATTGTAGTGCTAGCCAAAGAAACCATGAAGCAGGGCTAAATTTAAAACGCAGGGCTCAGGCTAACCAACTGGGACAATGTGCATCAGTGTCGTATCTGATAGTTTTGGACCGAGTCAGGGGTCTGGCAGAGAGGAGATGACAGCTAAGATTGATGGCCAAGGACGAGTGACAAATAAAAAAGATGGAAAGTACAGATCTTCTGGGAGCTTTTCTGCATAGTGTGTTCATCTATAGAAGGTTTTGTGAGTCAGAACTTCACTAGTAAATGATAATGAGAATAAAACACAAAAACCGAAGCCCTGGGGTTTTCTCCAAAACATTGGCCCATACAATTGACAATTGCATTTAGCTGATACTCATATCAAGAATAACATAAGCAAGTTAATCACATTCACATACATAGAATGCAAACCAGTAAGACTCCCTAATCGGGAGATAAGCGACCGTCAGGTCACAGTATACACAAAGAGGCCTGTAAGTGGCATTGGTTCCACCGACAAGTGTGTAGGACAAACAGTTAATGAGTAAAGGCAAATAAAGTTTGGGCCAATCAGAGGAGGGGGCGGGGCAAAGTTAAACCAATTAAGGTGAAGGACTCTTAATCAAGTCAATTGACACCAGCGACAAGTTTGTAGGACAAACGGTTGATGAGTAAAGCCAAATAAAGTTTCGGCCAATCAGAGGAGGGGGCGGGGCAAAGTTAAACCAATGAAGGTGAAAGACTGTTGGAGCAGCAGGAGTCGGTGGTCCCCGGGAATTCCCCGTGAGCAGCCCAGTTGGGGTGTTGATTTGGTCATTTTTGCACTATTTGGCGGCGGTGGCAGGGGGTCCCTGGGGGTCCGTGGAGGTCCGGGGGTCCTGAAGGTTGTTGTATGGCACGCAAGGAGTGTGTGTAGAAAATGTCACATGGATAGGGGCAAAGATGGCGGAGATATGAGTAGGACAAAAGTGTGACGTGACGTGACGTGACGTGACGTGACGTGACGTGAAGTGACAGACAGACAGACAGACAGACAGACAGACAGACAGACAGACTGACAGACTGACGGACGGACGGACGGACTGACTGACTGACGGACAGACAGCCGGTGGAGGTTTTGATAGTAAGTGCGACCTGACGGTCGCAACAAAAACATGAGAAAGACTGACCAAGGTATGCCTGCTTGGCAGCCAGTTTACACTAGCATCAATGGAGCAGAAGGTGGGTGTACAGCACAATCAAGGGGCACCACCACCAGGTGTGTTTAAAATGGAGATACCGGTACATGTGTCTTTTGAGAATGTAGAACTATAGACTTTAGAAAATTAAATGCACCTCGCTGCATGTACTTTTAGTGCCCAAATGTATCCCTGTGCATATTGCTTGAATTACACAATGAATACCATGAATATTTAATAATTTAGGAATAAGATATGAGACTTGACCCCTAGCAGGACTTGCAGGAAATAACCAAGATCATGATTGAGAGGACAAGGAAAGAGTAACTGTGTGTAACGCCTTTGGCTTTCTTTGAGGATTTCTGGCTAATGTCGCTCACTTTAAAGATCAAAGATGCTACACCTTCCAAGGCTCTACTAAGTGGGGGCCATGTTTTTATGTGCTGCTGCTATTTATCATTGTCTATGTATTATATGCTGGTCAGTAATCAGTATGCAGTGTATACAAATTGGATTATTTCTCTAATGATGTTGAATTTGGGCCCAAAGGCTAAGTGGCAATTAATTTTAATTGTCTCTCCTCTCCTCTCCTCTCCTCTCCTCTCCTCTCCTCTCCTCTCCTCTCCTCTCCTCTCCTTTCCTTTCCTTTCCTTTCCTTTCCTCTCCTCTCCTCTCCTCTCCTCTCCTCTCCTCTCCTCTACTCTCCTCTCCATCAGACATCAGAAGTTGTACGAAGAATATGTAAGCAAGAAGGAATGTGCTTGATCTGGCAACTGGTCAAAGCATTACCCAGCATGCCTCATGTTCACATGATGAGAGTAGATCAACATACAGTACGTACGTGTCTCCGTCCGCATCTTCTAAGCTTGACCTGAGCCAAGAATATGACATTGCATTTTCCATAGTACGATGAGTGCAGAGGAGAATACCGGTAAACGTAGTCACGGTCTGTGACCACTATGTGATTGCGAAATATTAGTGTAGAGAGTGACTGTCATACCAGGTGGAGACATGTTGGAGTGTCCCATCCAACCCCACATGTGCATCAGCCAGGACATGGTTTCACTGGAATCCCTGGGTCAGAATAACACACAGGTGACACAGCATTATTCTAGGCAGGGATATTACTGTACACAACTTCAGCCAAGTGGCGCTAGCTCGCCAGGCGGCAATAGAGGAAATGGGGGAGAAAGAGACAAGTGTGACTGAATGTGAAATGGCATTCTCGTACCGGTGACAGTGAGAGGCTCCTGGGGATCCCATCTTGAAGTTATTAAAGAGTGCAGAAACATTTAAGCCCATTGGCTGATATTTCCTTCATCGTGAAATGATTATACCGTTGGAAATTATGAATGTTTTCATTGCGGCGGTGTGATTCCCCAGCTCGTAAAAGCAGATCAGGTGAAGGTGTTTTTTCAGGCATCTTGGTGCTGGACTAAGGTTTCACTTGTTCTAGCTGCTGTCATTAAAACCCATGATTAGCCTCTCACAGGGTCGAGACCTCTCACCCCGCGCAATGAACGCCCCTTAATCAACAGCACCCACTTCGCCGAGCACTAATTGGCCTTCTTGACATGAGACCTTAGATCCGTCCAATTATGACACAGATCCAAGAGATAAATGCTGGTGTGGTCTAAAAGACTTGTGGAGCGTAATGCTGGCCAATCACACCCTGAATCTTGCCATCGATTCACATGTGACCTCAGAGGTCAGTCATCTGCCTGAAGGTACAACGGTGCAGTTAACCCCTCTATGCCACTTAAGCCCTGTTTGATAATTTGACGTACGATGGTGAAATGTGCAGATTTACAAGCTCACAGTGCATCACTTTGTTATTTAGCTATAATGACAAGCCAGGTTTAAAGTGGGCACTACTGTGGTGCTGGAGTGGCAGCTTATTAAAGGGGTAGTTCACCCCCAAAATGACTTTTTTTCTATTGATTACTCATGCCATGGAGAGTAGAAACGGGTCCCCATCCGGAACGAATGGGGGGTAAATTTATTGTTATCACATTTTTGTCTTAGGAATGCGACAAAAAACTTAAAATATTATTGAACTCTAGTCTCCATGGCGTGACTAATCAATAGAAAGAAAAGTCATTTTGGGGGTGAACTACTCCTTTAAGTATATTTTTCATAATATGTTTTAACTCTTTTATTTTTGTAATAGCAAATTTAACTTATAGCATTACTTTTATCATCTTAACCTGTGAGGGTCAGATGGGGCTGAAACATCGCCCAGGTCATATGCCTGATCCCCATTGGAGCCATGCTGTTCTCATGCATGTACCGAGATCCACGTGCTTCTGTTTTGATCCTCTCGGTTAAATGAACATTCTGTCTGGGAGATTAATGTCATGCTAGAAGAGAAGATCTTTGTACCGGTATGTGTGCGTGTGAGCATCCATGTGTGTTTGTAATACTTCTAGTTCCTGTCAGGCATAACATGAGTGTATGGGTGTACAAGAGTCGGACACATTTCACACTGAGCAGCGTCCCACCATCTGGTCAGTATTTATGTTGTGGTGCGTTAGACACCTCCATGGGGCTTCTTCCACCACTAACTAGCTCGGAGAATAAGTCATGAAGAGACACGTACATGCAAATTCTTTTAATTATCGGGACAGGCAATTACACGCACCATAATCTGCGCTGTGGGATCGCCTTGATGAATGGCCTTAACTCCAGCCAGCCAATATAGGGGACCAAGCCCTAGCAGAGGAAAGCCACAGCCATGTGTATTTGATTTGCAATATGAGAGTGTCGGACCAGTGTTTTGCTGTTTAAATTGCAGGGAAACACTTTCAGACATACTACTACAGCCTGGTATGGAATTTTACAGGCTTTACTGTGGGGGATTGCACCTTATTGCAACAGAATACACATGATCCTCAGGACAGAGCAGGAACTAAGTCACTAGTCTGTGATGCATGTCCTGCTCATCATAACATGAGCAAATCTAGTGGAATACATTATTTCAACCATTTACCACTGTAATACTTAATCACTGCTAAGTATGGGAAAGGCCAAGTTCTCTAAAGGCGTCATGGAATCGAATCAGGTGTTTGGCACCCCTGCTAAGAATAGAAACCACATTCTTCCTTTGATTCGCAGTCAATATTGACATTCTCAAAGTTCACAAAATGGTGTAAGGGGTCATTTGACTGGGAGTCTTTGATCCCCTGCCTGACACGCTTTTCATTCCAAATTTTCAAGGGCTTTATTTTGATCCTATGGTATTCGTTATGACCATTTACTGTATGTCATGAAAATTAAGTGTCAATATGAACTTTTCACTACAACCCCATTCGCCTGAACATGTACCCACATGAACTAAAATGGGTATATGTGAACACACACACATAATACACACACACACACACACACACACACACACACACACACACACACACACACACACACACACACACACACACACACACACACGTGCACGCACACACACACACCCACCCACACAAACTAAATAGACCACTGATGCACTGCTACTGCATGTGTGCCAGTTACTGTCGGTGACCATTCACTAGCTCTTGCAGGGATTTCCTCTTGTCACTCTGATAACATCAGCATGATTAGCACTGATCTATTGGAACATCCACTCTCTCTGCTTGCTTTCTGCAGCATGGCTCTCTGTCCAGTTCCTCCCATGCTGGCATACACAACTATTCTTAGGATGAACTGTCTGTGACAGAGTGCAGGTTGGCTGTTATGACTGGCTCAGTGGAGGGGAGGCGGCTAGACAAAGTAGTTGGAATGAGTTGTGCTTGGCTCCGTTGGATGCGTGGATGGATTCAGAGCGGAAGGTTCCGTTCCAAGGGCCCGAATGCACTGCCTTTATTTGTGTCCTGTATAGATAAGTGGTTTCCAAACCTCTTCAGCTTGAGAAAAGATAACTTTTGTCTCTTTCCGGGGCCCAAACATAAAAAGAAAAATAATAATGACACAAATAAAATCACACCCAGCGAAGTGAGCGGTGCTAAGTTAATTTCATTAAGCGTCCCGCGAAACTTGGCCAATGAACCAAGTGTGGGATATACATACATACAGATGTGCCATTCCAAAACTTCACACGTCCTGCCATTGACAAGACAGTAGATTTTCAGGGGATTTGCAGAAAATTTAGATTGTAGATCAGCTATTTTTGCTAGTTTCTGCAAAAATGAGCTCTGTTCTCCATAACAATTTGAAAACCAAAACAGGGAAAGAAACTGGTGGAAAAAATGCATTTGCAGGACATTTTCAGGAAAAGAGCAGTACATTTGTACCAGAGGTTGTGTTAGACCAGTAATTGCTGGTTTTGACCGATTCTTTATTTCCGAGACCAAAAAGAAAAGAAAAAAAGAAAAAATCCTTTTAGTGGTAAAACAAACAATGCTCATCCAGATCTCCCAGACAGAAAGGGACTAGACAAGAACTGGTTCAATTAGGTTGTTACAGCTGGCCTCACAAGACGCGCCCGACAGACCCCTCTGAAACCATGTGGCACATTGATCCTCAAGCACTGTCTGATACCACGCCCGCACGCACGCACGCACGCACGCACGCACGCACGCACGCACACACACACACACACACACACACACACACACACACACACACACACACACACACACACACACACACACACACACTCTCTCTCTTTGTCACTCTGTCTCTTCTCTCTCTCTCTCTCTCTCTCTCTCTCTCTCTCTCTCTCTCTCTCTTTCTTTCATGCAGGCATGTGTCAGTTAAAGTTGGCCTCAGCATTGAGAATGCATTATAGACATTAGTGTACACACAGACATGGGCACGCACAAAGCCAGGAAGAAAGTGGTTTCAAATTGAGTCTCGAAATGAGAGATGCGATAGAATAACGGGCATTCGGGCAAACAGGACTGCACCATTTTACAGCAGGAACTCCATTAATCCTACAAGCAGCTTTAAAAAAAAGGCGACGCCATTGAAAGGCAACTTGATTTTATTCAAGTACCAGCACACAGACGTAGACAAACACGCACAAAAACACTTGACCTTGTGCTACAAAATCCCTATTGCTGCTCCATGCAGGTTTGCATGCCGTTGTAATTCAAGTGTTGACAACCATTCATTAGTTGTTCCCTGTGTGCTTTCATAGAGACAACATTTAGTCCCACACTATCTACATTACGTGCTTGAGTTTCACTCCTTAGATGTGAACAGAAAAATGCATTGTGGTGATTGTCTTCGAGAGGGAGAAGTTACTTTGAGGACCAGTTTTCAAAGTCATACTGTGTAACTTTTTCAATTAAGCATTCTTTTATATTTTTCACAATAATCGTTGCACATAATAACAAACACTATTCTTAGTGTCGTGAGTGTGCTGTGCCCCCACACTCGCTCCAAAATGATGCAGGCATCGGAAATTTATTTATGTATAATAATGTATCTATCTAGGCAAGGTCAGTCAAACTTGCCATGCACACACGCACGCACGCACGCACGCACGCACGCACGCACGCACGCACGCACGCATGCACGCACGCACACACACCTCCCCAGCCATGTGCCCCCAGGTCATACTGTAAGTAAGGGGATAGATACAATAAGGTCCTCTTAAAACCGGTTTATATGCATGGTTAATAATTACAGGTATGCTGGGAAGTCTCCTCAGCCTCTCCCCTCCCGGGAACCTACACAGCCCCCACCACCTACGGGGATCTACTGTCCAAAGTAACCCTTAAGTCATATGGCCTGTATGTCAAGAGTCTGACCTAGGCCTGGGGGGAGGGGGACCTTCTGTCTGGTGCAGTCGTTGCATACATGTCTGAAGGTCCCATCTGTGGTTCGCTCAGTACAATCTGAATTATAAGCAGGGACCATGCTGTAACTACAGTACTTTCTCTGCCCTGTGACTGTATCTTAACTGCTGTGCTTCCTTTGGTGACTTTGGCGAATTTCCCTCGCACGATCAATAAAGGTCTGACCTTGAGCCAGAGCCAGCAAAGTGTAGGCTCCAGAAGCTGTCAGATCACATCCCCTCTTCAGGTGCTCCAAAGTGGCCAGGAGAGCAGTGCATCTCATCTGTTCCTCTAGGACAGTGGTTCTCAACCTGTGGGTCATGACCTCCAGGGGGGTCCCCAAATTATTTTGGTGGGTCCCTAGATGATTAACTTAATGTGCCAACTCTTCCTTCGTGCCCTACTCTCTGTATCCTTGTCTAATAAGTTTAGTAACTCACTTGAGTAACTGAAATTGTGATTATGTAATACACTGTATTTTCAGTACAATTGCGATTTTAGTTCCATAAGTCGGTCATTGGTAAATGACCGAAAGGATGTTTAATACTTTTATTTGTGTTGCTTGTCGCAACTCTGGGTGTGTACAAGTTGCGTTTATGTGATTCATGGAGCTGTGTTGTCTGTTTGCTAAAAAATAAACACTTTTTAGAACCATCAGTTGTAGAGTTAGACCACCGGGGATGCTACAATGTCGCTCAAGAGTTAGATGTTTTTTTTTTTTCTCTTCCACTTGGCAGCCGGCCCCGAGGGGGAAGGGAATCCTGACCGCAGCTCGTGGCTAGGGAAAGTGCCTTGCCAAACAGCTGTGACTCACATCTTTTCTCCAACATCTTCCTGCCTGAGTCATAATCCTGACAGTCAGTGGCTCAGTGTAGTGTGACGTACGTACGTGTGTGTGTGTGTGTGTGTGTGTGTGTGTGTGTGTGTGTGTGTGTGTGTGTGTGTGTGTGTGTGTGTGTGTGTGTGTGTGTGTGTGTGTGTGTGTGTGTGTGTGTGTGCGCGTGTGCGTGCGTGTTACACCTATTACGTTACAGATTATGTAACACAAGAGATGCTGGGAGATTAAAGAGAGAGAGAGCAAAATCTCTTAATGCCAATGCTTTCTCACACAGTGAGTATTGCTGACTGAAAATAACTGCTTTTCATTTAAAATTGAAATTACCACTGTCGGCGATAAATGACCTCTGCGTAGTAGTTAGCTAATAAGTTATATCTCCTGGAGAAAGCAGATCAGCGCACTCTCGTCACACCTCCTCCTCCCACACTTTCCGAGTAAGTCACGATAACAAGACCACAGACGACACAACCGAGCCACACTCGGGTCTTGTAAGAGGCAGAGCGATGCTTAGACTCAGCCCACACCCACCCCAGTCTGTTTATCCTGTAGCCAGGGAGATGGACTTGGCTCAGAGATATATTCTGTGTGATGTCTTCTCTCATAAAGACGGTTAATAGACTGTTAGCAGCAGGGGACCAGATAGTGCCTTGCTACGGGCAGATGAGTGGAAGTTGAGTAACAGCAGAGGCGTAAAGCATCGCGGCTCAGTGGTATACGGTATACCCCCCACACACACCCCTCTATAGCTGTGGTGCTGGTCCTGTGTGCCCAATTAAAGGGCAAGTAAATTAACAAAGGGCAAGTAAAACCTGCAAGTAAAACCTGTATCACAGTGAAAATCTAAAACCTCACAATGCATAGGGTATAGTGTGGCTCAGAATAGGCCCAAATGTTTCATGATGCTGAGTATAGGGCCTATACTCTCACCCTATACCCACAAAATGGGGGTACGGCAACTTGCTCTTTCCCTAAATGGTATTTTGGGGACGCTATACCCGCTACCCATTTTGCCGACTCCGTTATTTGCGCATGGAGGTGTGGCTGTGGGCGTGTTGTTGCTATTTCCCTAAAAACATTTCTAAGATTTTTATTGCACGATTCTGTAACCCATTTTTCACCCAGTGTCAATTATCTAATGTAATCCTGGGTGCTACATTCCCTCTGCCAACCTGGGGAGACAACGGACTGACCTCATGCTCCCTTCTATGCATGAGGAGTCCAAGTCGCTTCTTTTCACCTGACAGGGGGAGTTTTTCTGGTGAAAATCAAATCAAGACCCCTTTCTATCATCACCTGGATATCCATATACGGTATGAAGATCACGAAACTGACCTCATCAAACCCTGGATATCCATACATGGAGAAGACTGGATCATCACTTAGATCTCCATATATGGAGCTGACCTCTACAATAGAATCCCTTTTATGCCCATCAATATTAAGCCCAAATCTGGGAATGCCCACACAATCCCACAGCACACCTGGACTTGTCTCATAGACACCATTGTGTAGAGCAGTGCTGTAGATGAGCTAAACAGACCGGGGCTCCCATGACGGAGCCTGGAACAGCATAATCCTGAACAAATGGGTCCACCCGGATCCTCCCATGTTAGAGACACAGAGGGTGGCCTCCCCCTCCTCTGCAAGGGAGTGCAGTGCAGCTGCATGCACACATACAGTTAAGCAAGGGCATGATATGCATGTACTGTATGTATGTATGTATGTATGTATGTATGTATGTATGTATGTATGTATGTATGTATGTGTGTATGTGTGTGTGTATGTATGTATGATGTATGTACCGATGTTTCTGGTTCACATTGGCACATTTCACTCAGGTTTTTTCATCTCACTCATGTCACTTTGTCTGCTGACCTCACACAGCTACAAAATAAAAATAAAATAAACAAAATGTTAAATAAAACAATTCACAGGAGGCAAACAGTGATCACCCCATGATGTGCACTGCAATGTATTTTCAAATGCACTACATTGCAGATGCTTTTTTGAGAGTAAAAAACTAAAAAAGAAGAAGACATGCATGGCATGCATGATCTGGGCAGATTGCCCCAGGAAATGTGCCAATGTGAACCAGAGACATAGGGTATGTATGTATGTACGTACGTACGTACGTACGTACGTACGTATGTATGTATGTATGTACGTACGTACGTACGTACGTATGTATGTATCTATGCGACAGCTTACATATGTGCCATTTCAAGTCTTCAGGCTTCACTGCTCCTGCAAATGCATTTCTTTGGCAGTTTTCTTTCCCTGTTTTGCCTTGCCATTTTTTTTATGGAGAATGGAGCGTATTTTAGCAGAAACCCGCAAATGGCGAATGGCTTGCAAAGCTGGTCTACAGTTAGTCAGCCGATGACGTCGTCCAGTATGCCAAAATCTCCTGGATTTTTACCATATATGGCTAAAAAGCAGGAGAACAAGTGTGAATGTATATATTATTAGATATTATTATTTCTTTCTGTCTTACCATTTATATTATTATAGTATAAATAGTATGACGGAATTCAGTTCCTAGTGGATTCCACAAGGCCACTAAACTGCTCCACAAGGCTAGTTAGTCCACAAGGCGCAAGCTGGTATAAAAGGACTGTCATTTATTTATCTGTATGCCCACTTAATTAGCAGAAATTGTTTTATTTTTTCTTCTTTTCTGTTTTTTTTAATTTTCTTCAGGGATTAAGTAGGCCTACATCACATCTCATCTCAAGTCACACACAGGCAGAAGACAGGCACTCATGGAAACGCTTTTCACAGCCTATAGGCACAGCTGTAACCTCCCATTTCCTCTTTCTGCCAGCACCTTTGACCTTTCCATTTTCCATATGATATTAACCCTTTCAATTCTTGTGTGAGTCACATAACATGGGATTAACCCTTACGGGAGATTTTGATAATTAAAACAAAACATTATTCATTAATTGAGAATAAAATACAAATACAGTATTACATACATTTTTAAGATGTGGATGGTGCAATTATTTTACTGTTGTGACCCTATATGTTTGTTCCCCAAACATGTAGGGTCACAACCCATTTTGGTTCTCGTATACATTTTATGGACGAGTAAATATGTTTTATGTGTTTATTTCCTAATCCTACAAAAGAAAGCATTTGAAAGATTTATAAAAACATCTTAGTTTTTAGTTTTTCCAGAAATAGGACTTAAGTGATTAATTAATGTATTTCTGTAAGTTTGGGTTCTGGGGAGAGACACCAAATTTCTCTTTTGATTCTCGAGCTGAAAAAGTTTGTTTGGCGACCCCTGATAAAGAAGAAAGCCCAATAGGCTTGTTAGCACAGCTGAACTGAAGCACTCAACACATGTTACCTGTCAAGCCGGCCATTGTCCTGAGGGTGATTGATGCTATTAGACGCTATTAGACATGCACACACACACAAACAAAACTATATGCTTTTCGGCATTCCTTGTTATCAGCTGCTCAAACACGCACGCACGCACGCACGCACGCACACATGCACGCACGCAGGCACGCACGCACACAGGAGCAGCAGCATCACTTTCACCAGCATTCTAAAATACACCATAAAGCAAGGGTCTTCAACAGGGGGTCCGGGACCCCTAGGGGGTCCTCAGAGTTACTACAGGGGGTCCTCCAAATCTTTGCAGTAGAAACTTTTTTCGCCTTTTTTATATTAACCACTTGAACCCTAAAGTCCATATTCTGAGAACTGTAGCCAAAAATAGCAGATCTGCAAGCTCACAATGCCTCGCAGTTTCGGCAAAGAGGTTTGGTGCAGAGGGGGAAAAAGAGCAGAAGTACATAGTGAAAGGTCAAGTTTATAAGTATTGACGGTTCAACTGGTTAAATATCTGAAAACACAAATTGACATGAATCCAATGATCGTGCTGTCAAACGATGAAACCATATGGAATCTATGAACAGGTTGTGGGGGTCCCTGCTTCATCTCTCTCTCAACTAAGGGGTGCTTGGCCTGAAAACGTTGAAGACCCCCTGCCATAAAGTGTAACTCAACTCCGTTACACATGCATTTTTCATTGTTTCACTGAGTGATTTGTGGTTCGGTGGAGTGACGACTTGACGTTTTGAGTGACCTCTTACTGACTGATGTCTTCATAGACAGGCTGATTGATTGGTCGCCCACTGCCTGTGGTCCCGTGTCGTCTCTAGAGATGACCCCTGGTTTCCAACCCCCCCCCCCCCCCCCCCCCTCTGTATGGCTTCACCTCGTCTCCCACTGGTGTAAAGCAGTGGTTCTCAACCTTTTCAGGCTGTGACCCCCAAACTAATCATATCTTAACTGGGAACCCACCCACATTTTGTACTTTTACTTTCTTTTGGTACTTTAAGTACATTCTGATGTCAACACTTTCATACCTTTCTCAAGTAGATTTTGAATTCCGTAACAGAGTATTTCTATATTGCAGCATTGATACTCTTACTTAAATAAGAAATGTGAGCCACCTGTTGTCTCCCATTCACCTTTGAATAGGTTTTCCCATTCATCCATGTGTGAGCATCCTTTTAATTCATCTGCCGTCCTCTCAGATTCCCTTTGGTCCTTGTTTTCCCTTCAAAATGTCTTGTAGTGCCAACAAGAGAGAGTTGCAGAAACCAGTCATTGAGTCGCGGAGTGCATGACCCCGATTGACCCTTGACCCCCTGACCGCTCCTTTTGTTATAGGTGTTCTAAAGCGCCCGCGAGGGGTGGGGTCGGTGAACACAGAGATGCTCTGTCTGGCCAGACCCCAAACGTTGGATTAAAAGAGGTGTGAAATCGCCCCGATAGCTTTATTCACTCCTTGAAGAGGCCACACACACGCACAGCGCACACACACACACACCACGTCTCCCTATCAGCATGTTACTGATGAGTGATGATACAGTTTATAACATCAATTACTCAAACTTTTTATGGAAACGAACATCTTAACATACCAGTGTAAGACTCCCTAATCGGGAGATAAGCGACAGTCAGGTCGCATGTATACACACAGCCTCATGGTGGCGCTAGAACCATAGAGTATATATAAAATAGAGAGCGGACCGGCCCCGCCCCCACTATCATTTCAATGCAAGTGCTCAGTGGCGTTTTGAAGCAACGGCTACATGCTAGCATGTAGCTAATCCAGGTGCATTCTGGGGGAAATTGGCCACTAGCTAGTGGCCAAAAATGACGTCACGCTGCTCTCCGCTCAGAGGAAGGATTGTCTGGAGTGGAGGGGGCGGGGCCAAAATGCGCGTTTAGGCTGCAGTTCCAACTTTGGCCACCATCGGGGTTGCTTCAAATCTAGCCCTGGGTTCTGGGGGCTTGGCTAGAACAGGGACATGTGAGAAATCAGGGGGTGTGTGTGCAAAGTTTGGCATGGATAAGGGCAACGGTGCCGGAGATAAGAGTAGGGCCAAAAGTGTGACGTGACGGACAGACTGAACATCTTAACATACAATTACGTAAGCTTGAATGTACTGTATATGTGCAGTTAGTAAATATTTCCATCCATTATGGTATAGGCTACATCGTTAACACTACTTATTATATTGATATACGGTATAGCTCAGTGCCATAAAACAAAGTGTTTCATTTCTTGTTTTACTTGTGTGTTCTCATAAATCCACCCACCCAAGCTGTGTGTATTCTGTATATTACACCCGTTATTCTGAACCTTGTGACATTACCTAGTTTGACCTAGACAAGATATAGTTACACATTACAAAGTAATATGTCACTATAATCACATTATTTTGTTCAGTAACAGAGTATATTATTCGTTAAGGTTACTTGCTCGATCTGCTATTCCGCACTCTTCCACCCCAGTCGTCTTGCATTGTGTATGCTCATTTGAAACTCATTAGGCTATGCATAATTTCTGCTACAGGTATACTGTGATTTGAAGTGAAATGTGTCTCTAAACATTCTGTAGAATTTCAACGAGATGAACATTTGTAAACATTCTCCGAAAAGATTTGGTGTAGCTCAAAAGAAATGAGGGGGCCAAGGATAAAGCCCTGGGGAACCCCATAAATGTAGTATACGGGGTTCAAGTGGTTAAATTAAAACCTGTGGCATCACCACATTTGTTTTTGGCTTGCTTTACTTCTTTCCACTGTTATTACGTGTATGCGTGCGCAAACTGCAACAGCTGCCACACTGTTAGCAGGAGAAAATAATCTAAACAAATAAGAAAAAGGCTGCTGGATGTATGGAGAAGTGGAGAGGCTTGTTATTTAGAATTTCCATTACGTAAAGAAAGAAAGAATTACGTAAAGAAAGTAAGTTACGTCCAAACCAGAACCCCTGTCTGTCCACAGATGTAAACTCCATAAACAGTCTGTCTAAACAATTGTTCTTCTTCATTTTTGAGGCAACTTCTGAAGCAAATATATTTATATTTAACTCCTCTGCATATCTCTGCCAGGCCTGCTCACTTACCCAGGGCTGCAGTGCAGTGATGCCAGGGTTTAGCTGTTCTCTGACTCACACAGACACACACTGGGGTGAAAACATTATCTCAAGGAATTCAAGGGGAAAATCTACGGTTCAAGGGTTATAGGCCAAAACATGAATATGCCTGTTCTCGCACCACCATGGCAGATTGAAAACATTGGTTTCTTCCTTGGCCTAGCTTTTGGGGTGTGCGTGTCCCAATCTGCTAAGAGATTAGCTGCTCACACACATACAGTACACACACACAAACGGACAGGGGCGAAAACATAATCACCACCTTCCGGCCATTCAGAGTTAGCTTCTTTTTTTTTTTTTTTTTTTTTTTTTGACTGAGATGGAGGCACTTCAGAAACACATGTATGCCCTGTCAGAGAGTCAGGCAAAAGCAAAATCCTGCTCTTTGCGTTGTTCTCTTGGAATATGAACAGTCACAGACATATTGCTATTGGAAGTACTTTGCAACGCAATCTGTTAAGACAATCTGAGCTTATCTTTGTTTCTCCCTTAAGTCCACTTATAAATTATTTTGTGCTAACCCCGGGGGTTTGGGGGGGGATTGTTCAAATCGTCCGCATTTAGGCCAATGTCCCACCCCCATGTCTTTTTTTCCTGGGGAACCAGAAAGAGAGAACTTAATCCTGGAGAAGGATTTAAGGAAGAAAAAAAAGAGAAAAGAATAAAGAATAACCATGGGAAAATTGACTTGTAATTTCTCTGCAGTAAATCTGGGAAATGATATAATTGCCTCAGTTTGGTAACAATGTAATGTCTCTCGCATGGCAACTACAGTTTTCTCAGTGTTTAACATGCATTACAGACACAAACACACACGCACGCATGCACGCACACAGCAGCAAACAGAGAGAAAGGGAAAGAAAGTCATTATGTTCTCCACATGTAAAAACTTTTCAGCGTGAGTGGGTGTTTGATAGGGCAAGTATTTATATTTGTGCATTCATGCTTGCATGCGTGCACGTGAGTGTGCGAGCGTGCGGGTGTGCTGTGCGCGTGTGCATGCATCCATCCATGCATGCATGCATGCGTGTGCGTGCTGACTGAAGGCGTCCTCTCCTTGTCAGTCTCAGGTCAGTGGAATGTCTTTCAGGAGGAAGGGATGACACCGTTGACACGGAGCCACAGTGCTGTTGATGGTGCTAGTGTTGTGTAGCTCATAAACACAGCTTTGTTTATCCCTCTGAGGCCCCATGTTGCACTGGGAAAGGGTTAATTAGGAGTCCAGTTACAAGCCGCGGACAAAGCTGTGAACCATGTCCAAGGAGGTGCTCTTGTCAAGACAACACCCAGCACACTATAGAGCAGTCGGTTCCCAACCTGTTTCCCCTCGGAGTGCCCCTTCTTTCATCCGACAAAAGCTGAGACCCCACACTATAATGCCGTAGGCCCGTAAGACAAAATGTTTTCAAAATGCTGAATATGTTTTACTATCTTTACAATACCCAAGGCCCAAAATAGGGACACCATGGTTTGAAAGTGGATGAAAGCTGTTTAGATGTTGTGAAGCATATCGTCACTGTCGAGCAGAAACCTTGTTTCTCCAATTTTTTTCGTAAAGTAAAGCCCTGCTTCATCACACAAGACTGTCGCACAAAACTAGTGAAAATAGCCGATCTACAAGCACACAACGCCTCGCGGGAATCATTTTTAAAATGATAAATACAAGACGAACGGTTTTGCACATACAAGGTTTCCACCCGACAACGACAATATTTAAAATGTTGTACTACCTCCATATAGTCTGAGCGTTTCAGGCAAAAATCTTGCATTTTATGAAAGAAGCATGAAATTTGGCACACAGTTAGAACATGCCATATGGAACATTTTTGGCTATAGGGGCATCGCAGATTTGTCTTGGTAAACTTGTGGGAGCCAATCAAAGTTGGGCTCTCATAGACTTTACTATAGAGTAAAATAATACAAAAAATAATATGCTTTAAGTAGCATGTGAGGGGTCAAACTAGGTGTTTTTCGGGATTCTGAATCCAATGCAAGCATTTGTTTTGCACGAAAAACATTCTTTTCCGAGAAATGGCCGCCACAAAACTGTGAAAAGTGATGACTCATCACTAAACCATAGTTTTATGGGGTCCGTTTTTAGCCCAAGGAATGTTTTTCCTGCAAAAAAAAATGTTTGCATTGGATTCAGAATCCCGAAAAACACCTAGTTTGACCCCTCACATGCTACCTCAAGCATATTTCTTTTTTTGTATTATTTTACTCTATAGTAAAGTCTATGAGAGCCCAACTTTGATTGGCCCCCACAAGTTTCCCAAGACAAATCTGCGATGCCCCTATAGCCAAAAATGTTCCATATGGCATGTTCTAACTGTGTGCCAAATTTCATGCTTCTTTCATAAAGTGCACGATTCCATCAAAATACTGCCCGAAACGCCTGGACTAATACAGACGAGCTGAGGCTCTGATAAGGCCCTGGTCCAGACCCCAGGTTGGGAAAGACGTACTGCACTATGCCTGGGAGCCCACACTTATGAGCGTTGACTGCTTTTCGACACTTTATGTACATTATATAATCTTCTTTTTTGTGCCTTTTCGCTTTACACAACAGTACTTCTTTTCATACTTCTCTGTAACCTTGTGACCTTAAACAGCTTTGCTGCCTTTGCAGCGACTGATTTCCCCCCTTTGGGATAATGCAGGTATCTATCTACAGTATCTACAACAAGAAGCCAGGGGGTCCGGCACTCCAGAGCAGAGCGAGGCCCCCACAGGAGAGACGCACATAATGAGGTTCCACCTCTCAACACCAGATAAGATAAGAACGACCGTCAGAATGGATTGACTGCCATGGACGCAGCGCTGGGATCGCCAGCTGTGTGCGTACAATGCGTGCGTCTATGACTTCATGTGCACATGTTTTTAATATGTGAAATGTGAACGTGTGTGTGTGTGTGTGTGTGTGTGTGTGTGTGTGTGTGTGTGTGTGTGTGTGTGTGTGTGTGTGTGTGTGTGTGTGTGTGTGTGTGCTTGCCTGTGCCTGTGTGTGCCTGTGTGAGTGTGTGTGGGCGTGCGTGCTTGTGTGTGTGTGTGTGTGTGTGTGTGTGTGTGTGTGTGTGTGTGTGTGTGTGTGTGTGTGTGTGTGTGTGTGTGTGTGTGTGTGTGTGTGTGTGTGTGTGTGTGTGCGTGCGTGCGTGCGTGCGTGCGTGCGTGCGTGTGTGTGTGCGTGCGTGCATGTGTGCGCTCGCGTGTGTGTGTGTGCATAAGATGATTAATGTGGCTATAAGTGAGCGTACGTATGTGTGCATACAGATGTATGTATACAGGGACAATGCGTGTTATTTGCATTGTGTTCGTTTAAACAAAGTGGGCCATTACAACGGTGTGGAGAGAGAGTTTCATGTGGAATGGGCTTCCAGCCAAGACTTGATTTATCCATCTGTCTGGCTGGGTGTGTGCGGTATGTGTTTGATTGTGGATGCATGTT